>NW_003852442.1:10248162-10303185 GCF_000181295.1 Otolemur garnettii
GGTTGCTGTGAGCTGTGATGCCACGGCACTCTACCCAGGGGGACAGCTTGAGGCTCTGTCTAAAAAAAAAAAAAAAAAGTAGAGCCTACATGGTTTGCTAAAGGGCTAGACATAGGTGCAGGAGAGAGAGAAAGAGGGGGTCAGAGGTAATTGTTAGAGTTTGGGCATGAACAATTTAAAGGACGGAGGTTCCATCAACTGATATGGTAAAGAATTCAGAAAAGCAGGATTAGAGGGAGTTGCTCAATAGCTCAGTTTTGGACAAAGCATGTTGGAGATAATCTCCCAAACAGCCTAGTGGAGATGTCAAGTGGGTGATCGAACATACAACTCTGGAGTTCAGGAGAATGGTCTACACTGGAGATAGATATTTGGGCATTGTGGTAGGCAGAACAAGTCCCCCACAAAGATGTTCATGCTCTAATCCTCAGAACCTATAAATATGTTTTCTTACATGGCAAAAAGGACTTTCCAGGTACGATTAAGAGTTTGAACCTTGAGTGGGAAAATTATCATGGATTTATCTGGATGAGATCAACCTAATCAAATGGGTCCTGAGAAGCCAAGAACTTTTCCCACCTATAGTCAAAGAAAGGTCAAAGAGATAAGACTTTGCTGGCTTTGAAAATAAAGGAAGGTAACCATGAGCTAAGAAATCCAGGTGACCTGTACAAGCTGGAAAAGGCAGAGAAACACATTCTCCCTTGGAGCTTCTGGAAGGGAATGCAACCCTGCTGACAGGCTGACTTTTAGCACAGTGAGACCCATGTCAGACAACCAAACCTCCAGAACTGTAATATAATAAATTAGTGTTGTTTTAAGCCCACTAAGTTTACAGTGATTTTTTATGGTAGAAGTAGAAAATTAATTCCAGTATCACCAATATAGAGATGATATTTACATCAAGAAGAGTGGAATAATTAGAGCCAAAAGAGAGATGTCTTGGAACTGGGCCTTGGGGTATTTGAAACTTAAGTCTGAGAATAAAGGAAGAACCAACAGAGATGACTGTGGCCATGAGGTAGGAGGAAATGAAAGAAAATGGCATTCTAGAAGTGGAAAAACTATGTCACGTGTCACATGTGGCCAAGTAAGATGAACAAGGCAGAGCAGGGAGAGTGGGTGTGGTCAGGCCAGCTGCTACCAGGAGGAAGGGAGTGGACCCTGCCTGTCACTACTCGAGCCACATAAATGGGAGAGATACATGATTGACACCCAGCCCTAATGCTCACTTTTTCATACAAGCCACCTTGGTTGCTAGCAAACTTGGCCCAACTAGAACACTGGAATGTTTCCAATCAGATTAGCAGTGTTTCCCCCTGGGAAAGGGGATGTGAGTCAGTGTGAGACGAGGAGAGAAGAGGAAAGAGGAACAAGATGAACTGTAAACTTTCACTCATAATATTCTTTCCTTTTACCATCCAATATAGTCTTAGCCCTCCAAGGCCCTAACTTGTAATGCCAGTTGCCCTAAGAGAGTTAACATAGTATCTCAAGACTAGGAAATAATCTTAGAGAAACTATGACCTCATCAAAATTAAGATATGCAAGCTTCCGGCACCTGGCATCTTAATCGTCCATTACTGCAGACATCCTTTTCTATTTTGCCTTTCTTTATCTCAATACCCAGGTGTCAGGTGATCATCTATAAAGGACTGAATGAAGTAGGGCAAGGAGGACCCTTGCGGCCTAAGACAAGTGCCTCCCTTATCACACTGCTTCCTGCTGACTTAGTTATTTGTTTACCTATTCATCTTCTCCACTAGACGTGGAAGCCCTCAGAGAGGTGAGACTGTGCCCTTTTACTGCTGAATTATAAGAGTGATAATTCATGAATTTCCCATTCACTGAACTTGTCATATGTGTCAGACATGGTGCTAATTGCTTTCAGGCATTTAATCTTCATATAACCCTATGAGATGAGCACTCTTTATTCCATTTTGCAGAAAGGTTAGGAAATTTACATAGGAGCCATGCTGAGTTGGAGAGCGGCAGAGCAGTCCAATGCCCAAATCTGTGCCGAATAATGGCCCCAAAGGTGTCCTCGGCCTCACTCCTGGAACCTATGAACGTTCTCTTATATGGAAAATGGAACTTTGCAGATGCAATTAAATTAAGGATTTTTGAAATGAGAAGATTATCCTGAATTATCCTGGCAGGCTCAATGTAATCACCAAGGTCCTTGTAAGAGGGAGGCAGGAGGTCAGACTAAGGAGGAAGAGATGGGACAAAAGACGGAAGAGTGGCAGTGAGCTGATAAGGGTCCCCAAGCCAAGGAATGGAGATGGCCTCTAAGCTAGAAGAGGTAAGAGAACAGACTCCCCTTACATCCTCTAGAAAGGAACAGAGACAGTCCTGCCAACACCTTGATTTAGATTTCTGGACTCAGAGCAATACAATGAAAATTTGTGTTGTTTCAAGCCACTAAGCTCATGGGACTTTGTTACAATAGCAACAGGGAATAGACACAACAGGTCTCTGCCTCTGTCATTGTATGATCTGTACACCCCTGGGCTTAAGGCAATGCCTGACATCCAGAGACTCCCTGGATGTTTGCTAAATGAATTGGTAGAGGAGGAGAAGATTTTCCTCTAAGGCTTCTCCTGTCTGGCCCAGCCTGAACCCCTGACCCAGAGAATCTAGCCTACTGCAAGAGAGGCAGGCAGGAGAGACCAGGTATATCCAGGGCATTGGTGGGGTGGTGTATGTGTTTTCCTTATGGCTAAGTTGAATGGATAAGTTAATTATAGTCTGAAGCTTATTCTATGCCAGTCAGTACACCCTGGAAGACATGACAAAATACGACTCTAATTTACAGCTGATTTAGAGCCATGAGGGGGAAGGGAAGGAGGGAGGGAGGTGGAAGAGGGAAGGAAATTGGCTATTTTTATATCAACAACTTAAGATCTTTCTTCCATTCCCTACAGCAGTGCATCAGAAATGATCCAGTTAAAATGATAAGCAGCATTAGTATTTTACAATCAAATTCCTTTAAAAAAAGCATTTCATGACAAATTGGAGCAGTGAATACACACACACATACTGCAATTGCACATAACATTACCTGCCCCATCACGGCCTGTTCTTTGAACAAGGAAGACGATATTTTCTATGTCAACATTAATAAGGGGGAAGTTTTCCAAGTGAATAAAGTCAATATGCCCCATGGCTTAGCTGCTGGAGAAATGAAGAGCTGGAAGTCTGAACATTGTTTAGGTCTCACGAATGGCTCCTCGTGCCGTGGAGTGTTACTTCCCCTTTCTGCATCCCAGTTTCTCTAGCCAGTCAAAATCCTACCCTTAGAAACTACAAAGTAGCTTCTGATCTTTCCAGAACAAGTACTACACAGGGGTCCTCAGACTTTTTAAATAGGGGGCCAGTTCACTGTCCCTCAGACCATTGGAGGGACAGACTGTGGGCCCTGGGATGAGTCGGCTGCTAAGCAGGACAGGCAGTGGCAGCAAAAACACCTGGTGGGCCGGATAAATGTCCTAGGTGGGCCACATGTGGCCCCCGGGCCGTAGTTTGAGGACGTCTGACATAAACAGAAAGATGATTATCACTCCAGCTAAAAACAGCTATTTAGAACTAAATCTCAAATTCATATATTTGTAGCCATAATTTATTTGCAGTTGACCTGGAAGGTAAAATAAATTATTGGGTAGATTTAAGCTAAGATTGGTCACTGCCCTTCCCCTTTCTAAAACTTTGATTAGACTGGCAAGTCCCATGGTGTCCCTAGCTTGTCCAGGTTTGCAGCCAAGGCCCCAGGTGACCCTGAGTGGCTTTGGAATCTGAATAAATCATATACACTAGGGGACCATCAAGACCACCAGAAGCTCAATGTATTTGTAGCACAAGACAGGATTTTATTGCCTTTCAGATTAACAGTTAAAAATGTTTTGCTTTTCTGCCTCGGGGGTATTAGTTTGATGTATGAGGCAGGGAGATTATTAAATCTTTGTTGCCTTCCAAAGATGTAAATTAAACCACAGCACCTCCTTAGATACCCTCCCTGTATGAGCTGCTGATTTATTATTAACTTGTCACTCTTGCATACTCATCAAAACAACCCGAGCCATGATTAATTACTCCTGTTTGTTTAAGGGTGCTTGTCATTCCAGCTTTTTATGGACAAGATATTGCGAAGTCTCCTGGTTTCTTTGCAGAATTAGAGAATGAGGATTTTTAGAGGACTAATCATTTCTATGAGTATATTTGAAGGAAATGTGACATGGACACAGCTATATATTGTTCTATCAGTTTTAAATAGAGTTACACTTCCTTTTGGCTTCCCTTCCCGAGCTAGTTTTGTTCATTTGGACATCTTGCCAAGACTTCGAAGAGGTCCGACATTAAATGAACCTGAACTCTAAAATTCTTCTTTCGATTTTGTCACAATTCAATAAAGCCAGTATTTACCAGGTATCTTCTAGGTGGCAAGCAGCAAATGTGAATGTATTCATTCCTTTTGTCCTACAATATTTATTTAATGTTTTTGTGCGTGTGTGTGTGCCAGTAGTGGTACTAGGTGTACTATTCATTGCTCAAAACAATGAACAGTCCTTGCCTCCGTGGGGTTACAGCCTTGTTATTTCCCTTGCCAGGGCATTTGTCTCTCTATATTATGGACAGGGGAGAATAAAGAGACAATGAGTACCTGGAAGAAGGGGAAGAAAAGCACAATGTCTCCCTCCTAAGGTGAGTTTGCACAAAATAGAAACTGTGCTGAGTCAGGTTTAATAAGACAGCTACAAGGCTCATTCCCCTACCCTGGTCCACTGTGAGTCCGCAGGACTGAACTGCATCAAAACCATGGCATTGCACCTCTTTTTTTTTTTTCTTCCTTGTACCTATCTGCCACCACAGATCATCTGGTTTTCTGAATAACCACTGAAGCAAGGCTGTTCAAATGAACTTTGGAGTCATGGCTGCCCGGCCTCTGTTTGCCAAAAGAAAAAGTCGCCTTACCAGTTTAAATGGTAGGATAGTCACCTTATTTTTTTTTTTTTAAAGATAAAGGTTCCTAATTATATCCTTGTCTTTCTTTTCAAAAGTTTTTATTACGTAAATTGTCCGAAAACATACACAAAAAGATTATAAAATCATGAATCTCTATGTACCTGTCACCTAGCTTGAAAGTTTATCAGTATTTTGCCATTCTTGTTTTTACTGATCACCTTTCTCTCTCTCCCCATCTTTTTATTGTTTTTGAGTATTTTAAAATAAATCTCTGCTATCATACTGTTTTACTTCCATATCCATTTGAATGTATGGCTAACAAATAAGAGCTTAAAAAACATAAATATCACTATAATACCTTAAAATACTCCAATAATTATTTATTTTTAATACCTAGTCCTTGTTCAAATGTAGCTGATTCTCTCTTTGTCTCTCTCTCTTTCTCTCTCTCTCTCTCTCTCAATTTCTGTGTATATATATGTACATATTGGATTGAAATGGGATCTCAACAAAGTCTAGACTTAGATTTAGTTGATGTATCTTTCACTTACACCTTTTCCCCCCATATCCTATGGAATATCACCATAAGGATCTTTAACATTTGATTTTTATCCAGGATAAAGAACTATCTCCAAACCTAAGATATGCTACTGGCAAAATCTTATTATGTAATAATATTTTCAAGGACAAACTATCAATAGAGACAGTGGTCATACAATTTATCACTCAAATGGAGAAACTGAGTGAAAAGGAGGTGCTGTGAATAATTATACTGGTGTAAACCAGGACAAATACTCACCTATCTGAAGAAGATATTGGTGTAAAAATGAGGCTCAGGTTTCTGCTTTCCACCTGAGAGCTGGAGAGAGGGAAAAGAGGTAGAAAGAATTCTCCTCCCATGCTTACAATTTCATAAAAAAAGTAGAACAAACTACAAGTTACCAACTTTCCTTGGATCCATCAAAGGGACAAAGTTGAAGAAACAACTAGTTGAAGAAATGTCAACTAGCCCAACATCTGAGAAAAGAGAACATAGCCTGCAGAAAACACCGATGCAAGCACTTGTTTGTGCAGTCGAATGCCATGAGGAGTCACCGAGAATTGATAACAAATTGGTGGAGGCTGAGTATTGGCTGGAGCAGAATACGGTCATGATAGAAGGGGAGTTCACACCACTCACGCACTTTTCCCAGTGACCCCAGTGGGTACCCACAAACAGCAATGGCAGAGTTCTAAGAAAATACCCCTGGGGGAGGAGAGAGCAGCTGCTGCTGCTGCTGCTGCTGCTGCTACTGCTGCAAGGCCATGGAAACCTGCCAGATCCTTCCTTCCCATCTCCCCTAATAATAAAAAAGATCTCACCTGTGGTAGGGAGGCAGGGGAACAAACACTGTCACCTTTAGGGTGTTGTCGAACACCCACAGCAGCTTTGGGAAGGAAACAAGAAAACCCTTTCATACCTCAGGGAGGAGCAGGAATATATGCCTGGCCCAGAACTATCAATGAGAAGGATAGGAGCACAACAATGTCACAACCCTGAGACACAGGAACAGAGATCCCTCTGGGCACTGAGGCTTAGTCAGAATAACAGAGAACTCTTCCCTCCCCTGCCTCCACCAGCACATGAAGCACGGCAGACAGCGGTGGACTACTGCCTAGAGGGCCCAGGTAGGAGCCAGGGCATGGACAGAAACTCCCTAGGAGTCCACTGCACAGGGGGAGAGAGTAAAGCTTAGGGCAGGGCTGGCACCAGGAAAAAGCCTCTCAATGGATAAATCCGCCCTCATACTAAACACAACCTTTTTTTTTTCTTTTTTTCAGACAGAATCTCAAGCTGTCACTCTGGGTAGAGTGCTGTAGCCTCACAGCACACAACAATCTCCAACGCTTGGGCTCAAGCAATTCTCTTGCATCAGTGTTTTTATTTTTATTAGAAACGGGGTCTCACTTTTGCTCAGGTTGGTCGCAAACTCATGAGCTCAAGCAATCTACCCACCTCAGCTTCCCAGAGGGCTAGGATTACAGACATGAGCCACCGTACCCAGCCCTAAACATAACCTTTTGCTACAGGAACTTGAAGCCTCTGGTATGCTGAGGATGACCCTAGCCACAACCACAGCAAACATGAAGTTCGCCTCAACTTCTGTCCACACTGATTCAGATCCCCACTAAAAGTCAAGAAAAAGAAAAAAAAGGTGCTATTTGCAGGCATAAATCTATACTGTCTTATACGAGATGTCCAGCTTTAACAGTGTGCAAAAAACTAAAGTTAAAAAGCACAAAAACCACAATGCAAAGAAATGAAACAACCAACAGAACCAAAACTCTATCTATCTAGACACAATGTCTCACTCTGTTGTCCAGCCTGGGGTGCACTGGCATCATCATAGCTCACAGCAACCTCAAATGCCTGGGCTCTAGTGATCTCCTGCCTCAGCCTCCCAAGTAGCTGGGACTAGAGGCACATGCCACCACACCTGGCTGTTTTGGGGTTTGGGGTTTTGTTTTTTTTTTTAATCTTTTGTAAATCCTATGTTGTTTAGGCTAGTCTCGAACTCCTGGTCTTAAACAATCCTCCCACCTCATCCTCCCAAAGTGATAGGATTATAGGTGTGAGTCACTTCCTCTGGCCCAGAATCATGTGAAACACAGATGTCAGAACTATCAGGGAATTTAAAATAGCTATGAAAAATATGTCGAAGTCTACAATGAAAGAATTGGACAGTATTCCTTGACAGATGGGTAATTTCAGCAGAGAGATGAGAACTATAAGAAAAGAGATCAAGTGAAGATGCTGTAAATGAGAGACATAATAATAGAGATCAAGATTGCCATTGACAGGCTCATCAGCAGACTCGACAAAGCTAAGAAAAGGATTGATGAACTTGATATCATCCAAATCTTTTGAAAGAGAAAAAAAGAATAAAAAATAGAACATAAGCATCCAAGAACTATAGAACAATATCAAATGATCTAACAGATGTATAGCTAGGATTCCAGAAGGAAAGGGAATGGGGGGGGGGGAAAGAGTAGAATAAATATCAAAAGGAACAATATCTGATAATTTCTGAAGCTAGAAACACACAACAAACTACAAATCCATACCACCAACCAAGGTAAATACCCAAGTCAGAGATAAACATATCACATTCAACTTATGAAAACACAAAGTCTTGAAGGAAAGCAGAGCAGGATGGGGGAGAGGCACATTGCTGATGAGAAATAAACATAATAATTACAACAATCATCCTGTTAGAAAACAAGTAAACCAGAAGATAATAGAATGATATTTTTAAACACTAAAAGAAAAACAATGGTGTCAGCACGGAATCCTCTACAAGGTAAAAATATCTTTCAAAAATAAAAGGTAAAAAAACTTTCTCAGAAAAACCAAAACTAAGAAAATTAATTGCCATCAGGACTACATTATAAATTTTTAAAGGGTATTCTTCAGAACAGAGAATCATACCAGACGGAAACATAGATTTAGATAAGAAATAAAGAACTCTAGAAATGGAACAAAGATAACAATTTGGATTTTATCACCTTTAATTGCTCTAAAAGGTAACAATATAAAGCAAAAATAAAAATGAACAGTAACAATACATTGCACATTATAACATATGTAGAAGTAACATATGGAACAAAAATAGCACAAAGGATGAAAAGACAGATTGGAAAAATTGCAAGGTCCTTGCAGTACACATATGCTACTACTGAGGGTGGACTCTGATTACAGTGTAACTATTAAAAATTTTTAAGAGGTATAGATAGTAAGTCAATAATACAGTTGAATAAGTGGAATAATAAAAACTACTCAATTAACCCAAGAGAAAGCAGAAAAGAAGTTGAAAACACTTGCTTTACTTACTGTGTTCTTGGCAGTGCAGAAGCTATTTAGTTTGATCAGATCCCAGTAATGTATTTTTGATGTTGCTTCAATTGCCCAGGGGGGCCTTCCTCATAAAGTATTCTCCCAGGCCAATTTTTTCAAGTGTTTCCCCTGCACTCTCTCCAAGAATTTTTATAGTTTCATGTCTTAAGTTTAAGCCTTTTAACCAGTGAGAGGAGAGGATTTTTGCAGGTTATATTTCTGACAAAGGTCTAATAATCAGAATCCACAGAGAACTCAAGCTTATTAATAAGAAAAGAACAAGCGATTCCATTTCATTGTGGGCAAGAGACATGAACAAAAGCTTCTCGGAAGAAGACGGGTGCATGGTCTATAGACACATGAAAAAATGCTCATTATCTTTAATCATCAGAGAAATGCAAACCAAAACCACTTTGAGATATCATCTAACTCCAGTAAGAGAAGCCCACATCACAAAATCCCAAAACTACAGATGTTGGCGTGGATATGGAGAAAAGGGCACACTTCTACACTGCTGGTGAGAATGCAAGCTAGTATGTTCCTTTTAGAAAGAAGTTTGGAGAACATTCAGGGATCTAAATGTAGACCTGCCACTTGATCCTGCAATTCCTTTACTAGGTGTATATCCAAAAGACCAAAAATCACTTGGCAACAAAGATATTTTGCACCAGATTGTTCATTTCAGCTCAATTCATAATTGCCAAGTCTTGGAAGAACCCCAAGTGCCCACTGACCCATGAATGGATTAATAAATTATGGTATATATATATATATACCATGGAATACTAGGCAGCATTAAAAAAGATGGAGACTTTACCTCTTTTATGTTTACACGGATGAAACTGGAAAATAGTCTTCTTAGTAGAGTATCTCAGGAATGGAAAAAATATATCCAATGTACTCAGTACTACTATGAAACCAATTTATAATCAGTCATACTTTATATGAGAGATGAATCACAACTATAGCTCAGGATGAAGGAAGGAAGGGGAAGGAGAAGGGGAAGGAGAAGGGAAAGGAGGGGTGTGGTTCAACAGAGGGAGGGTTAATGATGGGACCACAAACATGGAGCATATTGCAAGGGTACAAGTCAAATCTACCAAGTATTGAACACAATGTCTTAACACTGTGATTAAGTAAATGAGGTGAAAGCTATATTAATTAGTAGGATGTAAGCACTCAAATTTGTACAAATAACACATTGAATCCCACAAAGGCATAAATGTATTCATGATCTATGTATATATGACTTAAAAAAAGAAGTTGAAGACAAAGAACTTATAGGAAACAGGTAGCAAGATAGATTTTAATCCTATATCAATAATCACATTTTTTTTTTTTTGAGACAGAGCCTCAAGCTATCCTCCTGGGTAGGGTGCCGTGGCATCACAGCTCACAGCGATCTCCAACTCCTGGGCTCAAGCGAGTCTCCTGCCTCTGCCTCCCAAGTAGCTGGGACTATAGGCGCCCGCCACAACGCCTGGCTATTTTTTGGTTGCAGCCGTCATTGTTGTTTGGCAGGCCCAGGCTGGATTCGAACCCGCCACCTTCAGTGTATGTGGCTGGCACCTTAGCCACTTGAGCCACAGGTGCTGAGCCTATGGATAATCACATTAAGTGAAAGCAATTGAAACTTACCAGTTAAAAGGCAGAGACTCTCAGACTAGATAAAAAAGCAAATGTATGCTGTCTACAAGAAACACACTCTAAATATTTTGAAAATAAAAATACAATGTATCAAAATCTGTGAGATGTAGCTAAAACAATACTTTAAAAGAAGTTCACTGCATAAAATGCTTATCTCAAGTCACTGATGTAAGCTTCTACAAAACCTGGTTGATTAAAGAGATCAATGAATTTAATTTTAAAAAAACAAAAAAGAAGGAAGGATGAGGAAGGGAGTGAGGGAAGGAGGAAATGAGGAAGGAAGGAAGAATCGACTGAAATTACTAATTTCAGGAATGAACAAGAGAATGTCACTACAGATGCCACAGATATTAAAAAGACAATAAGAGAATACTATGAAAGACTTGATGCATATAAATTTAAAAACTTAGATAATATAGACTAACTTCTCAAAAGATATGAACTACCAAAACTCACTCAACAAAATAACCAGAATACTTACATATCTGTTAAAGAAATACAACTTGTAGTTAAAAACCTTCCAATAAACAGAAACTCCAGTCCCAGATGGCTTCACTAGAGAATTATACCAAACATTAAAGGAAAAAAATATCAATTCTAAGAATCTCTTCCAGAAAATGGAAGAAAAGAGAACATTTTATAACTCATTTTATGAGGCCAGCATTTCCCTGATACCAAAACCAGACGTTACAAGAAAACTGCAAACCAATATTTCTTATGACTATAGATATCAAAATTCTTCAAAAAATTTATCAAATCAAATCCATAAATATATCAAAGGGATAACATATTATAACCATGTGGAGTTTATCCCAGGAATACAAGGCGAATTTCAACATTCAAAAATAATCCAATTTAATCCACCACATTAACAGTCTAACGAAGAAAAACCATATGTTTGCCTCAACTGACACAGAAAAGGAACTTGACAAAATTCAACATCCATTCATGATTTTATTTTTAAATCTCAAAACTAGAAATAGAAGGAAACTTCCTTAAGAAAATGAAGGATTTTTACATGTAAAAAAACCAAAAAAACCCTCCATCTAACACCATAATTAATGATGAAATACAATTTCCCCCTAAAATCACGAACAAGGCAAGGAAGTACTTTCTTACTACTCCTGCTCGACATCATATTAAAAGGCCTACCCAGAGCAAACAGGCAAGAAAAATAAATAAAAAGCAGGGAGATTTGAAAGGAAAAAATAAAAGTCTATATTTCAAAATAAGCAGATTGACTCTGTGGATAGTTCCAAAGAGTTCACAAAAAAAAAAAAAAAAAGCTTCTTAGAAGTAAAAAAGATCTTACCAAAGTCAGAGTGCATAAAGTCAACACAGAAAAACGAACAGTGTTTCAAGACACTAACAAGGAAATATGTAGATTTGAATATAAAAATAATCTGTGCAAAGTGTGTACACTGCAAACCAAAAAATGGCAGTGAAAGAAACCAAAGAATGCCTATCCTAAATAAGGAGCTATACTTGTGTTCACTGTTTGGAAGATTCAGTATGATGAAGATGTCAGTTCTCCCAAGTCTGATCTGTAGATTCAATATAATCCCGATCAAAATCTTAAACGGGGCTTTTTTTGTAGATAATTTACAGGCTGATCCTAAAATTTATATGGAAAGACAAAGGATTCAGAATAGCCAAAATAATTTTAGGGGATAAAAAGTTGAGGGATTTAACACTGATTTCAAGAGTTACTGTAAAGCCACAGTAATGAAGACAGTGTGGTATTGAACAAAGGACAGATGTAGAACAATGCAACACCAAAGAGGGTCCAGAAATAGACTCAGACAAATATAGCCAACTATTTAAAAGCTGGAAAGGCAAGTCAGAGTGGTCCTTCAACAAATGGTGTTTTTTATACACAGTAACTTATGCAAAAAATAAATGAACCTTGGCCCTTATCTCACACTTATGCCAAAATTATCTCAAATTGGGTCATAGAACTAAAACTAAAACTATAAAATGTCTAGAGGAAAACATAAAATGTTTGTTATCTTAAGTCAGTAGAAAGTTCTTAGATATACCATGTGCCTGATAAGAAAGAAATTGATACATTGGACTTTATCAAAGTTAAAAACATTTGCTCTGCAAAGCCACTGTTAAAAGAATCAAATTAACCTGCCGCAGACTGAAAGAAAATATTTGCCTATCACACATCACACATTCCAATCCTTCCACCCACCTTTAACCCCTGGCAATCGCTAATATATTCTCCATTCCTGTCATTGTGATGATTTTAGAATGTGATACAAATGTTGTTTCTAATTTTCAGATGCCATCAGATCCTTAAAAATCTCATCTAAATCAAAAATAAGGTACATCAAGAATAAACAAAGAAACGAAGAAAGGAATAAAAACTCATTGGCAGTGGTAATTACTTAGATATTTTTCTTTGATTAAGTAGAAACTTCTGAAATAGCTTCAAATTCAGGGATTGGCTCCAAGAACAAGCACCTTAATCAGACACAAAATAAATTATAGGTTTGGCCCATTCTGGTTTTGTAACCAGAGAACCAGTTCAAGCTACTTCAACTTTATCAAAGTTAGAATGGTTGAGTTGTTTTTCAGCTACAGTGGACACCTGGATTGCAAGTCGTGAGCACGTGCAGATGAACCAAGCATGCCTGCATAGCAACTCAGGAGCTGGCTGGAATGAAAAAGTCAAGCACATACAGAACCTAATGGTTTGGAAGATTCAATACAGATAAGATGTGGGTTCTCCCCAATCTGATCTATAGATTCAACATAATCCCAATCTAAATCCTGACAGTCTAAGTACCTGGACACAGAGCACAGACCAAATGAAGAAGCAGGAGAAGCCCTAGTCTGTTGCAACACAAAATTGAAAGCCAGGATCTGGCACCACACCCTACAAAACCCAGTTAAATCACACAGTTACATTTTCCTATCCCCCTTGTAGTTGTTGTCTTCCTATAAAACCTGTCCTCCAGACCCCAGCTCAGGCAGACAGTCTTAAGCATTGCCTCCTGCCTTCTTGTTGGTCAACCTTGCGATAAAGCTTTCTCTTTTCACAAAAGCTAGTGCCATGGTATTAGTTCCTATGTGTTTCAACCAGCAAGCAATATAACAGTCATTCTTATTTACCGGGAGATGATCTTTCTACACAAAACCATTTTTAAAGAAATAAATTTTTATTTTATTTTTCTAATATAAAATATTCCTATATAAAATGTGCTCATGGAATTTTCCAATTTACTATGAAGTGTTATTGGCTATTTCTTATGTTCTTTCAATTTGTGGAAAGTGCATTAGAGTCAGGTCTTATGGGAATGAAAAGCAAGGCAGTTTGCTCCTCTCCCAGAACTTAATGTCTTTTACATAGAATGTCTGGTATGCTCTATGAATAATCTGTTTTTCTTCAATCTATTTTTTATTTTCCAGTTTAAGAGATCATTGCTTCTCTCAATACTTTGGCTTGCCTAGAAATGGCACTAAAAAGTATTTACAGAGCATCAGCTACATACCAAGTTCTAATTGTCTAATTGGGACAATTTGGTCAATAAGAACAAAGACTCCTCCCTTCACTATTTTGGAAAGAAACCATAAGTACACAAATAAACAATTCAACCTGTGAGGAAACACAAATCAGGATTCTGTGTTATAGAATGGTGACGGGAGAGGTAAGTGAATGGGGCTAGGGATTAGGTGATCAGTCAAAGTTTTCTGTGCTGAGAAGATAACATTTGAGCTGAAGCATTAAGGGTAAAGAAGAGATAACCATAGGGAAAAATAAAATATATGCTTCATGAATTTGTATGTCATGCTCTAACCTGGATTTTTCAGTCTGTTTCCAGCTCCTGAACTTACACCTTCAAGCCTCATTCCTCACCACTTCTCTTTAGACTCTGATCAACTCAAATTATCTTTTGGTTTTACAGCCCACGTAGCTGACTAAATTTGGTTCAATCAAATGGCAGGGGATAGAGTGGAGTGGAAGGCAAGGTCACATATCAAACACCGATGTTTAAGCAACAGGGGTTATAGGCAGACAAATCTTAAAAGGTGATATGGAACAAAATAAGCAGTTTTCACATCTCTCCATAAGAACAAAACTAATAATCCTCTACTCACATATAAAAAAATTGACCAATAAATAAATCCCAAATGCTAAAAATGGATAAATCCAGGTGGAGGATATAAGACAGTCATTGTGCAATCACTGCACTTTTTCTGTAAGCTTGGAATTTTTCCAAAAATAAAGTTGAAGGGAAGAAGAAACCTGCATATCTGAATTATGCATCTTTGAGTACATGTTAATAGACTACATACTTTGGAATTTGTGAGTGTAAAGAAATTTTAATATAAATTAGAGATACAAAGATTAAAGGAAAACCTTATCTGTATAATACTGTGTTCCTAGTCCTTGAAATCCTAGTTACAATTCCTCTACTAATTACCAGGGTCCCCCAAATTCATTATTTTCCCCCTTCACTGCAGAATTTATGGGAAAACAATCTTTAACAATATTTGTCATTTCAATAGTACTGGGCAGAAATAGTATTTTTTTTCCAGAAATAGTATTTAAAAAATCAAAGTCAAATGTAATTCTGGAAGTCTACTAAATATAACCTCCAAAATTAAAAGCTTTAATTTCTCACTCATCCTGCCAGATGTTTTAGGGACCAGAAATACTAGAACACAGCTAATTCATATAGGGACCAAACCATATAGCCCGAAATTAACTCCAAGTTTCCTGTGACACTTCAACTTTCAGAAGAAATGTAACCAACATTAGCAGAAATATGTATATTTCTAAAGCTGACTTTTCCTAGGCAGTAGTAACTATGTTCAAGCACTAAAGTTTCCTTGGTAAATAATTAGTGACTAATTTCTATTTTTTTTTCCTTTTTTTTCCTGAGACAGAGTCTATGTCACCCTTGGTAGAGTGCTGTGCTGTCACAGTTCACAGCAACCTCAAACTCTCAGACTTAACTCTTGCCTCAGTCTCCCACGTAGCTAGGACTACAGGCAACCACCATAAAACCTGGCTATTTTTTGTTGTAGTTGTCATTGTTGTTTAGCTGGCCCAGGCTGGGTTTGAATCCACCAACCTCGGTGTATGTGGCCAGCGCTGTAACCACTGTGCTACAGGCACCAACCCAATTAGTGACTAATTTCTGAGACCAAATGTAAACTATACTAATAAAACCACTTCGGTTACCTTTAAATTAAAGAATAGAAAAGCTTAAAGAAAATCTCTGCAATAATAGTGGAGTAGCTAGTATCAGATTAACTCCAGCAGATAATAATTATAACTCTGAACAAAATTCTAAAAATAAAAAAAAATTATCTGAAGGCACTGGAGAGAGATAGACCAAAAATGTGGCAGAAACTCCCTTCTCCTCAGAGAGGGGAGTTGATCTCTAAACTAAGGTAACTACACTGAGTAATATTTGTATTTTAAAGGCTTTCCACTTGAGGCTTCTCTCTAATCAAAAGGTAGAAAATTCAAGTAGAAATCTATAGTCCAACTGTCTTATGAAGTCAGATAATGGAATTGGAAATCTCCAATACTAGCTAAAACTAAGAGGAGAAATCCCAGCAAGAAAGGAGTCAAAGAAATAACAGCTCTAATATAACTACAAATGCACAGAGGAGATCGTGAGGTTGTCAGTGAACAACAACAGCTAGAAGGCTGAAAAAAACTAAGCAAAACTTTTAGGAACCTCCCCCAAATAGAGGAGCAGTCTATTTGAGTCCAGCCAAGTAGCTGCTTATTAGGACAAAAATCAACACTTTTCTGAGTGACATAAAAGATTCCATAATGTATCATCTATGTTTGGTGGTTAAAAAAAAAATAGATACACAAGGGAATAGTAAATTGTAACCTACAGTTAAGAGGAAAAACCATTCAATAAAATCTGATCTTGATATGACCCAGAAGCTAAAATTAGTAGGAAAAAAGTTTAAAGCCACTATTATAAGCAGGTTAAAAATCTTAAACGAAAATATGATCATATGGAATAAACATATGGAGAATATCAGCAGAAAAAATAGAAACCATAAAAAGGAATCAAATGGAAATCATAGCACTGAAATATCTAAGATGAAAAATTCACCAGATAGAATTAATAGAATATTGAAGATGGCAGAAAAAAGATGAGTAAACTCATAATGGAGAGGGGCCTGCAACAGATTCTTCCCTAGTGCCTTTAGAATGAGACTAGACCTGCCATTCTCAGGAGTTCTGGCCTCTATAACTGTGAGATAATAAATTTCTATTGGTTAAACCACTCAGTTTGTGGTATTTTGTTATAGCAGCCTTGGGAAACTGGAACTAGACATGGTTGTCCACTGTCATCACTTCTAGGGAACACAGTGGTGAAAGTCCCAGCCAGAGCAATCAGGCAAGAGAAGGAAATCAGGGTACCCAAATGGAGAAAGAGATCACACTATCACTCTTTGCTGATAACATGGTCTTCTATCTAGAAATCCCCAAGGATTCTTCCAAGAGACTCCTGGAATTAATAAATAAATTCAGCAGAATCTCAAGTTACAGAATCAATGCACACAAAGCAGTACTATTTCTATACACCAACAGCAGTCAAGCTGAGAATTCAATCAAAGACTCAATATCTTTCACATAGCAACAAATAAAACATCTAGGAATATATTTAACCAAGGAGGTGAAAGACCCCCACAAGGAGAACTACAAATCACTGAGGAAGGAAAACACAGAGGATCTAAACAAATGGAAAAACATCATCCTCATAGATTGACAGAATCAACATACTATGCAGTGACTTCTCGATTCAATGCAATGCAATGCTTATTAAAATACCAATGTCATTTTTTGCAGATCTAGAAAAAATAATTCTGTGCTCTTATGTGGAACCAGAAAAGAGCCCAAATAGCCAAATCACTAGACATCACTTTACCAGACTTCAAGCTATACCACAGGCTATGCTACCAAAATAGCATGGTACTGGCACAAAACCAGAGAAATAAGACTGGTGGATCAGAACAGAGAATCCAGATATAAAATCATCCTCATATTGCCATCTGATGTTTGACAAACCAGACAACGTACACTGGGGGAAAGAATCCCCATTCAAATGGTGCTAGGAAAATTGGATTGCCATGTGGAGAAGACTAAAACAGGATCCTTACCTCTCACCATTCACAAAAATTAACTCAAAGACTAGACTAAAACCTAAGGCATGAAAATATAAGAATGCTAAAAGAAAATGTTAGGAAAATTCCTATAGATGCCTGCCTGGGCAAATAATTTATGAAGAAAATCCCCAAGCAATCACAGAATTAACAAAAATTAATACAGGAGACTTGATTAAACATCTTCACAGCCAAGAAAATAATAGAATAGATATCCTACAGAATGGGAAAAAATATTTGCATGCTACTCATCTGATAAAGTACTAACTGCGGAAATTAGGTTTGTAGTGTAGTTTAGGCCAGGCATTTCTGGAGGGCTTGCTGACCAGAATCCAAGTTCCTCAAACCCCTCAAGGCTAGCAGTAGCCTGGTGGTCTATACAGGATTTGTCTGGCACCTGGCAGGCACAGGGCTAGAATTCTGGGGGAGTTGTTGACCACAGTCCAAGATCCCATGACCCCATTTTTCCTGGGCTGCTGATGGCCCTATTACCTGGTGGCTGAGAGCAGAATGCCTAGCAACCAAAGATTACTATCGCCTGAGTCCTGCCCAGGCATAGATAGAAATTACGGAAGCAAGTTGGGCAAGCTTATCCCCAATTTGTAGTTTAAGATATAATCACATGGTGGTGCCTGCATGATTTTCCCTTCATTTCCTTTCTTGTGATTGTTAATGATTACTTGAGGCGCCTTGCTTTGAATAACTTGAATTGAATTTATGCATTATACTGTAAACTTGATTTATGATTTTTGATTGAATAAAGAGACCAAAGGGAGAATGGCCCAGTGCTGCATTTGCTGGCTGCACTTGAGATGCTCCTGGCTTAATGTATGCTTCTCACAGGCTCCCATCAGTTATTTCACCTGAGATAATTGAGTCCGAGGTTTTTTCTCCTGTCAACTGCCCTCAGTGCAGATCCAGGCCCCCACAACTAATAACCAGAATCTACAAATAACTCAAGTAAATCAGTAAGAAAAAAAATCAAACCACTTCTTTAAAAAGTGAGCAAAAGACATGAACAGATCTTTTCAAAAGAAGATAGACTAATGGCAAACAAACATGAAAAAACGCTCACCATTTCTAATTATCAGGGAAATGTAAATTAAAATTACAATGAGATACCACCTAACTCCAGTGAGAATGGCTTTTATCAAAAATCCCAAAACAGATGCTGATGTGGAGAGAGAGGAACACTTATACACTGTTGGTGGGACTGTAAACTAGTACAACCTAAACACTTCTCAGTTTATGTGCATAGAGTTTTCATAGTATTCAGAGATGATGTTTTGTATTTCTCTGGTATCTCCTTTTTAATCTCCAAGTTTATTAGGGTTCTGTTTTTGGTTAGTCTAGCAAGAGGTCAATTTCATTTATCATTTCAAAGAACCAGCTTTCTATTTCATTAATTTTCTGTACAATTCTTTTGTTGTCAATTTCATTTCTGTTCTGACCTTAGTTATTTCTTTTCTTCTCCTGGCTTTGGGATTGGTTTGCTTTTCTTCTTCTAATTTCTTGAGAGAATTCATTAGATTGTTGATTTCCAATCTTTTTGTTTTCTTGATAAGCATTTAAGGTTATGAATTTTCCTTTTAGCACTGCTTTGGTTGAATCTCAGAGATTTTGATAACTTGTTTCTCCTTTTTCATTTAGTTAAAAGAATCTTATGATTTCCATCTTAATTTCCTCTTTGACCCAATAATCACTCAGCAGCAAGTTAATTTCCACGACTTTGTGTAGAATTGAGTGTTTCTGTTGATTTCTAATTTTATTCCATTGTAGTCTGAGAAGATACATGGTACAATTTCTATTTTTTTGAATTTGAGACATTTTGTGGTCTAAGATGTGATTGATCTTGGCGAATGTTCATATGCTGAAGAAAAGAATGTATACTCAGTAATTCTGGGATAGAATGTTCTATAAATGTCTGTTAAGCCCATTTGCTCTAGAGTCACATTTAAGTTTTGTTTATTTCCTGCTTGACAGATCTGTCCAGTTCTGTCAGCGGGGTGTTGAAATCCCCAGCTATTGCAATGTTGTTGCTTATCACTTTGTTTAGATCTAGTAGAGTTTGCCTTATAATTCTGGGTGCACCTATGTTCAGTGCATAACTATTTAGAATTACATCTGAGTCTTTCTCCACTGGTTTTTTTTTTTTTTAATTTGTTTTTCAGAACAGAGTTTCTCTCTTTTTCCCAGGTTGGAGTGCAGTAGCATCCTCATAGCTCACTGAAACCTGGAACTAACTCCTGGGCTCAAGCAATCCTCCTGCCTCAGCCTCTCAAGTAGCTGGGAGTAGAGACATGTGCTGCCACACCTGGCTAGTTTTTCCTTATTTTTTTTGTAGAGACAGGGTTTCACTATTGCCCAGGCTGGGTTGAAGTGATCCTTCCACCTTAGCCCCCCATGTGCTTAAGATTACAAATGTCAGCCACTCCACTCAGCCCTGCCATTGTATTCTTATCACACATACACAGGGTGGCCATTTTTACTAAAAAATGTCTTTGATGAAGCAGTAAAAATTATTAATTTCATTAAGTATTGATCTTAGAGTACATGCCTTTAATTTTCTTGATGTAGAAATGGAAAGTGCTACATACATAAAGCCTTGCTATATACCAAAGTAGAATGTATGCTTCCAGGAAAAACAATTGTGCAATTTGAGTTGCACTCAAATTGTACATTTTTCATAGAACACTATTTTTACTTGAAAGAAAAACTACAGTTATTGAGACTTGAGTATTTGGCAGATTTGAGTACTCAAAAATGAATAAAGTGAGCTGTCATTTCAAGGAAAACAACTGTCAGTGTTTTTTGTCATGATAAAATTTGCCCACTCAAGTGAAAATTAGAATTTTAGGAAATTTGTATTCACCACGCTGAGCTTGACAGATTTTTTTATGAGATCAGTGGTGATGTTTTAAAACATGATTTTTTTGGATACGGTATAATCAATTGTGTCAACATTTGCAAGATCTTCATGACTCAGGGAACCAACATTTTCCAAATGACAAATTCATGGTGTTAAAAAAAATCACATATGGGCAAATAATCCATTAAAGTACAAGAAAGACCAATGAATTTTAATGTATATAGCACAAAAAGTTATTATTATCGCTTAAGATTTTTCATTGGAACCAACTTTTAAGAAACTATCACCTGTCAAGCTTGTATGTAGCATTAAAAAAATCCATAATTATCTAAAAAGATTATTAAACTACTTCTCCCTTTTCCAATTACACATTTATAAGAGCCAACATTTTCTTAAGCACTTTAACCAAAGCAATGTATTGTAACATATTGACTAGAATCAGATGAGAATCCAGCTATTATAAAAGACATAAAAATAATTTGCAAAAATGTAAACAATGCTGCATTTCTCACTAAATTTTGGGTTAAGAGATACTTTTTCATAACAATGTTATTTATAACATGTTATCGTTATTTTTTAAAACTTGTTTTTCTCTTTTAATTCCTAATACAATATTATCAATATATGTAACTTCCTTAAACAATAGGTCTTTGGGCTCCTCAATAATTCTTGACAGAGTAAATTTTGAGCCCCCAAAGTTTGAGACCACTGCACTAGAGACACTGCCATTAAAGTAAGGGCACTATTAGCTCTGGAAAATATACATGATGAAACTGGCATATACTGAAGAGAAGCTATCAATGATTGTTGATTGCACTTAGAAAAAAGACAGGGATTAGGGCAGCGCCTGCGGCTCAAAGGAGTAGGGTGCTGGCCCCATATGCCAGAGGTGGCAGGTTCAAACCTAGGCCCAGCCAAAAACTAAAAAAAAAAAAAAAAGACAGGGATCAGCATGAAGGAGCCCTTCTCCTAACTAACCAAGCCAAAATTGAGTAACTTGAACATCAAGTGAGAACAAATGGTTGTAACTGATTAAAATACATCAAATATGTAACCATCCATGAGTTCCTAAAAAGTTTTAAAACAACCAAATAAAAAAAATCTCATTGTCACCTTTTGAGATTACTAAGATAATCTAACTTATTTTGATAAAAATTGATAAAGGGCTTACAAAAAATATGTACTTGTCCAGCTTTTCCTGAACTATTCAGAAAAAATGTCAAATAGTTGGTGACTTCAAGCACATCATAATACAGAAGAAGTATGGTTAAATACTACATTGCAACCCCTCATAGAGCAAGTATGGCTAATAAACCTATTAAGTGAAAAATTGATAGATAACTTAATAATTGGATCAGACTGACAACATCTAAACTGATTAACCTAAATGTCACTGATACACTAGCCATTTTGTGCTTCCTGGAGTGATAAAAAGTACACAACACCATTTGCCAAAAGTAATCAATCCTCTAGGTCTACCTACCAATTCACAGTAAATCTGGGGCATAGAGAAACAAACAAACAAACGAACAAAATCACAAGTAAACAATCAGCCAAATTCAGAATATAAAAAAGGCTACAGGACTTCAGCAGTTAAATGGCATAGTAAAAAAGTTGTAGGGGCAAGGACATGGGGAGAGGGAATTAAGGGAGATTTAAGAGACATACTAAATAAACAAAATGTATAAACCTTATTGGGATCCTTATTTGAGACATGAAATTTTGAACCTAGACTGGGTGTTGCACAATAATGAGTCATTTTTTTAGGTATGACAAAAGTGCTTATCTATTAAGAGATATATGTAGGTATGTATTTCATGAATTTTAAATGCTCAAAGAAAAAAAAAGTGTAGGAGGAGGATAAAACAAGTTCAAAATCCTGTTATGGTAGCTGGGTGAAGAGTCATAGGAGTGTTGTGATGTCATTTTAATTTTGTGTATATTTGAAAGTTTTCTATAATAAAAAAAACAGTCAACTAGCACTCTGTAGACATCTGTATTGATGACATGGCATACAAAGTAAGTACAGTAGAACCTTTGTAAGTTGAATACCCATAAACGGGTCAACTCCATTTGGGGATAGGTCGCCTCCATATGTTGACCAATTTGTGGGTGGTCAATTTATAGAGGTTCTGCTGTATGTGTGATATGTTTGAAGAGTCTATAATCTTGGCAAGAAAATCAAAGACTGAAAAAACAGAATTAACAACGCAGTATCACTTAAAATACTGCTCAAATGAATGATGCAAGCAGCAAGTGTAATGGTTCCAGAAAGAGATTAGTACTACTAGAATTATCAAATAGTTGCAGGAATGATGTTTACCCTAATAAAAAATAAATCCACTAGAAAATATTTATGCTTGTTTTAATATTCTCAGCTAGTCTATTACACAGACTGATTTTTCAATCCTGGGATTCACTGGAAACAGAACAGAAACACTTTAACAGGATAAGACAGTAAAAGCACAACTGTGTTGCCAAGGAAAGTAATTTGGTGTTGAAGCATAATCTTAACTAGCTACAGATGCAGAAACACATAAAATATAGGTTTATTCACAAAAATCTGTATAATCTTTTTTTAATAAAAATATTTTTGCAACATACTGGACACAAATAGTTCAGAGAGAAAGAACAATCTCTACAAATGTTTTCCTTAAATCACAATCAAAATTGAAGCCATTATTTAAAAACATGTCTCCAATAGTAATATTAAATGCCCAACAATAAGTTCAACTGATGTGCTGCACTTGGTATAAATGAACACAGAATGATTACACCTAGTTGACTAAGACACTCTGAAAAGACACAAACATCAAGAGCTCAAGAAAATTAGAGAAACATCAAGGGTACAACTTGTAAACGAGTCTGCAACCTATATGTGAACATAATCAGATACAACTTTTAAGTAAAATTTTCAGGTGAGTGAAACTAAATGCTACTTTATGTTTATTGACAGATAATCTTTGTCTTTTCACTAATAGAGACCAGCAGGCACTTTCATGTATCTGTGTCATAAAGCTTCACCTCCTGCCAAATCATTCCAATATAAACTTTCACTTACTCCAAAAGAAGTTATCTTCATTTTCTGTATTAGCCAACAATAAGGAAAAGTTATTGTTATCTAAAGATATTAAATAACAAGAGAGTGGGAGAACTCATTCAAAAATTACAATTTTATGTAAACAAAAGAATGCATTGAGGTTGAAAATAAGCAGCAACATCTTACCATATATACATTTTTAATTATACATCCTAAAACGTACTTACATACTATGAGTTATGATATGTAGTATCAAGCTTTGTGTTTACTTGCTACTTGGTTGATCAGGCCAACACCAAAAAAAGGTTTAAATTTTAATCAATGAATTTAAATATGAATTCATTTTAATTTCAATATTGAATTTGAAATACGAAATATTCGTCTTTCATTTTAATATTGAGATTTATTTTATAGTTATGCTCCTAAGATCAGCCTGAAAGGATTTATTCAATTTTTAAAAAGGGGAGGTTGACTATTATCAAATTTTCAGCCAGGACTTAGAAACCTATACCATCTAGATACAATAATTTGTCATCATTTTAAATAGGATATTATTTACATTAAGTCTACATTTTGTTCAAATTATATTAAATGAATGAAACTTAAAGTCTGTTTTAGTGTATTAATGTCTTGAATTTTTTTAGAACACAAAGATAACAGACCACCTTTTAAGCTTTGCTGAAAATCTTTAAAAGCATGTATTGTTTGTATAAAAATAATCATCATTTATGGTTTAAAGCAATTTAAAAAACTGAAACAAAACTGGAAATGTCCTACTTCTTACTTTCATCTTATAAAGCAAATATACCATCAGTGTTGCTCTTATTTTAAACCAATGAAGACTATTTTAATATGGAAACTGAGATTTTGTTTGGATTTATAATCAACATTTTCCTTTCCAGAAATGTGAGGGATTAACTGACTTGCTATATCACAGCACTGTAACTAATTCAAAATACACACCTAATGATCTTATCCAGAAATGAAAGCTAAGGTTTGGCTGAGCACAGTGCCTCATGCCTATAATCCTAAAAATTTGGGAACCCAGGAGTTCACAATCAGCCTGAGCAAGAGCTAGACCCCATCTATACAAAAATTTAGGAAAATGAGCTGGCTGTGGTGGAACATGCTGGTAGTCCCAGCTACTTGGGAGACTAAGGCAAGAGGATTGCTTGAGCTCCAAATTTGAAGGTTGCAGTGAATAGTTATGATGCCTCTGCACTCTAACCCAAACAACAGAGTAGGACTCTGTCTCAAAAAAAAGAGTAGGTGTGTTTAAATATTTATAAAGACCTGATAGTCTCACTAAAGACACTAAAGATAAATAACAAATGCATGAATAACACGTTTCTTTCATCTCTTCTAATATTTTAACCTTGCTTTTTCCATTACAATATCTTTGGAATAGAAAAAAAAAAAAACATAAATCTCTTTTTTTTCCATAAATCTCTTTAAACAAAAAATAAATTTTAAAAAAGTCAAGTCCACAAATTTGGATCTTAAATTTCTTTCAAAAAAGATGTTTTCAATAGACTTAAATACTTAAACATTACAACAAAAGCCCCCAGTAAAACACAAAACTGACTTTTTCCTTTGGGAGAACAAAAATTAATACTGAAGAAAATAAATTTGTAAGACTTCTTTCTCAGCTAAGTTTTTAGTAAATACATTTGTGAAGTTAACTCTTCTGGCTGTTAAAAACTTCAAAAAGCATGAGAATTAAAAATCTCAAAACCTGTAGGGAAAAAATATTTTTAAAAACAGTAACTACCTCGATAAAAGATACAAACCATCTCTCACCTCTTTCTGTCCTCTCCTTTTTCATCTTTTGAGACAGTACTTTGTCCTCTCTCAAAGAGAAATTCCTACACATTATTGGTCCCTGTCACTATATGTAGCTCAAGTCCTACTTCATGTCGAAAGCAACGTGAATCTAATAAATCAGATGAGTAGCAAAAAGCCACGTTAAAAATCAAAACATATTCTAGTATGCGATATAATCCAGTGTTATATATCCAATACAGATAAGTGTTCAAAAACTAAACATCCAATACTTACTTGAGGGGCTCAAAAGAAAATTTAAATATTAGAATTTGGACTTAGGCTTTCATTCTGATCGGGTAAGTAACACAAGTAAAAATGAATGGCTTTATTATACTGAACCATGCCTACCAAGGCAAAAAGACCACTAAAAGCAAAATGGTGTTCCAGGAGTGGTTTTTTCTCTCTTGTTAACCAATTTTCTATCATACTTCCATCATCATACACCTGGAATAGCTTTCATACAGTCACCAGTAGGAAATCATATTTCTTTCGAAAATCTACTTTCAGGCCTCCACACACTCCCCTCTCTACTCTCCTTAAGTACTTAATTTCTTTCCTGAAGTAGGTCTTCCATAAATATTACAACATTAAGGACTAAATTTTAATGAATGCAAATCAGAGGAAATGAAAGGGCATTAACTCTCATTCAAACCTTCCTTTAAAAAAAGGTCTGTTTCCAAGTTAAATTTTTAACTTCCCCCATGATTCTCTTTAAAAAAGAGAGTTGAACACAAAAATCTCTCTGCTAATGACTTTATTCATGAAACTATAATGGAACCCAAAATAGCAAAGAACATGAAAATTTTTCAGATTAATATTTATCAACTGAATACATCAGAGAATTTATCTATTATTTATATAACTAACAAAAATGCCTAAAATGCACAAGTGAGAATGTAAGTATCCTACACTTGGTGGAATTTCAAGGTAATGAAGATTCACCTAATAGAGTTCCCAGAAAAATTCATTACACTATTAACTACATATAAAAGAAATCAACGTAACTGGTAAGATAACCATTTCGTGACTAACCTTTTAGTAAAGTGCTATTTTCATACTGAAAAAGAAATTAGTAAAGTTTAAAAATTTTTAAATGCTGAGCCATCATTCCAAAAGTATTAGGATTTCTCTTTAGCATTATGTTCATCACATTCACGTCTCCAATATGAGACAATAAACACTATTTTAAAGTCTAAAAAAATCTTTCCATTCACAAATTTCCTGGAAGTTAAAAATCATACCATTGCTAAATGAAATTTTTCACGATATGAGATTATATTAGACACAACAGTTTTTCATGGTTTTAAACATGATCTTTGGCTTAAAGCTGTCATCTTTTTCAGTCAGATGGTTGTGGTTAGTAAAAGATTCATACAACAGAGCACTAGTTTCATCTTGAGCCATAAAATTGGGTCAATTGCATAAGGGCAATGAATGGCACGTATCAAGAATCTAGCAAGATGAATTCCCTGAAATCCATAAATGACAGTTTAAGTGTTAAAACATACCAGTGTTACTGAGGAGTGGCTCATCCCCTTTCATCAATGACCTCTATCAATTCATCAATACCATTAGCCACTGAGAAGAAATTAGCTAGAAAAACTACCTGAATGAAGGCACACAGGTGCAAATCTTAAGCAGATAAATAAGACCATCTAAGCTGCATGTGTAACATGGGTGATCGACACCAAGCGCGCACACACATCTCATATTCAGAAGTTGAATACCATCACTGCATAGATTCTACCACTTGGATGAACTCTATGCTATGGATGTATACATCCCAGAGATCAGAATCTGTTGGTTTTCCAGAATTAATGAGACTGTGAATGATGTAAAAATACTAGATAAACAATAAGTTATGAAGCTGAATCTCAGAAAGGACATGTTTAACTTCATAACTGAAGGCTGCTGATGATTTCTTCTCTCTCTACTTGAATAATCAAATGCAAATGCCTTTTAGCAATGGCAGCATTCAAATCCCACAAAAAATCAAGGAATGCCCCCTTAAGGAGCACTTCCATTGGCACAAATTGTAAAACCTGCTGGGACGCCTCAGAGTTAAGCAAAGTGCTCAACAGTTCATTCACATTCTGCAGATACTGGAAAACTGGATTTGGAAGGTCCTTATAACCCACACATAGCAGGATTGCACAGGTCCTCAGGGGCTCAGAGGATGTGGGACAAGAAAATGTGATGAATCTAAAACAACTGTGGAGTACAAAGATCAAACCAGCCATAAATCTTGTAAAGCAAGAAAGTATAGGCAAAATCAGAACGTCTCCTGTCTGAAGCTGTTGCAATGAATGTAGAAGGCAGTCCAAAAATAAATGCTGGTAAGTTAGGTCTCCATCATGAAGCAATGAACAGCTAAAAGTCACGAGTTCAGCTGATTCCACAAGTTGCACTTCCAAGGGTATATGCATTTTGATATCATAGAAAGTTGGCAAACCCACAAGCAGGCACTTTATTTGGTTGCTGGGTTCTACACTCTGTTCATCTTGTAGGCACTTGATAAAGCTAAACAAGTCAGAAAACATCAGTTCTTTAGAGAAAACATGACAAGAACAATAATATTGTTGTTTTGGCCTCAACTTGGAATCTGAATTCAAAGCTCCTCCTAATGACTTTTCAATTACTTCATTAAGAGTCTTTAAAATTTCACCATCACAGAAGGGGGAACATTTTACCTTTGGCAGTTTCTTTCCTTCTAAAATATGCCATAAGTGACACTCAAGATTGGAAGCTGTCCCTTCTAAAAGATAACTTTGCCCAGGATGATATACACCATGATCTTCTGCCCAAACATTGAAGTATCCTTGGGCTACCTTATCTTTCCATGGAAGGGTTTCCAGCATCTTTCTTTCATTATAGGTTTTAAAATATCTGTTCCTCTGCCCAAGCCATTTAGTATTTGTACTACAACCAATAGTTGACTTTTTTACTAGCCAATTATTTCTGGAAAGAGGTTTCAGTTGGAATTTTTGCATGAAATATTGTACAGCACAGTCCCTTAAATTATTCAGCTTTGTTTGTTCCTCTTTTTCCATGTACTCAAACAGACGAATGTTCTCAGAAATAGTGTCTAGCTGGTATTTATGGAAGAATGCACAGCATTCTTCATGTCTTTTAAGAAAAGATTCAGGAATCACATGATGGGGAAAGAGGGCTTTCCTGGTCATTTCAGTCCCAAAATTCAGCACCATTTTAGATAACAGAGGATAGACGGCCTCTCTTCCCTTATAGCGAAGACATACCACATAGACTTCTGAGTTTCCTGCCTTGCTAGTAGCAGGTTTGAAAACATGGACTTGGTCAAAGGAACAGTTTAGCAGGTACATCAGGTTTATGGAACAATGTTCAAACAAAGTAAACATCTTCAGAACAAAAGAGCCACCATTTCCAAGAGTGGTCAGAGCAGTGACAACTTCACAGTAATGTAAAGAAGAGACTAAAGCTTCTTGTTCACCTGGGTTTCCTTGGCAATCAAAACTCCCATCTGCAGTGACCAAGTGAATAGTAGCGATGCTGCTTATGAAATTCTGAAGTCCAGTCAGGTATTTTAGGGTCATAATATCACCAGTGTTATCTGGACCAAAGTACCACCAATGCAAGGTATTTGCAATAAGCCGGTCATCCATGATCATCATAAGATTGTCATTTGCTTCATGGTAGGGATTCAGAGTATTAGCCACCCAACTCCAATCACAAGGGAACCTATGGGATTTTAAGTAGTGATTGAGACTAGCTATAAAAGCTCCAGGAGCTTCACAAAGGTGTAGAGAATTCAGTTTTCCATTCTGAAAAGCTTCCTCTGGAATAACTGGAAAGCTACACAAAATCTCATGGAACTTACACCAAGCTTGAGTACAAAGTTCTGCATTGACAGATTTTCTAACATGAGAAATGATTTTTCCTGCTTTATTGGTGAAAGCAGTGTGCTCATGCCATTCGTCCAATTTCTTATCATTCAGTAGGTTTTTTACTTCATTTAGAGAGTTCTTCAAATCAAGAAAGGCATTAAATTCTGTGTGGTCACAGCTGAAAATCTCACTGGGATCTGGTAACTGCCACTCATTATCAAGTGGCTTGCCATAAGAAAAATTCTTGGCAAAGAGTTCAAAAATGTCAGCAAGAACATCTGAGCTGAATGTCTCAAGACTTGCTAGCTGCTGAACTGGTGGCTTTCTGCACTTACTCATTTTCAAATCAAATTAAAATCTAGAAAAAGAAAATACATAATTAAATGAATCCAATTTATTAGTGAGTGAAATCACATCAGCAGTGAATCTGATCACACTCGACAAACTCCATAAAATGAGAAAGCTAATGTCAGCACATTGTTACATAACAGGGTGATTTGGAGTAATCAAAGAGTAAAGCCTTTGATGTCCAACAGATCTGAGTTCAAATTCCAGCTCAGCTACTTACAGCTTCATAAATCATCCTAGATAAATTATGTCTCTGGAATTCAGTTTCTTCCCATTAAAAAGTCTGGAATATAATTTTTTTTAAGAAGAAAACAATATAAAGCACCTATATCAAAGAATAAGCATCAGTGAGTGAAAGCTCTTGTTATCTTAGTAACCCATCTTGCTCTTCTCCAAAGTTCTCCGCTACCTACAGCTGCGACAATACCCTCATGGCCTCCAACAAATATACCTTCAGGGATTCATCCCTGGATATGACCTTTGTTCAAGCTCCAATAAGTGATTTTTAACTTTTGGGTTCTCTCCATATCTCATCTCCTTCCAGGAGAAGATCATGCAATGAACCCAGTACTGGTCCTGCCACCAGCCACTTACCCCTCTATTAGGATTGTTGAGTACATCTTCTGTCCAAATTTCATTCTCTAAGACATGCACTTTGGTGGGAACAATCACCTACATAGGTCACCAACTAATTTTCATCATCATATAATTTGTAAACTTGAGAGGTTAGCCTCCTCTTGCTTGATGCTAAAACTGACACATAGTTCATGCTAGCATGCCTCTAATCTACAGATTCCTGCCTTTTATATAATTGCTCAAACAGCTCCACACTTATCATTATATCACTACTCATCACTATAAAGTATGATTATTTCTTCTTGCTATTAAAACTGCTCAACACACTTTGATAGCAGAATTTGAAACTGAAGAAATATCGTTTTTGAATATACAAATTACAAATAGTCACTCTACATTCTGTATACTAACACTGACAAAGAAACCAGTAACATCTGTCTCTTGGAGATGAAAAAAGATATGAGAAAGCTGCATGACTTGAATGACATGATGTTGGAAAATTCATGAATTCCAGCAGATAAGTGCATGAGTGTTATGTGGTACCTATTAGTGTAATATTAATCAACAGGTGTTTTAGTTCATGAACTCTGCACTTATTTAGTATATACAATGAATTCTACAGTGGTTTTCGAAAAAGAAAAAATCTAGGCTGATTGTGATGGTGTATGCTTATAATCTTAGCACTCTGGGAGGACAAGAGGTGAAGATCACTTGAGGCCAATAGTCTGAGACCAGCGTGGGTCTCAGCTGAGACATGTATCCTGGCACGCACCTGTAGTCCCAGCTACTCAGGAGGCTGAGGCAGGAGAATAGCTTGAGCCCAGAGTTTGAGGCTGCAGTGAGCTATGATCCCACCACTATACTCCAGCATGGGGGAGACCCCGTCCCTAAAAATAAAGAAAAGAAAATGTGAAATAACTGGTAATTAAATCACCATCCTAGACAAGATGTTATTTGAAGATAAAATGGGAAATAAAGAGAGCTACTGCCATAATAAATAATATCCAGATGACTTCATACTTTTAGCATTTATTTTGTATTGTTCTATTAGCATACTTTTTTCATCCTTTTTAACTTTATGCTTATTCACATGTCTATCTACCAGTTAAGTTCAGGTACTTCTAAGTCCTTACTATTTGCTACAATGTATTTACAAATTACATTTAAATAGAGGTTTAGAAGTCATAGTTAACCCATCATCATCTTTTTCTTACCTTAGATCATTTTTTCCCCACCAGCAGAAGCAGTTGAACTTAGACAAATTTCTGGAAGAAGGCAAAACAGAGGCATTTCCACAGTAACTAAAATCCTAAATAGGAGCAAATAAAAGTTTATTATAATAAGCTCCTCTGTCTTAATTTACACTTTGCTTGCTGGAAACTACAACCATGTTGAGATCTCAGTTACATTCTTTTTCAGATAAAGTCTGATTTTAGTCATTAACTTCACATTCTAATTAGTAGCTGCAGTGAAGCTGTGAAATCTTACCTCAGCTAATATGTAATTACCTCCACATGCAGACAACTAAAGCGATTCAAACACTCCACTGTTCTTCCTGACTGTACTTCAGCTATGGTGCCATCTAATTTTTATTACTACTCCCTTCCTCATTCTTCTACAACTACACACCTCCCTATTCACTGGGGACACCAGGAACATTCCAAGCTGAAAGCCTTTGCCTGGAATACTCTTCCCCCAGATATGAACACAGAAAATTCTCTCACCTCCTTCCAGTATTGACTCTAATTTTCTCAATGAAGCCTACCCTGACATGCTTATTTAGAATTACATACTGCATTCTCAATGCCCCTTACCTTGCTGTACTTTTCCTCCCCTTGGCACTAATTTTCTTCTAACCTATAATTTACTTATGTTTACTGTTTATTGTCTTCCCCAAATTAGAATGTAAACTCCATAGGGCAGGGATATTTGTTTTGTTTATTCATATATCGTCCCAAGAAGTGAGAACAATGCTTGGTACACAGCACCAAAAATACTTCTCTGTTCAGATTCTGAATATGAGTCATAATACTGCATCTCAACTTCACTACAGCACTTCAATGCATGACAAAAAAAAAAAAAAAGTCCTCAGAATGTGTGGGAAAGTTTTCTTATGATCCTCTGCCCGTTCCATGAAGCACTCCAAAGAGTTTTGTGGCATCCTAATTCTGCTAGATGGGTCAGTATTACCACCCTTACACTGCAGACTCTAGTAGGAAGTCAAGCGGCCCCGCCCCAAACAACAAAGGGAATACCTGGAAAATTTGTGAGCCTAACACAAACCCACAAGATCTCATCAACAGCGCTCCAATTATTGCTTACAAAGCAGTTCTGAGTGCGTCCGCCAACTCGTCCTCTCAGCAACTGTGGCAGCTAGTGTGTATGCCGCAGGGCCAGGGCACCCAAGACCTCACTTCATCCAGTGGAAGCGAATCCCAAGCCCCCATTCGAGCTGCCCAGTTCCTGACCTGGAACACACCCCAGCCCCTGTCTCACCCTCCGGAAAGTCTGAGGAGGACCCGGACTCGGAACCAGCCTGGATTACCTTCGCTCACGCCCACCTGGGGCCCCACTGTCTGGAGAAGTAGCGCTTCACTCGCTTTCGGGGGCCGTCCTCCACTTCCGCTCCCGGGGTTGGGGGCTGCTTCCCGGGGTAGTCGTTCCTTTGGGTCCACTACGCCCCAAGCCGCGAGGGAGAGAGGTGGCGCACCGGTAGGCCAGAAAGTTTGCCCGGACACGCCCCCGCAGCACCGGGAACCGGCACCCACCTCCCCGGCCCAGCCACCGCCGAACGCAGGAAGCCCGGGGCCCTTGACAGACACACCGCGCACGCGCCCTCTAGTCCCGCTAGCGTCGCCTGCGTCAACGTTACGCACGCCAGCTAGTATCGCAGCGCCCAGGCTTTGGCTCGTTAGGTTTCGCTTCTCCGCGGGTTACCAGAGGGGAAAAGCGCCAGCTTCTTGCACCCACAAGCCGCTATGGCAACGGAAGCTGCGCGCGCAGGCCTAGGCTTTGGCCCCGCCCTGGGAGGGGGTGGACTGGTGAGAGGGGCGGGGCATATCTGTCAGGACATGCTGGCTCCGCCCACCTGGCCGCTGTATCCGAAGGCTTTCTGGCGCTGTTGGGTAGATGTGTTAGTCTGGTATAGACTGGGTTAAAACTGGAGCTCGAAAGACAATATGATGTTAAAAGTTTAACTAGGGAAACGGCGACATAATTTGGGGGGAGTGTATTTATATGATTTAAACAATAAGGAAATGACAATCTCAGAAGGAAAATGGATGAAAATTCCAACAGGCAGTACGACAAAAAACAAATGAAGCAAGTAGCCAATAAGAAGATACAAAGTTGTTTAACCTATTATAAAATAAATTGAAAATGAAAACAATAACGTTTTCCTTTACTCCGTTTGTCAAAGATTTAAAAGATTGATAATAGCCACTTGGTGAGACTAAGAGGAAACAGGTTTAGGTCTGTGGGTGGGAGTTAAAATTAGCATAGCCTTTACAGAAGGCAAACTTTAAAATAGACTCACACTTTAACCCAGCAATTTTCCTAGCTATTTATCCTTAGAAAATAAACACCTGGCACTCACTTTAAACAAAATGTTCATTTCCGTAGATTAATAACAACAATAACAAACATGTTAATACTGTCTACTTTAGGAGGATTAACTAAATTATTTATGGTAATATAACAAGAGAATATAGAACTATGTGTAGAGTTTGCATGTATGTAAATAAATGTCTAAATGTGTATCTCTGTATGTAAATAAATACCAAGATATAAATATGAAATGAAGAAAAATGTATTTTCAAACAATGGTGTTAGGTCACTTGGATATCCATATGCAAATAAACTTTATTCATATTCTTTCTTCACATAAATAAAACTACATTTCATTTGGATTGCCAATGTGTACATTAAAAGTCAAATAATAAGAAAACATAAAAGAACATTTTTGCAACCTCGGCATAGGTAAAAAGTTAATCAGACATAAAAAGCACTAATCATAAAGGAAAAATATGTAAGTTGAATTGTATTAAAATAAAGACACCTATTCATCAAAAGAAATCATTGAGAGTAAAAACGCAAGCTAGGCCTGAGATAAAATACTAACTATTAAATATTTTGGGATATGTAACATCCACAATTAAATAAGGGAAAGACATTTTAATAGAAAAATGGATAGATACTTCAAAAAGATGATATCCAATATGTGAAAAGGTACACATCTTCATTAGTCTTTGGGGAAATTCAAACAAAACCCACAACAAGATACCATTACACGCACCCACCAGACTGGCTGAGATGGAAAAGTATGAAAACATAAGTGGTGTAGAGAATGAAGAGCAGCCAATGGAAAGAAGAAAACAATCTTCCAAACTCACCAGTTGGTTATTTTTCTGTTTTCTTTTCTTTTTTATTTCAATTTTTTGTGATATACATCCATACAGTAAAGTACTCAAATCTTAAATATTGTATTCTACCAGTTTTGACAACAGCTTATTGAATATTCCAGAACATTCTCATGAACTCCTTCCCAATCTCCCACCCTCAAGAAGCCACCACTGATCTGTTTTCTACCATCATAGTTTAGTTGTACACATTCTAGAATGTCAAATAAATTCAGTCATTTCAGTTTATACTTTTTGGTTTCCAGCCTCTTTTAGTGTACTTCGTTTTTAAATGTATCCATGTTGTTTTATGTGTCTAGTTTTTTCCATTAACACAGGAAAACAGTGCCTTTGAGTGAGACTTGAGTGAATAGTGTTGGACTCAGTCAAGAGAAGGGGAATGTTCTTATGGTTCATTCATTTGATCTATTTATCTGATTCGGTGGAACACCACAGTTTGGATTTTGACCATTATACAATCTTAAATTGTTCCTATTCTTTGTCACATAGTGTTCTACTTATTGTATGGAATGGACTGTTGTTTAAAGGCAGCAAAGACAGTGTTCCTAAGTGATGTTGATGTGCCAGGCGTTGGTAAGGATTTAAACCTGGTAATTATTCCAATTTCCCTCAAGCACTTCACTAGATCTTTAAAAGGCATTCTGATCAAAATTTTCACATTGAACCTTATCATGCCAAAACACAACGTTAAAAATAGAAAATAAAGTAAAAAGTATAACTGGTTTGGCTTTTGGGTAGAACATCTACACATATATTGTGGTATTTGTGGGAAGGTGCTTGCAAACAGCAGCCTGAATCTTTTTTTCTTACTGTTGAGAAGCCAAAATTATGAAAACAAATCAACTAATTTTTAAATATAAATCCAAAAATTCTAAACATAGGTTCATTAAAACAATTTTTATTTACTTTTGATAATAAACTTTTAGATGGTATGAGTATCATTAAAGGTTATTTAAAATTAACTTTAAAAGAAAATGTATAATATAGTCAATAATACGCTGACCTAAAATATGTTTTTACTCAAAATAACTTTGTTATGTACTGAACTATGTCTCCTGTCCCCAAATTTGTATGTTGAAGTTCTAACTCCTATTGAGGCTGGATTTGGAGACAGGGCCTCGAAGGAGATGATCAGGGGCAATTGAAGTCATAAAAGTGGCACCCTAATCTGATAGGACTGAGATCCTTATAAAAAGAGGAAGAGACACTATCTATCTCTTTCTCTCTCTCTCTGTCTGCACACAAAGAAGAAAGGCCAGGTAAGAATACAGCAAAAAGATAGCTGTCTGCAAACCAGGAAGAGCAGCCTCCCTCTTTAGAACCCAGCCCTACTGGCACCTTGATCTAGAACTTCTAGCTTCCAGAAATGTGAGAAAATACATTTTTGTTGTTTAAGTTGCCCAGTGTGTGGCATTTTGTTACAGCAGCCCAAAGAGACTAATACATACTTCTTTACTTTCTTCCATATAAAATTACTTTTTAAAAACTCACAAGGATTTAATAGAGAATGTGTATTACTAGGAGATGGACTCTGGAATTTAAAAATGTTGGGAAACACTGATGTGGGGAAGAATACAGGATGTGGCCCACCCTTGAAGAGTCTATTATTTCATTGCAGACACAAGACATTTAAAAATAAATCACGTTATAGGAGTAAGTGCTATATTGTGTGGTACAGATTACATGTTATAGGGGTCTTAAAGAAGATGAAATTACTACAAAGATATAGGAAAAGACTAGGGAAAAAAAAACTTTAACTTTTGTCTTAAAACATAGCTGTTACTTGGGGAGGGGGCACATCCAGCTAGCTCAGGAAAATATCATGGGTGAAAAACAGGCAAGAGGAGAGGTGATGAAGACTGCAGAAAAGGGATACAAAGTTAATAAGATTAAAGTGCTATGCAGGTAGTGTGTTAGCTTGGGCTGCTACAGCAGAATAATAGAGAAGGTGGCTTAAACCAGCAGTCCCCAATCTTTTGGGTACCAGGGACCAGTTCCATGAAAGACAATTTTTTTCCCACAGACAGGATCAGGGGTGGTTTTGATAGAAGTCTGCAAGCTGTTGAGTTATTATGGTCTCTGTGCAGGCAAACCTCTCTGCTAATGATAGTCTGTATTTACAGCTGCTGTCTCTATGGTAGGGTTAAGGCTCCTATGAGAATCTAATGCTGCTGCTGATGTGACAGGAGGCAGAGCTCAAGCCCTAAGGTGAGCCATGGGATGGGGAGCAGCTGTAAGTACAAGCAAAGCTTCACGGTGACACCTTCTGCTATGTGGCTTGGTTCCTAATGGGCCACTTACCTAACAATACCCATTCTCACCCAGGGGCTTGGGCTGTTTAAACAAGAGAAATTTATTTTCTCAAGTTCAAGAGGCTGAGAAATCCGAGATCAGGGCTCTCTTCTTGGCTTGCAGACAACCATCTTCTTGCTATGTCCTCACATGGCAGAGAGAGAAAGCAAGCTCTCTGGTTTCTTCCTTAAAGGGCACTAATCCCATCACAAAGACCCCACCCTCTTGACTTCATTTTATGGGGGAGAAGGAAAATTTCCCCTTCATCTGGAAGGTTCAGAGAAAGATCTATGCACAATAAGGCAGTTTAATAAGAGAAAGAGGTTACAAATTTGTTTAGTGTGTGTAGGAGAAGAATCACAGAGTCATTACCCAATATTCCAGTGGGGTCTAGAAGTTTCTATACCCGCATTTTAGAGGGGAGGGGAAAATGAGGAACATACGTAATTTTCTTCATGGGTAAAAATAAACGGTTCTAGGAAGGATGAACAGATACTTGAGAGAATGGATGGATGGGAGGGAACAGATTGACTTGGAAATTAAATTAACCCGAGACAGTGTATTATCTTTAAAATCCACAGGGCTGGGTCTGGTTGCATGCTTGATCTTCTTTCCTGCGATATATTGAGATAGCAAGGAAGGGAAGGCAAGGCAATTGTTCTTTTTGATGGGTCCTTATGGCTTTATGCAAATAGAAAGCCCCTTCCAAAGCTAGTGTATGGCTAAAGGCCTTTAATTCAAAATACTCTTTATACTAAAAAGTAACATTTGGGGGTTAAATTCCCTGAGCTCCTTCAATCTAAACCTAATTATCTCCCAATGGCTCCATCTTCAAATACCATCACATTGGACATGGGGGCTTTAACACAAGTTGGGAGGGAGAGGAAAATCAGTCCTTAGCAGTATGAACTTAAATAAAATCTTAAGGCTCCCCCAGAGCCCCCATCTTGGCCAAGGGGATCCCCTAAAACTGAATTGCTAGCCATGAGAAAGGAGATCAGGCATGGCTCATCATGATCCACACTCCCTCCTTAGAAACATCTTTTGTGACCCATTAACAGGCCTAAGGCTCTGCAAGACACACCTCCAGGTCTTCAATGTATATAACAAACCACTTGAGTCTATTCGTATGTCCAGTAGCATGCCTCTGATTAACAGATGCTCACCTTAACTGGAACTTTCCTTTTCGATGACTCCTGGTCTATTAGACAAAGCCTAACTCAGCCAATTGTCAGCTAAAGAATCTTTAAACCCACCTATAACCTATAAGTGCTCCCTCCATCCGCTTTGAGAAATCCCACCTTTTCGAGCCAATCCAAGGTATAATCTCTATGTATTGATTTATGATGATGCCTAGAATTCCTGTCTCCCTGAAATATATAAACTGTAAACCTACCACAAGTCCACTTGCTCCTTGGGTATGGCTCTAGGTCATGGTCCTCAAATTTGGCTTAGAATAAACCTCTTGAGATTATTTTACAGAATATGGCTTCTTTTCCACTGACAGCAGGTAGCTGGGAGAGTATAGAAGACCAAGACCGAGGCATCAGATCTGCCACAGTAGAAAATGGTCAAGAGGGAAAGAAATAACTAAGTTTAGTTCTTACAGAGTCAGAGACAGTACTGGAATAGAAAAACGAAAATATCTGGGAGGTAGTTAGAAAGCAATGGGTGGCTAAAGTTTGGGTAAGAAAACTAAAATAACGATCAGTCCTGTGAATTTTCAAGTACCCATTTTATTATGATTGTAACCTGCTCTCCAACAAATTTCAGTGACCTCCCCCATATATTTTTGTATAACCTCTTCCCTTAACTATTTGAACTTTTTGAGTTGTTTCCCAAAAATGATGAAATTTTTATGAGACAGGGGAGATGAGATTCTGAAGACCCCAGAGCAAAATTCCTGATGCCAAGAATTACTACTCCCTGTGACCTGCCCCAATGTACATGGCCCCTCCTTAAAAAGCCCATGATCTCTGGTGGTCAGGGAGACAGATTTGAGACTATTTCTCTCGTTCTTTTGACTGATGTCTTTTATACTGAAGTTCCTTTCTTCCTTGGCAATCCTCACTGTCTCAATAATTGAATCTTCGTGTGGTCAGCAACTGCATCTAGACTGAAACTGTCCTGTGGTTTCTTTCTTTCTTTTTTTTTTCCCCTCTTGAAACAGTCTTACTCTATTGTCCAGACCAGAGTGCCTTGGTGTCAGCCTAACTCACTGCAACCTCCAACCTCCAACTCCTGGGCTCAAGTCATCTTCCTGCCTCAGCTAGGATTACAGGCATCTACCACAATCCCCAGCTAGTTATGCTTTTTTTACTAGAGACAGGGGGTCTCACTCTTGCTCAGGCTGGTCTTGAACTCCTGAGCTCAAACGATCCACTCACCTTGGCCTCCCAGAGTGCTAGGACTACAGGCACGGGCCACTGGGTCCACCTCCTTGTGGTTTCAATAATGTTATTGTTTGTTAGTAATCATTATTATATTTAATTTAGAAGTGAAATCAATACCCAAAGTTTTTAAAGTACTACATTGGGGGCTCCTGACAATCATTCACCCAACACTATGAAAACCTGGGCTCATTAGGGCAGCTCTTTTTGAATGGTGAAACATACCAGTTCTGGTGGCCAGCTGATTGCCTGGGTTAAAATCTCCACCTACAAATCCATTACTGGGATTTGATCAAACTAAAAAGCTTTTGCACAGCCAAGAGCACTGTAAGTAAAGCAAACAGAGAACCTTCAGAATGGGAGATTTCTGCAGGTTATGCTTCTGACAAAGGTCTGATAACTAGAATCTACAGGGAACTCAAACTAATCAATAAGAAAAGAATAAATAACCCCATTTCTATGTGGGCAAGAGACTTGAACAGAAACTTCTCTGAAAAAGACAGGCGCATGGCCTACAAACACATGAAAAAATGCTCATCAGCCTTAATCATCAGAGAAATGCAAATCAAAACCACTTTGAGATATCATCTAACTCCAGTAAGATTAGCCCACATCACAAAATTCTAAAACTACAGATGCTGGCGTGGATGCAGAGAGCAGGGAACGCTTCTACACTGCTGGTGGGAATGCAAGCTAATACGACCTTTTTGGAAAGAAGTTTGGAGAACACTCAAAAAACTAGAAGTAGACCTACCGTTCCATCCTGCAATTCCTCTACTAGGTACATACCCAGATCAGGCATCCTCAAACTACGGCCCACGGGCCAAATGCGGCCCACTGAGGACATTTATCTGGCCAGCTGGGTCTTTTTGCCATCATTGCCTGTCCTGCTTAGCAGCTAACTTGTCCTGGGGCCCACAGTCCGGCCCTCCAATGGTCTGAGGGACAGTGAACTGGCCCCCTATCTAAAAAGTTTGAAGACCCCTGACCCAGATGATCAAAAACTATTTTACAACAAAGACATTTGCACCAGAATGTTTATTGTAGCCCAATTCATAATAGCCAAGACATGAAAACAGCCCAAGTGTCCATCGACCCATGAATGGATTAACAAATTGTGGTATATGTACACCATGGAATACTATGCAGCCATAAAAAAGATGGAGACTTCACATCCTTTATGTTTACCTGGATGGAGCTGGAACATATTCTTCTTAGTTAAGTATCTCAAGAATGGAAAAAAAGTATCCAATGTACTCAATACTACTATGAAATCAATACATAACCACCTACATGCTCATATGAATAGCAAAACATAACTATAGTTCAGAAATTAGAAGGGAAGAGGAGACAGAGGGGAGGGGAGATATGCGCAGAGGGAGGATGTTTGGGGGGACCTCACCTAATGTGCATGATGCAATGGTTCATTTCAAAACTATTAAGAAATGAACATAATTGTGATGGATGTGTTACTTAGTTCAATGTAAACATTTCACATTGTATATGGAAGCATATACATAAATGAACCCCATAAATGCATCAATGTACAAAGTTATGATTTAATAAAAAACAATTTTAAAAAAATCTCCACCTACTAGGTATATGACCTCGGGCTCTGGGAAGACCCTGACCCCCTCAAGGTCATATCAAAGATGACCAAATGAATGTAAAGTGCTTAGCACAGGTTCTTACAGTTGGCAGGTATCTGATAAAATGTTAGAAGCTCTTGAAAAATGTCTGTTCTTTTTTGGAAAATAGGGTGCTAAGTCCAGACCCTCTGTGCAGAGTTTTCTCTTGCTGTTTCTTTTTATATTCAAAATCCTTAACACAGCAGGAGAGGAAATGAGGTAGGGAGACTATGGAGAAGAAAAGAGAAAAAGACAATTGAGGCCAAATGATTTCATATCTGCCACTAAGAAACTGTCAGATGTTTCTGCTGTCTGTCTTCAATAATTGGGAAGGTTTCAAAGAGTAGAAAGAAGCCAGGCTGTAAAATGAATGAACACATGAATCAACATGGATGCATTTCAAAAACGTAGTGTGGCGAGTCACCGAACAGTTTTACATTGCCTGATCATTTGTGTAATGTTTAAAAACACACGGAACAATTCTCCTTAGTGTGTATATTGATATTAACATAGTAAAAACATAAAAACATGGGTGAGGAAGATACATACCAATTCTGGGAGACTAGTAAACCCTGAGAAGGCAGAGGGAGTTAGGGAATCTAATCACGAATAGAAAATACTCAATGAAAAAATGGATAGTTGTGTCTGTACTGAACAGGTACAGACTTCTTTCTTTGTTGTTATTCCCTAACCAATACAGCATAGCAGCTATTTATACAGCACTTACATTGTATTAGGTATAAGCAATCTAGATATGATTTAAGCTTTAAATATTAAGGTGAATGGAGGTGGGGTTCAGTTATATGCAAATGCTATATCATTTTATATAAAGGACTTGAGCATCCATGGATTTGGGTATCATTGGGGGTCCTAAAGCTGATCCCCCACAGATACTGAGTGATGATTATACTTTTAAAATCTAGGTAGTGAGGCCAGGCTTGGTGGCTCATGCCTGTAATCCCAGCACTCTGGGAGGCCAAGGCAGGTGGATTGCCTGAGCTCAGGAGTTTAAGACCAGCCTGAGCAAGAGTGAGACCCCCATCTCTATAAAATAGCTGGGCATTGTGGCAGGCACCTGTAGTCCCTGATACTTGGGAGGCTGAGGCAAGAGAATCACTTGATCCCAAGAGTTTGAGGTTGCTATGAGCTGTGATGCCATGGTACTCTACTGAGGGTGACAAAGTGAGACTCTTTCTCAAGACATACATACATACATACATACATACATAGATAAATATAAAATAAAATCTAGGTAGTGAATACATGGGTATTATCCTTTTCTTGTTATTGAATGTTTGAAATATTTCCTAAAAATGTTAGAAAGAGAACCATCTGCCCCATTCCTAAATCCACTCAAACTTTCATACAGTTTAGAAATCCCTTATTTCTCAGTTAAGTTTAATGTACGAATGATTTTCAGGAGTGAGTTATATGTCTCAGATTCAATTTGAAAAGAATATGATGCATCTGTTAAAATATGCTATGTATCTGCGCTATGTTTATATTACCAAACTATATTTCACATTCTGAAACATCTGGGTTGAATTACACATATGATGATATCATGATTAGGCTTTTATTTTATTAGCAATACCATATGACCTGCCCCAAATGCTTTGTGGTTCACAAATTGCATGTGTATACATTAAGACAGGGGATAAGCATTAGGTTTCATGGCAGGCGTGAACTCCCCCTGACTGCTGGTAGCTGCCCAGGAAGCTCTGTTGAGATACATTGTGAAATCACACCTGGCTGCAGCAGGGGCAAAGAGAGGGCAAAGATCAGATAGCAGGGTGTGTCAAGGGCAGAGTGGGGGAGTGGTACCCTATGTGTCCCACTGATAATCCTGACACTTTCCTGATGCTTCTTCTGCCTCTCTCACAGCTCCTTCTCTGTCTGCCCTCACTTATCCCTCCTACCTTGGTGATCTCCAGAATCCCCCCTCCTTGATTCTCTCTGATCTTTACTCACACCACAACGATCATTGACTGATGTCCTTTTCAACCATGGCAAGCTCACATGCTGACAATTCCTTCCCATCCCTGTCCAGGCCAGGTGTGACACCTCCCCTTCATCTATGCAGCATGCACAGAGCACTTGTAAGTATTCCAACTCTCTTTTGCCCATCTATCTCTGCTACTAGACTGTGTGCTTTGAAAGGACAAGGCAAGATCTTATTGATCGATGCACTCTCAGCTTCTGGCACATGGTAAGCAATCAATACATGTTTGTTAAGTGAAAGACGGGTTTAATGAATGGTGTCCTTATTTTGCAGAAAAGGAAACAGACTCAGAAGTTGGAATTTTCTCAAGGTTACCCTTCCTCTGAAACTTTCTCAACTTTCCTATAAAACAGGGATTGTGAAACATTTCCTGTAAAGAGCCAGTTAGCAAATATTTTCAGCTTTACGGGCTAGAGGTTTCTGTAGCAGCTACTCAACTCTGATGTTGCTGGAAAGAAATCATAACAAAATATAAACAAGTGGGTGTGGCTGCATCACAATAAGACCTTATTATAAAAACAGGACCCTGCCTGTAGAAGATGGTAAATGGACAGTCCTGTAAGTCTAGTTTCTTTGTGGAACATCCTCTCTGCCTTGACCTGAACCTGTCACCTGATTCCAGTGTTTCCACACTGCCAGGGTTAGATCCACGATCCCTTCCTAACAAGCAGCTAAGGAATTGAAGAAGGGTCACAAAGAACTAAGATGAGACCAGAATGGGGCTAAGAGGAGTTTATTGACAATGGCTTTTAAGAAACCCAGAGGAATTCAAGTTCAGCTTATACACATCTTCCTTGACCACCCATTTGGAAAACTCGTAACATTTTAAAAAGAAAAGAGATCCATTTCTAGAGTGCAGTGGGTAAAGAAAGTGGAACAAATAACCCCTCCATTTCCTCCATCCCCATCTGTGCCTCCAAATGACTAGTCTTTTTTTTTTTTTCCTTAGCAGGGACTATTTCAAACTTCCTCCACTCTTCTCATACTTCCTGCCTCATCATCCTGTCAGTCACTATTAGCAGATGATCTCACCCTCTGTTTCACAAAGGCAACAGAAGCCATCATAAGAGAATTCCTTGAATTCTGCCTCTCTTCACAAACTTATCTGCATCTATGCTCATTGTCTTATACTCCCCGTGATAATGGACTAGGTGTCGAAGACGAATCCCTCTTGCTGTTCTCCGTCCTCTGTTCCCTGAATCCCAGGTCTTTCTACCTTCTCAGGGAACATGTTTCTATCAATTGTCTCTCTCCCGTGTCCTTTAAATCAATCAATCTCTCTCCCTCTCTCTTTCTTCTCTCTTCCCTCCTCACTTTTGCCTCTTGGAAACTTTCTATCAACATTTAGACATGCATGTCTCTGCCATCTTGAAATTTAGTCTCTCAACCCTGCATATTCCTCTAATTAGCACCCTCTGGCTTCCCCTACCTCCTTCACAGCCAAAGTTCTAGAAAGAGTGGCACACTCGGTTTCCACTTCATCATCGTCCACTAATTCCTTAGCTGATGACGAATCTGTTTCTCCTGCATCATATCCCCGAAACTCTCTCACTGATGACCCCAAATAACCTCATTTATTGCTACGTCCAACCTAGAATTCCTTACTCTTTTCTCTACTGAACCCCTGGCACCAGCCACCCCTTCCTTCTTGAAGCATTCTCTTCTCACATCTTTGGTGACAGTGGGTCTCCTGCTTTTCCTCCAAAGGTCATTCTCTCTTAGTCTTCTTGATAGACTTTTATACATCTATCTCTTTATTAAATATTTACGTCCTTACAGTTCCCACTATGCCCTCTGCTCTGAGTCTAAATGCCCCTCCTTCCCAAGATATCTCATCTAATCTCTAAGGAATTTTTAATACGTTGAAGATCTCCAAATATATTTCTCCTACTTAGGGTTCACCATTGAGGCTGGATTAGCTGGCCGATTGCCCAATGAGCAGAAATCACTGCTCTTCCTTTATTCACCACATCCAGTCCCAGCTTTTGAAAAAGTGTCTTGACCCCACCAACATAGCCAACTACCACCGTATTTCTTTGTCTCATTTGTAGCAAAACTTCTTTGAAAAACAATTGTCCATATTTGTCATTCCAATTCCTCACCAACTGTCTCTCTTAAACCCCCTCTAGTCAAGCTTTCAACTGTACAACTCTACTGAAATAGTTCTTGTCAGGGTCACCCATGGCTTCCATGTTGCTAAAGGTAGCGGACAATTCCTAGGTCTCACCTTATTTTGACCTTTCAGCCACATTGAACACATCTGATAACCTGTCCTTCACTTGGCTTTCTAGATCTCTCTCTCTTCTGGTTTTCCTACATCTCTATGGACTTTCCATCTCAGTCTTCTTTGCTTACTCCTCTTTCTCTCCGTGATTTCTTAATATCTTATCTTTTTTTTAATTTGAGACAGAGTCTCATCCTGTTGCCCTAGGCTAGAGCACCACGGCATCAGCATAGCTCACAGCAACCTCAAACTCCTAGGTTCAAGTGATCCTCCTGCCTCAGCCTCCCAAGTAGCCAGGACTATAGGCACCTGCCATGACATCTGGCTAATTTTTATATTTTTAGTAGAGATGGACTCTCACTCTTGCTCAGGTTGGACTCCTGAGGCCCAGGGATCCCTCCCTCTCAGAGTGTTAGGATTACAGGTGTGAACAACCATGTGCCCAGCCTGATTTCTTAATATTAAAGGCTCATTCCTTTGCCATCTTCTCTACACTCACTCCCTGAGTGACCTTGTCCAATCTTAAGCCTTAAATACCATCCATACATCTATGACTCCCAAATGTATATCTTCATCCCAACCTCTAGTCTTTTATACCTAACTACCTACTCAACCTCTCCACAAGGACACCTCATAGGCATCTCCAATCAAACTGAAATTGAATTCCAGTTCCAAACACCCCTTCCACCCATGGCCTCTCACATGTCCATGGTTTGGGACTGGAATGAGATGACAATTCATTTTCCCAGTGGTGCAGGCCCAAACCTTGTTATCATCACATATATGACTTGATTCATTGTAAGTCCTTTTTATTACCATGTTTCCCCAAAAATAAGACCTACCCCCAAAATATGCCCTAGCAGGATTTCTATGCATTTGTTAAATATAAGCCCTATCCCGATAATAAGACCTAGTGATGGGCGTGGCCATGCAGCACCATGCATTTCAGGGCAGAGAAGAAGACATCCCCTGAAAATAAGCCCTAGTGTGTCTTCTTGAGGAAAAAATAAATATAAGGCAGTGTCTTGTTTTGGGGGAAACACAGTATAATTTCTCCATTTACCACTTTTTAAACATGATGTGAAGACTTTATTTTTCAAGAAGGCTCATAGGTACCAAGTTTGAGCAAGCTTAAAAATGCCTCCTCCTGTCTTTATCCTCCCCTTCTCTCAAATTTGTAGAAATCATCCCCTGATCACATGGGAATGAATGTTGCATTAGTTCTTCTTTCCTTGACCTCCTCATTCATCTTTTGATTTGTTGGATTTTATCACTGAAGTGTTTGGGTTTTGTTTTCTTTTGGTTGTGGTTCTTATCTGGAATTCACATTCTTAAGTCATTTTTCTATAGCCTGGGGCAACTGCAGAGAAGTTTTCTGGGCTCTTTGGGTTATTTTTTCTTCCACCTTCCTCTGTGTTTCCCTTTCCTTTTCTTCTCCTGCAGAATGCTTGCTTAGTTACCACGTTGCTTCCTTTCATCCTGCTCATGCTTCAAGTGGACAGCTCTGCACAGTTCTTCTTTTTTCTCTGACAGAAAGAAGATGAATTCTCCTTGACACTTTCCCAACCTTATCTAGGATTTTTTTTTCCTTTCAGATACTATTTAAGGCCTGAGGATTACATTCCACCCACTTCCCTTCAGCTTGAGGACAGGGATTTGGAAAGAGCTCAGCAAACTCCCTGCAGCCTTTGGTATGGGACTGGACGGGCCCTTTCTTCGAAGGCTTTGGAACACTCCCTCCCCCTTCCCATGGAGGGGGTAATATTCCAGGCTTCAAATCGGTCCCTATATTTAGCATGGAATCCCAGCAAATGATCACATCCCCACTTTCCTGGCTCAATTATGATATTGAGATCATAGGTAGGAACTCTGCTCTGGGAAAGATTTCCTTGACTTTCATTTAAGTTCCTGCCTCCCAACTTTGTTTGCTTCTATCCTAGTCAGGAGGTTTTGGGGAGAGTTCTCAAGGTTTTCCTTCCTTTGTATCACTTCTAGAAGAAGAGGTGATGTCGGAACTGCATTGAGTCACACTGAAAGTTTCTGTTTTTCTTTGGGTTGGGTATTTTTCAGCTCATAGCACGAAGATAGCCTCTTTCCTTATTCGGTTGTTGGTGGTGATTTTTTAAAATTCAGTTTGCTTCATTGAGTACTGGAGGAGGATAATCTGGGAACAAAAACAAATAAATACATATGTGTGTGTGTATATATATGTGTATATATGTGTGTATGTGTATATATAATAAATACAAATAAATATATATGTGTGTGTATATATATGTGTATATATAATACATCTGTGTGTATATATGTGTGTATATATAATAAATACATATATGTATATATGTGTATATATAATTTTTTATATTATATATATATATATATATATATATGAGGATGCTGACAATTTTCCCCTGTCATTCTTGGGATCAGAACTGAGGTGAAACATATGAAATGTGATGACCTCAGCAGACCCCAGAAGACCCTAGCTTCATGGCCGTGGCAGCCCTACCCAAGGAGCCTGGTATTTTTTGTGAAGCATAACTGGCCTCTATACTTCTCATTCCTCTTCCTGCTACCCCTTGTTTTCTCAGCAAGAAGTAGTACCACTTTTCACACAGAAAGGGCTTCTGTTTTGCTTGGCTGCAGGGCAGCAATTATAGCAGAGCTCGGGAAGCCCCCAACCCCATCCCCACCCCTTCAGCAGTGTGAATGGATGGAGAAGAGGGGCTGAGTCCTGCTGTCTGGAACCAAGGCACAGCAAGGGCAGGTGGGACATCTGGGCTGCAGCCGTGGCCTTGGAATGAAGAGGTGAGAAGAGAGAGGAGAGGTGGGGTCGGGCACCTGCTCCTCTAACACCTCTGACTATCAGTCATGCAAGGCCCACAGCTCCCAGTGGGAGACCAACATCCCGGAGAGAAATGAATGCACAGTAACTGAGAATGTGTGCTTGGAATTAATAAGCAAATCCCATCCAACCCTGGACATCATGGGCTCGGGCCTCAGAAAGCAGAAACCTTTTAAGTGCCAATAATTATCCCTGTGAGCTTCATCCTCCAGCTCCGGCTCTGTGATGGATTGTCACCTGCATAGCGCCCTGGCATTTCCACGCACAAAATAATTGGCTACAGAAGGTTGTTGGATGCCTTTCTGTGGAAGGAAACTGCAAAAACAAATTCTGCTCTAGCAACTCAGTTCTTTTTTATATTTCGAATCTGAGAGCACTAGCTTTGTTTTTGACTTCTCCACGCTATGAAATTGTTCTTCACGGTAGGACCAAAGTGAGCAAAATCAAAATAGTTTTCTATAGTTCGTAATTCAATAGCCATTTGCTTCAAGATTTGTAGACATTTTATGTTGTTTTCCCTAACGAGCATAAAATTCCCCAGACGTCTTTGAAGATGGAACTGAGGTACCCATGACCCAAGCAGATAGGTAAGCTCAGTAGCAATAGCTAAGCTTTACTGATATTGTTAATATTAACGAATATGTGTTGGTTAGTTGCTATTAATATAACTAAACCAAGTTCAGGTACTGGGCTTACATTATGTCATTAGTCCTTATAACAACTGTATGATTATTATCTCTGTTTTACAAAAGAGAATATGGCTTGAGTAGGTTCCATAACTTGCACAAAATCCCACAGCCTGTACACCCAAGGCAAGGACAAGACACAGGCCTCTGACCCTAGCATCTCTCCAATCATGAAATGCCTGTATTTGTTATCTATTGCTGCATCACAAATTATCCCCCAAATTTAGTAGCTTAAGGGCAGGACTTCTGGAATGATGAGGTAAAATTCAGTGGCTTAACACAGCATCTGTTACCCCATCATTTCTGGGGGTCAGGAATCACATGGCTCAGCAGGGTGCACCTACCTCAAGGTCACTCATGAGGCTACAATCAAGATGACAGCCCGGGCTGCAGTCATCTCAAGGCTCAAGTAGGGAAGGGTCCACTTCCAAGTCCTCTCCTGTGTTTGTTGTTGGGATTTAGTCCCTGGTGGCACTTGGCCAGAGCCCACTCTCTGTCCCTGGCCACATGGACCTCTCCACAGGACACACATAGCATTGCATTCTTTGCAGAATGCATTCTCAGAGCAAATAAACAAGAAGAAGCAGAGAGAAGGAATTCAAGCAAGATGGAAGTCCCAGTCTTTCGTGGCCTAATTTTGAAAGTGACATCTGATCACTTTGGGTATAATCTATTCATTAGAATCGAGTGACTAGGTCCAGCCTTTACTCAAGGGAAGGGATGGCAGAGAGGTGTGTCTACCAGGAGGTGGGATCCCCAGGGGCCATTGCAGAAGCACTTGCCACCACACCCTTCTCAGACAACTGCTCACACCCCTTACGCACAGGGGCAGGCTTGTGCTATGCCACTGTGACCTCCTAGCCACACTGACTGGACCAGAGAGGGACACCTGATCCAAGCTAGGCCAATTAGATTCTTTCCCCCCAGGAATTCTGAATTGCAATCCAGAGACCCTAGCTGGTTTCTGCTAGAGGCTTGAAATGAAATCATGTTAATTGGGAGCTATGGAGAAGCCATCTTCTGCTGTGCTCAAAAATAGAGGAGGTTAGATAGGAGGAAGAGAAAGAGACAGAGAGAGGGAGAGAGGGAGAGAGAGAGGGAGAAAGAAATTGGCTGGATTTCTTTCCTGGGCATAGGGAGACACAATACAAGCTGGATTTCTGACTCTTGCAACCAAGGGTGATATTCTTAAGATTTAACAATCAGGAAGGCCCAAACCCGAACCAACCCAGAGGGAACACACCAGAAACAACAGTGCAGCCCCACCGCAGGACACTGGGCGCCCACCAGCTGTTTGCCCCCCCGAGGTGCACCGTAATCTGGCCTGGACCACACTGCTGCCCTGGAGAGGTAAAGGTCAGGCCTAAGAACCTCAGGTTACCGGGAGTGGCAGTCCCAGTGGCAGCCTAGCACAGAAACCTATATGATCGCAGATTTTCTCTGTAACCCACTGCGGAGACAGCATCTCTGGCAGACAACTTACAGATAAGGTTTGGGTGACAATGACTAGTGCTCTTCTGGCTCATTCGCTGTCATCCATGGAAAAAGAAATCCAGTGCCCTAGACAGGGATGAACAGCCTCCCTCTGATCCATGTGAGAAGGGGCTGGAAAGAGCCACCTCTGGGTAATGGGGCCTGGGACACCTGGCTCTTCCTCTAAAACAGAGCCTGTAACTGGGTCCATGTAGCTCCCCGATGAGCTAGAGACTGTAAATCCCTAGATAACGTACACAGTGTTTTATGGATATTTCACAAGTATGTAGCTGACACCAGATACTCCAATGACATGACCGAGATAAAACAAAAAGGCTCAACAGTCAGTGTTTGAAGAAAGGGTCACATTTACTCTTATTATTTTTTAAAGTATATCAACTGAGAGTCAACAAAACCAGCAAATGCTCTCACCACATAATTCTGCTCAGGAACAAGGAGTCAACACAACATTCCTCTCTAAACAGGGAAGGATCTTCCACTGACGTCTCATTTCCTCCCGGAGAATAAACACCAACAGGTGCAATCTGAAAGCTGCCGAGGAACTGATCCCCAAAGTGTCACCCTGAACTGAATTAAACCTAAATGTAGCTTCCTTTCGTGAATGCCTGACAAGTTACACTTTTGCACGAATGCTACATAGTCGGATGATTTTTCTCTCACCTTAGATACTGAGATAATTGTTCCACTTCTTTGTTCAACAAAATATGAGGTAAATTGTTACAACTCACAGCAAAAAGAGATTTATGCCCCTGACTAACAGTAGCGCAGAGTGTGCACATTTCTAAGAAAATAAGGTTGATCTCAATGCACTGAGTTCAATATTCATAATTACAAGCCATAACTCACAATTCAAATTTTATTTAATCAGCGATTTTGCTCTAGAAGAAATTTTAGATTAACATATACAGTACATGTTATTTTTTTTAATTACAGAAGGGCAAATGTATATGTAATTGTAATTCTTCTTTTTTTCAAAGCTTTAGGTGAATTAATTGCAGAATATTGTCCCAGATTAACAACTGGACTTACAACAGCCACATGCCAGCGAATAGGGATGTCCTTCGGTGATTTAATTCACCATTATTAATAACAATGTTTAATATTTATTGAGCACTCACTATGTGCCAGGCACTGTAATAAACACTCTACATGTATTATCCTATTTTATTCTCATAACTATCCTCTCTCATCAACTATTATTATACCTATTTTGCAGAAGGGAAAATTGAAGCATAGAGAGGCTCTGAAATTTGGCCAAAGGTGCATCAGGTCTTTTTTTTTTTTTTTTTTTGAGACAGAGTTTTACCTTGTCGCCCACGTAGAGTGCCATGGCATTATAGCTCATATCAGCCTCAAACTCTTAGGCACAGCGATTTTCTTGCTTCAGCCTCCCAAGTAGCTGAGATTACAGGCGCACACCACAATGCCTGGCTATTTTTGTTGTTGTTGTTGTCATTGTTTAGGAGGCTTGGGCTAGGTTTGAACCCACCAGCCCCAGTGCATGTGGCTGGCACCCTAACCACTGAACTACAGGTGCTAAGCCAGATCAGGTCTATTTTATTCCAGCATTTGCTCTGAACCCCTATATACTTATCACTGAACTTGATACTTTAAAAGTATCACTATTGTCTTGGCTGGGCATGCCTATAATCTCAGCACTTTGCAAGGCCGAGGTAGGAGGATCCCTTGAGTCCAGGAATTTGAAACCAGCCTGGACAACATAGCAAGACCCCACTCTACAAAAAAAAAAAAAAAGAAATATTTGTCTGGTGTGGTGGCCCAGTCTTGTAGTCCCAGCTACTTAGGAAGCTGAACCCAGGAGTTGAAGGCTACAGTGAACTATGATCATGCCACTGCATTCCAGCCTAGACAACAGAGTAAGATCCCACCTCTAAAAAAAAAATAAATAAATAAACAATATATATCACTAGTGCCTTAAGTATTTAGTGGTATAGTTAGTAACCTTCCAAAGAGTCCTACCCTGGATTTCTCCCTCCTTCCTTCAATTAGCCTCTACAAAACTTTAAGTAGTGTCATACTGAGCCTGTGATGCATAAGACTCCCAAAATGAAGAGACATTAGGCAATAGTATTTATGATGGTTCACAAGCCTATGGGTCAGCTGTGGGGCAGGGGACTGCTCTGCTGCTATTAGCTCAGCAGGGCTCCCCCACATGACTGGGAGTCTCTGGCTGAGCCTAGGCTGATGATTAGGAAACTGGTCTCTGTGCCATGTAATTCCTATTCTCCATTAGGCTAGCCCAGGCCTTTCCATATGGTTTCAAGAGCAAGCAAGGCCCCTGGAGGCCTGGCTTGAAACTAACACTGCATCTCTTTGGCCAAAGTCACTTTGGCATTCTCTCAGCTAAAGCAAGACCCAAGGCCAGCTGAGAGTCAGAGTAGGCAGGGACTCCAGGGAGCCATCAGCATGCTCAGTCATTCACCATGAGTAGTCATGAAAACGGCCCATCTTTTTCAATCCCCAGTAGCAATACTGACTGAATGCCAAGTGTATGCAGGACTCCACCACCACTGCTCTGCGAGAGAGACGCTGTTACCACCACACTTTATATGATGGGAAACTAAGGTTTAAAGAGATGAAGAAACTTGCTCTGGTCCCAACTTCTGAGCATCTAGAAAGGATGTAGTCTTAGCTTTCACCAGCTCAGTCCAGCCAACTAGGCCCTGAGCCAGGGGCACTGGTGGCTTCTTTTCTTCAAAAGCAAAAAGAAAGATCTATTCCCATCCGGTGGTAAGTAGGTATTGAAAGGGTTTAGTCCTTTGACTTCTCATGCTTTCATCCGAGGGTCTAATGAGATTGATGGCACCCCAGAGTCTGTGCCTCTGAACAAAACTTCATGTATTACTTTGGCAGGTTTTGCTCTAATTCCAATGGTGTGTGGTGCCAGGGTGGGAGAACAGCCCGTCTGAGACGGCAAACAACGTGAGCCTCAGCTGTCGCCTTCATGTCCTGTATTGCAGCGAAGAACAGCTGCTAGGGACCAGGCGCCTCTCTAGACCTTTATTTCTTCCGCAAAATGGTATTTCACCTGCCTCCACCCCTTTCCTAGAAGGGACCCAGGAAGGCAGCGGGTGTGAGCCCGCTTTACAGTGATAAAAAGGGAGACCCGGGACCGAGGGAACAGAAGAGAAGAGACATGAGGAAAGAGGGAAGAAAAAGGTTGCATAATCTCTTCCCAGACCCTCTTGTGAAAAGCAGACGGCCCCTCACTCACAAGGAACTAGGGGGCCGCACCGCCCCCTGCTGACCGTCGTGTGTAAGAGCATAGGCGCTCACAGCCAGGGGCCAGGAGAACTGGTTTCAGACGCCAGCAGGGGCGCCAGGGGGCGAGGAGACTGGTCTCTCTGAAACCACACCTGCTAACCCTAACCCTAACTGGTCCCAAGACCAACCTCTTAGCCCTAGGTCAGTGAGCTACACTCCCTTCCTTTCTCTTCTTTCCCAGGGATCCAGAGAGGCAGTATCTTTTCCCTTCTGCCAGGCCCTGTTGCCATCTTTTTCTATAAACTGTGGCTGTAACATGGGGCCCAGCTCCCCAGCTTTTCCAAACCCCAAAGATTCTCTTCAGAGTTTTACTGCTAATCACCATGGAGAAAGGGAGAGAGGGGAGGATGTAATACAGCAAAAACTGCAATCACATTACAAAAGTTCTGGAATCTCATCGAGTCAGTGCATCTTAGCCTGAGGTCTTAGTCAGTCAAGCCTGGCTGTCCCTGAAATGTTACCTGAAAGAGAAAGCCCCTTAATATTTTTCTCTCCTTTTATTCCCAAGGAGGGACCTTTCCAGACTACTCCCTTGACCATCACCTGACTTTTAGTCCATTTTACCAGGATTTAATTTCTCCCAAATGGCTCCTTTCCCCGGCACGTGCTCTGATGATGAAACTGTGGCAGGTGATCTGTTGCCCTGTAGCTAGAGCTGAGCTTTCAAAGAGCACAGACCAGGGCACCGCCTGTGGCTCAAGGAGTAGGGTGCCAGCCCCATATACCGGAGGTGGTGGGTTCAAACCTGGCCCTGGCCAAAAAAAAAAAAAAAAAAAAAAGAACTGCAACAACAACAAAGAGCACAGACCTGTGACTTGAGAACTTGGCAGAGATGGATCATATGGGTACTTCCTCCCAGCTCATTTGGAATCAGAGTTGAGTAAAAGGTTCATCTGGCTTCAAGTAAACTATAACGTCCAATAAACCACTCTTGACCCCCTGCTCTGGCCTGAAGTTACACAGAAGATTAAGAGAGGACCCTGCCCTCCTGGCTCACATTCACCTGGCATGGCTAAATAATAATGGCATATTTGCAGAATGCTTACAGTGTGCCAAGCACCACTCTAAACTCTGTACCTATGTTTAAATCAATGACCCTATGAAATAGAATCCATTGTCATTGTTCTCTATTTATGGATGAGGAAAAAGGCAACAAGAAGTTCATGAAGTGACTTGCTCAAGGTCACGGGTGGGGGGGGGGAGTTTGAAGGCAGTATTCTCAGCTCCTGTATCCACCTTCATGGCCACTCTGCTATTCTGCCTCTCCCCACAGGTTAATATGACTGATCTTTGCGACATATGGGCTGTGGGAATTGGACTAGTTCAGGTTTGAATTCCCACTCTGCCACTTGCTATCATATGTAAGTTCTTGAAGCTTCAGTTTCCTCATCTGTAAAACAGGAAGAGTAGACTCTACCTCAGATAATTATGACACATGTTAAATAAAATGACACGTTAAAGCAATTAAATAAAATGATGCCTATAAAGCAATCAATTAAATAAGATGATGGGTTATAAAGGCCTGGCAAATACTAAGCACTTAATAAATGATAACTATTCTTTTACTTGTATACTTTTTCAACTGTACTGAATCCATTTGTTGTTGG
>NW_003852442.1:10303419-10317307 GCF_000181295.1 Otolemur garnettii
CTGACAAAGCCGTACGTGATATGGCCACTGCCCATCTCCCCACTGGACATTTCTCTCCTCCCTCGCTGTGATCCAGTCACACTGGCCTTCTTTGTGTTCTTGGATTTAACAACTTATTCCCATCTTGTGGTATTTTCCAGAGAAGCCGCCAGAAAAATCCTTCACCTTGAATTTCACAAGGCTGGCTCTTTCTTGCCATTCCAAGCTCAACTCAGATACCGTTCCTGTAGAGGCATTTTTTTTTTTTTTGCTTTTGTCCATCCTCTCTCCCAGTCACTGCCTTGCCACCTTGTTTTAGTTTCTTCACAGTATTCACCACTATCAGAAACTATCTTACTCACTTGTTCTTTGACTGGTTAGTTTCTCTTCTGTATCCATTCTCCAGAATGCAAACTACCCAAGACCAAAGGGTGTAGTCAGGAAGACTTTCAGTCATGGTACTGCAGTACATGAGTTCAGGGCCGGGCATCTAGATCTTCAATACATAGATGTTGGATTAGTGAATAAAATAAAGGACTTCAGTTAGCCCAAGACTCATTTATGAAACAAGTGATTTGGATTCCGTAATGTCAAAATTTCTTTCTAGCTCTAAGATTCTAATGTTGAGGCATCCTGGGGTTGTGAACAAAAACAGAGATGAGAGAAAGATTGAATTCTAAGGGGACATGCTACTGGTAATTAATATTTACCAAAACATGGAAACAAAGTTGTAGTCATCTCAATATAACTACAAAGGGATACATTTTGTCCAAGTGTCCCCAAAACTTCTTTCACTGTAACACTTCACAATTCCTTCTAGCTTCCAAAGAGGACAGATCTGTGACTTGTGTTCCATTTTCTCACCTCTTCAGTGTCCCCACAATCACACCCCATAACAAGGAGGAAGGCTCTTATCAGAAAAGATGATGTTGGTCAACTGGCTGATATGGGCTGTGGCCCTAATCCAGAGGTGTTTGTTCACTCTCAGATCTCATAGTATTTTTCTCTTGAGAATGTTCCATGATATACCTACCACCCAGGAACCATGAAATGTTTCTAGATGAACCTGGGTTTTATTTCACATCTTGACTCTAAGACTTTCATCTGGATACTTGCCCACATCATTTTTAATTGATTAATTCAACAAACATATATTCAGCACTTACCATGAACAATCAGAGGGTGATTAAAGGAAGTAGCAGCATCTACTCTTATTAAGTATCAATTGATTAAACACTGAAATTTTGTGTTTGTCAACTAGAATAAAGATAGGGGCAAAATACTCTCAGGACAAAAGTATACATTATCATCCTGTATCGTAGATAAGAGACGTGTACAGGTTGAGAGAGCAGAGCAGGACTTGCTGGTGGGAGACAAAGTATAAGAAATATTAACCCACATTGTAAGTAGAATTCAGAACAGCTTTCTGCACTTACCCTGTTGGAAATCACACTCTTCTGAGCCATGGCTTGTTTACGGGGTTCTAATTAGCATGTTTGATTAGAAGTCAAAGAACCATGTGGAGCTGAGGCTAATCATTTCTACACAGGGAAAACGGGCTGTCTTAAAATCCTGATGTCACCGTGTATTGGTCTCCAATACACACATTAATTTGTGTTTTCCCTGCGGAAGGCAAAGAGGCATTTGCAGAAAGAGAAGAAAAGAACAAAATCAGAAAGATAAGAGCCTTGAGCTATTTGAAAAACCCCATAATAGGAAATTCTGGAAGGGAGGAGATGGCATCAGCTTCAAAAGCAAATGAGCCTCGTCTCATTTTTCTTTGCTCCTCTGACCAGGTACTCCATAAATGTCAGGTGGAGGATGAGAAGAAGTCAACACGTTATCATAAAAGGAGAAGGGACCATTTGGTTTGTGTCAGTTGTCCGGACTGTAAAATATTGCAGTGCCCAAATGACCTTGGGAAAGCTTGCACTGGTGTAATATTGACCATTTACATAAACATATTGAACTTTCTGGTTTAAACTAGAATGTGTATTTTGGAGGATCACAAATACCAATGTTCTTTGAACATGTGTGCTCTCTTCCTGCTTTCTTGGGTTAGCTGTGCTCTCTTTCAGTGTATTTGCTCTAAAGTAACATATATTTTAAGTATATGGAATGTATGTTTGCTGCTATGGGGGAGTCTGCTGTGTTTGTCAATCCCCCTAAACATAAAAGAGGCATTTCTCCATATGGCAGGTTGCTTGGAGTTCAAAGGAATGTGGTTTTGCCCCCACAAGAAAGGCTTAGTCATCAGGGTTGGCTAATCACCCATCCTGGACCTCATGTGTAACTCTGCACCGTGACAGTCCATCAGCAGCTCTGGGGCCTGGGGACAGCACTGTTACTTGGACAGAAACCAAAGACCTTCTGTGAAAAGTAAATACTGTGCTCTGCAATTGATCTAAATTATTCAGCCCACATACCTACACATCTTAAGGAGAATATTTTATTGAAAATGTTGAAGCCAGGAGAAATCTGGATTTGAATCTCAGCCCCACCCTATGTAACTGTGCAATATTGAGTGAGTTAAAAGAAATTATACAGAAGAAGCTTTATAAGTTGACCACCCAAAGGACTCTAATGGACTAGTCAACATATGGAGGTAGTCAACACAAGAAACTAGGCCTACTGTACTGATACATGCATGTGGTGCATGTCAGGTCTATGAAAATTGGGTCAACTTGAGGAAGCAGTGAATATAGGGAGGTGGTCAACTGTGGAGGTTCTACTGTGTATGCAAGGTCCTCAGGACAGTGGCTGATGGCTAGCAAGGGCTGCCTTGGTTGCACGCAATTCCAGACTGCTATGTATTACACTATAGGTAGAGAATATATTTTAGGATGAGAAAGAGGAAAAACTGAGCATAAAAGTGCATCCTCTGGTGGCTAACTCAAGAGGCCTTAGAAATTTTTTCTATCAAATTTAATAGGCAGAAATCAGCACTGTGGACAGCTCCACAAAACAGCAAAAGGGGCAGGTGCTGGTTTTGAACTTGGACCACTTCTATCAGTGTTTTTTAAAACTATGAGTCTTTGCAAAAGCAATACTATTGGGTTGTGACCAATTTTTTAAAAAAATAAAATGAATTGGATTGAACTGAATAAAAATGTGTAGTGGATTTGCCCATAGACTGGGTGAATTGTGTTTCAAGAACCTTTTGCTTTTGTCTGAGTTTTTTGCTGTTGCTTGCTCTGTATGTCTGTGTGTGTGTGTGTGTGTGTGTGTGTGTGTGTGTGTGTCCAGTGAGTCCATAAGTTGGAAAAACACTGGTGCATTAGATTACTTTTCTCTAGAAAAATCCATTCTCAGACTATTTCTGGCTTGACTGACTATTGGTGTCTCCGTCCGACTAAAGTTGCACATGCCATTTCTCCTGGTAAACACCTCAAATATCAAAATACCCAAGTCAAAAATTCAGTCAGACAGTTGGAATTTGATCTGGTTGATATGCTAGATAATTAACCTAAATATTTTCTTCCATAATTCTCATACATTAGGATACATTCTCATATCTAAAAGTTGGCTCACTTCTGAGCATCAAGAGGACTGCTTTTGAACTGAGGAGGCCTCTACAGAATCACCTTACATCTTAGAATGTCAATCTGGGTAACCATCAACCTGAGAGGGACCTTGGGAAGTTTGTCTTGGCCTCAGACCACAGAGAATAATTCCAGAAAGCATCTCACAAAAGACCCTGCCAGTTACTCAGTGAAAGGACTGGGACTCAGAGATAAGTAATTGTATTCATTAAATCTCACTCCTATGTGCCTGTGTGTGTGTATATTTAAAATTGCACATGAACTTGATGGCCACCCTGTATATGTTTTACCTATGCTAAGCTTAGAGTTGAACACCCAGGCAAAATAAGAATCTTTCATTCCAGTTACAATGATGCTCCATATTAAATACACAAGCTTACAAACATGTACTACGGTGATGTGCAATCACCAGGAGAGAAAAATATACTTCTTTCTCATAAATGGTTGCAGCATAAATATTACCAGCATCTAATGACTGTTCATGGTAAAAACCCAATTTCCATCCCACAATTATCCTACGAATTAACAAGGGACTTAAGTTTTCTCTCCCAGACCTGCAAAAGCAATGTGTTTGGATATTTGTTGCCTGTTGACCCCCCCCCTCATACTCACTTCCTTCTTTTAAAAGCACCCCTTTTTTCCATGGAGAACTGACCTCTTCTCTCTAGGGCACACTAATTCAGACCTTGCCCCTTCCAAGGCCCCTCAAGATGTGTCCACATGATCACACCCTTCAGCAGTCAGACACTCCTTCCCTGGAGTTCTGTTCATGAGCACAGGGCCGAAGCCACTGAACCTGGCGAGGTCCATTCCCGACCAGCATCCAGGTACTAATCACATTGGCTACCCCTGCATTGTTACATTCTGAACTGGCTTTTTTGGGTTTATCCTGTCTCCAGTCTGATTCTTCAGCCTCTAAAAATAACCTGTGAGCTCTAAGTTTCTTCCACTGAATTCCCTTTTGCTTAGATTAACTGGAATTTGTTTTTGTTGCCTGACACTGAGGGGGTATTAAAAATATTTAAAGACCAAAACTTCTGAACCAGATGCACTGAACAGTCAGGACTTCTGAACCATAGACCCGGTATGACTGTCCTGGTGTGTCTCAGCTCTACATCAACCCAGTTTGTAGGCAAAGAAGCATGGCAAACACCCAGGCCAAAACACCCCAGCATTTATGACCCACAGAAACAATCTTACAGGATTCACAGGGATAGGAACCTTCACCTGGCTCAGAACAGAGATTTCATCAATGTCAACCCAGTGAATGAATTAACAGCTTCCCCCTAAAAGATGGAGAATGGTGAATCTGACCTGCCATCTGTGGATAATCCAGAGCTAGGTATGCTCTTCTGTCCTCACAGAAGGATATAGGCCTCATGCCTTCAACTCATAGCAGGCAAGATAACATAATTAATACAAGGATAAACATTGATAAAACTGTAATAGCAACACAAGATCATCACATCTGTTTGTTCACTCCTATTCATGGTTTTTAATTAAAGATAGTGAGATAAATTTCCCTTATGAAAGTAATGACATGAAAATGTAGATCAGGTTTCTTAAATTATATAAACAAGAGGGTAGAGGGTACAAAGATGTGGCAAGAGTCATCATGGCAGCATAAGAACACCTGACATTTGGGAAACACTACGTTACACATGGTAGGCAAGGAATCTAAGTTCAAGACAAAGATTTGAGTCTTGGCTGGGCATAGTGGCTCACACCTGTACTCCTAGCACTCTGGGAGGCTGAGGTGGGAGGACTGCCTGAGCTCAGAGTTCAAGACCAGCCTGAGCAAGAGTGAGACCCTGTTTCTATCAAAAATGGAAAAACTAGCTGGGTGTTGTGGTGGGCGCCAGTAGTACCAGCTACTTGGGAGGTTGAGATAAGAGGATCACTTGGCCCCAAGAGTTTGAGCTTGCCATGAGCTAGGATGCCATGGCACTCAACTCCAAGGCAACCAAGTGAGACTCTGTCAAAAGAAAGAAAAAAGAAAGGAAGGAAGGGAGAGAGGGAGGGAGGGAGGAAAGATTTGAGTCTTGGTTTCCTTTTGGACACTCTAAACATAGCATTCCTTCTGCCCTTCACCTCTGTCTCTGCATCTGCTAAGCACAGAATGAAAATGCTGGCTGTATTCACTTAATTGTTATGAAGCACGGCACCTAAGTACAGCTACAAAGTAGTATAGAAAACCCAATCATGATCGCAAACCAAGATCCCGAGTCCCTGGCTCATGGTCCACTGAGCAGCTGTTGATGTTTACATGATTTAGACAGTTTTGCCTTGGGCCGGTTTCAATTCAGTGACCTAAACATGAAAAAATGTCTGCGTCCTAGTTCCAGATTTCTGAGCTATGTCTCTGTCCCTCCGCTCTTAATATTCACAGAAACTCCAAAAGCCTGAAGAGTTTCCCTATAATACATTTCTCTCTGACTTTTTCTTACACAAGGTGACTTTAAAAATTAAAGTAACATCCACGTAGCTAAAAGTACGCTTACGCACACATTCTCGAGACACACTTCAGTAATCTCACTAACCGAAAGGCAGACTTTAGAGAAATTATTTTTAAACGATGATACCGGCAGGACTAAAGGTCCGATATTGGATTTTCTAAAAGGCAAAAGACCACCAAAGATGTTGAATGGGAACTGCCGTGTTCACCTAATCAACTGGATTGCACTAAAACAAGAATCGTCACTCAACATCCCCTGGATCAGAGTCATAGGTGGGGGTGAGAGGGTGTGGGAAAGCAGGCAGGGGAGGATTTATTAGAACAAATTGCCCAAATTAAAATTGGGAGCTCTCACATTAAAAAAATGTTAATTTCCATCTTCTTTTGATAAAATGCAAATATCTAACAACCCTGGGGCTCAGACCACATACAGCTTGATTTGAGATGGGCCAGGCACTTTCTAGTTAATCATACTCCTCACTTATCCCTACTACACTATACCAATCCCTTTGCCTTCTTTATATTCCCTGCTTGAGACCAGAGGACAGTAAAAGGTCATTGTTACATCCCATCATGGAAGTGGCCACCTCTGTCCAAAAATACTCAAAAAAGAGACTGTAATTTTCATGGGGGAAGGCGTACACTGTGTCCATCTTATTTCCATTGTATCCTGAGCATCTAACACATATCAGGTGCTCAATGTATTTCTAAATTGGGAGAGAGATGGAGGGATGGAAGGAGACAGAGACAGATGAAAAGAACTTGGCTTGGTGCCTGTAGCTCAGTAGTTAGGGTGCCAGCCACATGCACCAGGACTGGTGGGTTCGAATCTGGCCCAGGCCTGCCAAACAACAATGACAACAACACAACAACAATGACAAAAAAATAGCCAGGCCTTGTGGTGGGCGCCTGTAGTCCCAGCTACTTGGGAGGCTGAGGCAAGAGAATCGCTTAAGCCCAAGAGTTTGAGGTTGCTGTGAGCTGTGATGCCACTGCACTCTACCAAGGGTGACATAGTGAGACTCTGTCTCAAAAAAAAAAAAAAAAGAAAAGACAGAAAGAAGTTGAGCCTCTCATTGGAGAAGGGGAACATGCAGAATACCCCCAAAGTCATCAGAGAGACTAGTGCCTTATTAGTACTGTTCTGGAGACATACAGGGCCTCCAGACTGAAGAAAGGGTTATCATCCCACACGTCATCCATTGTTAAAGAGTCTTTCTCCTGAAGAAGAAAGAAGCAAATGGAAGAAAGAAAAGAGGGGACTCCCCAAAGATTGTTAAAAGAGCATGTTGGCTAGGACCACAGACTTGGGTGTCAGAAGAATCTAGGCTGGGATCTTGGATCTTTTCCTCACTAGTTGTTTGACCTTAGCTCCCTAATATTTAAAAATATTGTGAAAAAAAAATGTGAAATTATGTGGGTATTTAATGAAATGGTTCACCTAAGCCAGTGGTTCTCAACCTTCCTAATGCTGCAGTGAATTTTCATTGTTACAAAGGGGTCGTGACCCACAGGTTGAGAACCACTGATCTAAGCACTTAGCAGAGAGGGGCCAAACAATAATACCTTAATAAACATTGTAGCTATTGTCTCCTCTTTTTACTGAATTGTCAGTTTTTTTTCCCTCCACTGCAATAGCTACCTAAAAAAGGGGGGGTAGGGGGGTGGGGCGGCACCTGTGGCTCAAAGGAGTAAGGCCCCGGCCCCATATGCTGGAGGTGGTGGGTTCAAACCTAGCCCTGACCAAAAACTGCAAAAAAAAAAAAAGATAAAATTCCTTCTCTTGATCTATATCCCTTTTCAGCTGTTCCTCATTTCTTTTTCTCTTTTAGAGCAAAAATTCTCTTCTTTTGTTTTATTTTTTTCTTGGAGACATAGTCTTAGTCTGTCACCCTGGGTAGAGTGCCGTGATGTCATAGCTTACAGCAACCTCAAACTCCAGGGCTCAAGTGATTCTCTTGCCTCAACCTCCTGAGTAGCTTGTACTACAGGCACTTGCCACAATGCCCGGCTAATAATTTTTAGTAGAGATGGGGGTCTCACTCTTGCTCAGGCTGATCTTGAACTCCTGAGCTCAAGCAGTCCTCCCACCTTGGCCTCCCAAGAATGCTAGGATTACAGGGCCATCATGCTTGACCTAGAGCAAAAAGCATAAAATCTCAAAAAAGAAAAGAAAAAATGAGTTATCCAAACTCAGTGTTTCCAGATCCTCTCCTCTTATTCTTGCTTGAAGCTGTCAAGTTTTTATCTCCACTCCTTCCCTAAAAGAGCCCTGGTTAGGATTGCCCAGGACTTCCCCATGGCTGAATCCACTGACCAGTTCTCAATTCTCATTTCACTTGACCATCAACATAGATGATCTCTCTTACTTAAAAAGGCTTCTTCACTTGGCTTCTGAGATCCACTCTCGCTATCCCACTGGACACACTGCTCACTCTTCATCGCAATTGGCAATTGTTTTCTAGCTATTAGAAAGTCTCATTCAGTCTTCTGACTTCATTACCATTTCCACTGTGATGACTCTCAAATGTGTACCTCCAGCCTTGCCCCTCCCTGAGCTCCAGACCTCTACAGAGAATTGCCACTTGTGTATACACCTCTGCTCTGATGCATGAGAGGTTTGAAGTTAACATCACCCAACTTGAACCCCTGGATAAAATGCAACAACATCCTAGTAGCAATAAGCACACTCAGCACCCATATCTTGGTTTCTCATATATGTGATTGAGTAAAAACTTTTAGTTGAGAAGAGTATTCTGAATTATTCAGATTCAATATAATCACAATGGTCCTTCTAAGAGGGAGACAGAGGGTAAGAGTCAGTGAGGAGATGTGCTGACGCCATGCTGCTGGCTGTGAAGAGTAAGGAAGACTCCACAAGCTGAGGAAGGCGGGGAGCACCCAGGAACGAGGAAAGGCAGAAGGCAGATTCTCCCTGGAACTTCCAGAGAAAAGTCAGCCCTGCAGACACCTAATTTGTAACCCAGTGAAGCTGATTTCAGACTTCTTCTTCCAGAACTGTAAGGCAATCTTTTGTTGTTTAAAGCCACTATGGTTATGGTGATTTGTTACGGATGCCCGGGTACAGAACGACCCTTGCTTCCTGGTAGCATCCAGGCTGGAAGCCCACTTCCTTGAATCCTCCCCCAAACCACCCAACACAACCCTCAAACCTATAATTAGTTCCTGCTAACATCTTACTGAGAATTTTCCCAACCTGCCTTCTCCTGCATTGCCAAGAGCCAGTAATCCCAGCTTTGCTCAGCTACAGACATACTCCTGGTGGCTTTTGGCTGGAGGGCATTGACAACCACCTAATGTCCCAAATATTTAACTGTTTGTTTACTGCCCGTCTAATCCAGCACTGCATTCCAATCCCAGATCATCACGCCCATGCAATAAGTAAATCATAACTGAATCCATGAGTAATAAATCATAACTATTAAGGATCCTCAGCTAGTGTTCTAGGATGGTACACCAGGTAAGCCAAGCCAGCCGAATGGGTGTATGGCAGGCAAACATTTATTTTCCTTAATTTTTTAAGGGGCCAGGAAAAGAGTTTATCAGCTGGACCAGGTGGCTCACGCCTGTAATCCTAACACTCTAGGAGGCCGAGGCAGGTGGATTCCTTGAACTTGGGAGTTCAAGACCAGCCTAAGCAAGCTTGAGACCCCCACCTCTACAAAAAATTATTAGCCAGGCATTGTGGCAGGTGCCTGTAGTCCCAGTTACTTGGGAGGCTGAGGCAAGGGGATCACCGGAGCTCAGGACTTTGGGGGCTGAGCTCCATAGCACTGCTGCCACCAACAGCACTCTACCCAGGGTGATAGAATGAGACTCTGTCTTTAAAAAAAAAAGAGTTTATTAATCCTTATTTTCTTAGGGAAATTCCACTACAAAAATGCTGGTCTTGAAAAAATGAGAAAAGGTGAGGTCTATATTGAAGCCAGGAGATCCTGGCTAGATTTAGGGGGTGGGCAGGACAGAGCGACTCAGAGAACTACTGTCATTGGGATGTCAGAGGTAGCCGTTACTTGTTGTTGACTTGCTAACTAGGTGCCAGGCACTCTTCACATACATCTCTCAAGCAATCCTATAAATACCTCAAGAGTTAAATAAACCTGTTGCCTTGGGTGGCACCTGTGGCTCAAAGGAGTAGGGCTCCAGCCCCATATGCCAGAGGTGGTGGGTTCAAACCCAACCCCAGCCAAAAACTGCAAAAAAAAGAAAAAAAAAATCAACTAACAAAAAAACGTTAAAAAAAAAAAAAAAAAAGAAAGCTGTTGCCTTATTCTACTGATGAGAAAAAATGAGACTCAAAAAACTGAAGCTATTTGAAGTCGAACAGCTTACCAGGAGGCAGAACCCAAATTTGAACTCAGATCTGTCAGATGGTAAAGCTCATGGCCTCGACCATCGTGCTACAGCCCCCAGGGTCCAGGCCACCCCCCTGGGATGAGTAATAGGTCAGTGTCCAGGAAGAGTGCTGGGAACACCTCACCTGGGTGCTGAGTGCTTTAGCTCCACTTTTCTCCACTCCTGTACAGCTGGTGATTAAAGGGGAGTTCTCAAATTTGCCTGCAGAATTTTCTGACTCTAGGGTCGTTAGTCATGGAGGCAATCTATTCATGTATTCACTCCATCAATGAATATTCATGGAGTGCCTGGGCTGTGCCAGGCACTGAGGCGGGGTACAGGCCCTCTACCATATTATTGACAACCAGAAGACATTCCCAGTGGGTCTGGTCTGCCATAGTTCAACCTGGAGTGGAAAAGTGCCACTAACGTTCCCTTCCAGCTTTGGGTCTGGTGACGCTGGGTGCTCCTGGAGCTGTTCAGGTGGCCCCCAGGCAAGCTCTGCTCAGCATGATTGGCAAGAGAGACAGTAAGCCCCAGGGCTTCATTTCAGCCCAGCCGCTCATCCCAAATGCCTTGCAGTTTGCAGGGCTCAGCCCTTGCCTAGGGCTGAGGAGTCTTGACAGAGCCCCCTGGTGTTCCCTGAAGGGTCTCCAGGCAGCTTTGATAGGGTCCACTTGGCATTTGCTATAAAGACTTATTAAATCCAGACCTTTTCCCTGCAGCTGGGGCTCCAGGACAGCTTCCTCTGCCACAGCAAAGAAGATACCAAAGCCATACAATGGGCTGGAATCAGCCCAAAAAACAAAACAAACAAACAAACAGACAGATAAAGCAAAACTGCCTGTCTGGTGCTACGGCAGAATAACTCCACTGCAGGGCTGCTTTTCCACAGGGGCCACTGCAGGACCCTTCCTGGAGGCAGTGGCGAGTTCAAGAACTCCCGCAGGAGGGCCTGGCAGGGAAAGGCCTCCTGGGTCTAACCAATTTACTCCTATTGATTTTCAGATCAAAGGGTTCAGCTCACAAATCAAAAGCGGCTTCTCCCTCCCTCCTGCTAAGTCTGCAGCCTCCCTGAGACACCTCACAATCCTTCCTTGGGCTTGATTAGCCAGATGCCTCCAGGTTGGAGACAGTGCGGAGGGGGCAGGGATATAAAGGCAATCGAGGCTGCAGCAGTCGATTTGGCACACGTGTGCTCAGAGGGCTGAGAGCCGGGGTCCTGATGTGAGTATCACCACCCACTTGGTCTATAACCTTTTCTAAGTCACTTAAACTGTCTTAGGGTATCTTTTTCTCAATTTTCAAATAGAAATAAAAGCCACTCTAGCCCTATGGTCAAGGAACCAGGGCTTCACAATCAAAAAGAACTGGGTTCAGATTCCCACTATGTCCTGTGTGACCTCCAGCAAGGCACTTCACCTCTCCGAGCCTCGATGTTTTTATCTGAAAAATGGGCTTCCAGCAGTTCCGGACTCTTCATGTCATTGTGAGAATGAAGTAAGAGGAGGCACATGAGAATGTTCAGCCCTTACCCAGCTTCTAGCAAGATCAGTAACCATCACCTGTCACTACTAAATGGGGCTTTGGTGAGAAGAAAACGGAACTGTGTACCTATGTGAAGCCCTTTGAGAAATACAACAAAAAAAGACTGAAGTACTCAGAAGCCTTCTGGAAATCAGTCTACCACAGTTTGGAGGTAGGGTTAGGGAAGGTCTCCATCAAGGCAGGGTCCGAAGAAAGACACTTAGAGCAAGATGCAGCAGGCCCTTGATGACTGCAGTGCAGGGTAGGCCACATCCCAGGGCTCCAGGAGGATTTCTATGTGATGATGACACTGACACTCCCCCCTCACTCCACTGTCACCCCCAGAAATGCTTATTCTATCTTATGCTTCCCTTCAGGTGAGAGCCGTTCAGGTAACACTACCTGCTGGCAGAGCCTTCCGGCTGTGACAAGGACTACCACATGTTGCCTAAGCCAGCAACCATTCCTACCTTTCTCTTTATGACAGGACACCAATATCTGGGTAATAATATTTCCCAGACTCCTTTGAACCTTAGTATAGCTAGGTGACTATGTTCTGGCCAAGAAGATGTAAATGGAAGTGTCGTATGAGACTTTTGAAAAGACTCTAAAAAGGAAGGCATGCCTCCCCCTTTTTCACCCTGTATGACCCGGCATAGATATCTGGTAGCTGGTGCACCTGCAGCCATTGTAGCCTATGAAGTGACTCAAGGATAGTTGTGCTTTGGAGGTGGCAAAGCAGAGATGGGAGTCTGCCTGGTGACACGGTTGGAGCCCCCATTATCAGGCTTGAGTCAGTCATCTCTGGACTTGCCTAAACTTATACCTTTACGTCTACATTTTTTCCCAGCTCTTATTTTTATTTTATTTTATTTTTTTGAATCAGAGTCTCACTCTGTTGCCCCAGACTAGAGTGCCGTGGCATCATAGCTCGCAGGAATCTTAAACTCTGGGGTTCAAGGGATCCTCTTGCCTGAGCCTCCCTGAGTATCTGGGACTACAAGCACCTACCACCATACCCAGCTAGTATTTCTAGTTTTTAGTAGACACAGGGTCTCACTCTTACTCGGGCTAGTCTCATACTCCTGAGCTCAGGCAATCCACCTGCCTGGGCCTCGTATTTCCCCAGCTTTTAGATGATGAAAAAAAAATCCTACTAACTTCAAGTGTTTAAAATTCTATTGAGAGGCCTAGTGCCTAAGGCTTAGCCAGCCTAGAGCCTGACCTGAGACTCATTACCAATGGTTTCAAGTCAGAAGGATGCAAGTTTGGGACTTGTTCATCATCCTTATTAGTAAACATTGACTAAGGTCCTACCTGTGCCTTGGAGATAGGAAATGGTCTTGGCTTCTCCACTATGGCTTCCGTAACACAGAAGTCCCTAGGCAGAGTCTCTGCCTCTATCTCTCCTGCTCCAATGGGAAGAATCAAAAAGGGTTTCATGGAAAGTTCTAATTCTACCAAACAATGAGTAGAATTTCAATGAGCAAGAGAACACATCTAAATTTTTATGAGGCCAGAATCATCTGATATCAAAGCCAGACAAAGACGCCACAGGAAAAGAAAACTGCAGACTGATATCCCTGATGGACGCAGATACAAAAATTTTCAGCAAAATAGTAGCAAACCAAATTCAACAGCATCTTCAGAGGATCAGACACCATGGCTAAGTAGAATATATCCCTGGGATACAAGGATGGCTCAACATATGCAAATAAATCAATGTGATAACACAATACTAACCCAGGCAGGCGAAAAATCAAGCAATCATCTCAATATATACAGAAAAGGACTTTGAGAAAATTCAACACCCATGATAAAAATGCTCAATAAGTTAGGTATAGAAGGAACTTATTCCAACACAATAAAGGCCATATATACAAAGCCAGTAGCTAACATTATACTCAAAGGCAAAAGACTGAAAGCTTTTCCTCTAAGATCCGGAACAAGGCAGGGATAGTCACTATTGCCACTTCAGTTCAACATAGTACTGAATGTCCTAGTCGGGCAATTAGGCAAGAAAAAAAAA
>NW_003852442.1:10317336-10322770 GCF_000181295.1 Otolemur garnettii
GTGCTCTTACATGTTCAAAACCCTAATGACACCACAGGAAAAAAAAATCATTAGGACTAACACATTCAGCAAAGTTCCAGCGCGCAAAATCAATGTACAAAAATCAATTGTTTTTCTATATACTAACAATGAATTATCCAAAAAGGAAATTAAGGAAACAATTTCATTTACAATAGAGTCAAAGAAAATCAAATACTTAGGAATAAAGTAGTGAAATAAAAGACTGGTACCCTTAACTAGTGAAATAAAAGACTTGTACCCTAAAACTAGGAACCACTGATGAAAGGAATGACAGCATATGCAAATAGATGGAAGGTCATTCCATTTATAGTGCGCATGAATCGGAAGATTATTATTAAAATGTTCAAAATACCAGGGCAGCACCTGTGGCTCAAAGGAGTAGATGATCCAACGCCCCACTTCTAGGTATATATCTCCAAAGAAAATGAAATCAGTATGTTGAAGACACATCCATGACAAGAATTCCCACGTTCATTGGAGCCTTATTCACAATAGCCAAGACATGGAAACAACCTAAATTTTCATGGACAGATGAATGGATAAAGACAATGTGGTATGCCTACACAAGGGAATACTATTCAACCTTTAAAAAGGAAAGAAATCATGTCACTGGCACCATATGGATAAAACCAGAGGGTACGATGCCAATCAAAATAAGCCAAACACAGAAAGACAAATACGTAGCGTGAGAAACAGCCATATACATGATCAGTCTAAAATTGACAAATTCATTGGCTGGGTGCCCATAGCTCAGTGGTTAGGGTGCCAGCCACATGCTCCGGGGCTGATGGGTTCAAATCCAGCCTGGGCCTGCTAAACAAACAAACAACAACAACAACAAAAAAAAAAAACCAGTCAAACTCATGAAAGAAAAGAGTAAAGTAGTAGTTATCTAGAGCCAGGGGGAGGAGAAAATGAGGAGATATTAGTAGAAGGGTACACAGTTTTAGTTACACAAGATGAATAAATCCTAGAGATTTTCTATACAGCGTAGTGCCCACAGTTAACAATACTGCACTGTATACTTAAAATTGTGTTAAGAGGGTGGCTCTTACGTGAAATGTTCTTATCATAGAAATAATAATAATTAACAAATTAGGTGGGAGGAAACTCTGGGAGGTGATTGATAAGTCGATGGCCTTGATATGGTGATAGTTTCACCAGATACTTATTCCCAAACACATCCAGTTGTGTACATTAAATATGTACAGCTTTTTATATGTCAATTATACCTCAGTACAGGGTTTTTTAAAAATAAAATTTCAACCTCCAAGGTGGGTAGGGGCATTAGACAGAGCAGAAGCACGGGCAGATAACTGGAGAACTGATTTTCCACCATTGGAGAATGATGGATCAGAGCAGGTTTGGATGTGGTACTTTATCCTATAGGCTTTATCCTATAAAATTTTGCCTTGGAGAAAGTCAGTAAGGGATCGCTACTTTTTAAAAAATTTTCCCAACTCTGAACTGCTAAGATCTATCGTATCAATTTCATAATATACAGGGTGGACATAAAGTTCGTGTGCAACTTACTATGTTAAACTCTTTTAAATTGTCCACCCTGTATAAACCATATACATATATAATACACAGATTATATGCATGCATATATAATATACAGATTACATATACGCACCTAAGCTTTTTTAAAGACCAGAGTGAGTTAACATGCCTAACACTTATTGAAGATTTATTGCATTCTGGGTGCTCACACATTATTTCATTTTATTCCCATGACAACCCCTTAAAACAAGTATTGCTATTATCCTCCTTCCGCAGACTAGCGCTGCACTAACTTGCCCACGTACTCACATTTAGTAAGAGGCAATGCCAGGGTTTGAACATCGCTTGAGTCTGTTTAATTCTAAAGTCCACGTTCCTAACCACAAAGGCCAACTCCTTCCAGAATGATTCACATCAATATGTCAACAGTGCCTACTTTTAGGTGGAGCGATCATAGGGAACTATTTTCTATTTTGTACCTTTTTTTTTTTTTTGTACTTTGTACTTTTCCCTGTCTTCCTAATCTTTGACAAAGTATATTATCTTTATATTTATATTGTGAAATAGAACACATTTAGAAAGGCACGCATAAAGCATAAATTTGCAACTTAGTATTTAGCTGAATCCACCCCATGTAACCACCACCCATAGCCACAGCCCCTGCTTCCCACATACAGATAACCCCCCTCCTCACTGTCAAGTTCTCAGGCCCCTGTCTGTCTTTAAAAGCACTGCCTAATCATGTCTCTCTAAACAACATAGTTTGATTCTGTCCTTTCTGAACTTTATATAAATGGAACAACATAGTCTGTGCGCTGTTGGGTCTAGCTCCTTTCACTCGACGTTGTGTTTAAAAGAACGTGTTATTTTCATAATCTGAAAAAGAAAATCATTAGCGTTGCAAAATATTTTAAACCTGGAACACCACAAGGGCCTCCTCAGCCAGACTCAGCTGATACCTTCCCAGTTATTTTCTAAGCAGGAGTGAACCATTTTTAGAACTAGTATTTGCTTCCTTTAAAAGCTATGGCAAAAGGAAAAAAGAAGTGAGGGCCCATAGCTGGTCTTCTTCCCTTGGTCTCTCTCTACCCCTGCCGGTCTCATGCCCTACGAGGCCAGCCCAGCCAGCTGCCTCTAATGGATTGTCCAATTCACTGCCAAGTTTTCTGAATCACTGCCTGGTCACCAACCACACGCAGGTTTCTCTGCCCAATGGGCAATGTAACGTCTGGGGCAGAAGTGAGGGGCTGGGCTCCCTGGCTTTGTTTTTGGACAATCCGAATCCTTCAACGTGGGAGATCTATGGAATGCACCCCCTACTTTCTTCTCTTCCTTATCCTCCTCCTCTTCTTTTCTTTCTACTTAAAAAAATTTCAAGTTTTTTTTTTATTTTTTTCAAATTAATATGCAGGTACAATTTTTAGGTGACATTGTTCTCACTTCCAGAGTAAAGTTCCATTTGTAGACGAGCCCCTCACCCAGGGGGTACACTATATAACCTCACAATGTACACACCGAGATCCCACCTCCTGCCCACCTTCCCTCCCTCTGCCAAATGCCCCCCCACTTCCCTCTACCCCCAAACTAGACTATAATAGTGTCTTATTGTTCTTATGAACATGTAATTGTTTATATATTGGTTTCATATTAGTATGGAGTACATTGGATATTTATTTTTCCATTCTTGTGATACTTTACTAAGAAGAATGTATTTCAACTCCACCCAGGTAAATGTAAAAGATGCAAAGTCACCATCTTTTTTAACGGCTGAATAATATTCCATAGTATACATATACGACAGTTTGTTGATCCATTCATGGGTTGATGGGCACTTAGGTTGCTTCCACGACTTGGCAATTATGAATTGAGCTGCAATGAACATTCTAGTGCCAATGTCTTTGTGGTAAAATGATTTATGTTCTTCTGGGTAGATACCTAGTAATGGGATTGCAGAGTCCAATGGAAGGTCTACTTTTAGGTCTTTGAGGATTCTCCATACTTCTCTCCAAAAAGGCTATATTAGTTTGCAATCCCACCAACAGGGCGGCAGTGTTCCCTTCTCTCCACATCCACGCCAGCATCTGGTGTTTTGGGACTTTGTGATGTGGGCTAATGTTGCTGGGGTTAGGTGTTATCTTAGAGTGGTTTGGATTTGCATTTCTCTGATGATTGAAGACGATGAGCATTTTTCATGTGTTTATTGGCCATTCATCTGTCATCCTCAGAGACGTTTCTGTTCAAATCTCTTGCCCACTTATAGACGGTTGTTTGCACTTTTCTTATTGTTTGAGTTCTAGTTATCAGGCCTTTGTCAGATTCATAACATGCAAAAATCTTCTCCCATTCCGTAGTCTGTCTGTCTGCTTTGTTTGTGATGTCCTTAGCTGTACAAAAGCTTTTTATTTTGATCAAATCCCAGTTATTTATTTTTGGTCTTGCTGCAATTGCTGGGTGTGGTGGGGTCTTCCAAAACAATAAAAATTCTAGAAGAGAGTGTGGGGAAAACCCTGGAAGATATTGGCCTGGGGAAAAACTTTAAAATTTTTTTTGGACAGACATTTGCAAACATATAGTAAAGTGCCGAGGATGAGATACTGAATTCCCAACACTCAGCCTCCAAACATCACACATGTCCCATCTTTTTTCTCTCCTACCCCCCCCCCAGCTTTCCCTCCTTCCTACTGATTAATTTTGAAGCCACTCTGTCATTTCTCATTTGTGAATTTTTCAGTACATAGCTTAACAATATAGGGCACCTTTTTAAAAACATAGCCAAAGTACAATTATCATAATACCTTCATGGTATCAAACATCAAATCGGTCTTCGAATTTTCTGTCATTTTCTAAACATTTCTTTACAGTTGTTCTGTTCAAATCAGGATTGAAACAAGATCCACACATTGGGTTTTGTTGATACGTCCCTGGATTCTGGATTTCTCATTGTTATGGAGCTGGCCATTGCTTTGGGTTTACATAGGTAGGAAATACAAACAGGATATGTGTATGTGTGTATGTGTGTGTTTGTGTTTAAAATGGGATCCATATGGTGAGTTTAAATGAATACTTCCAATTTGAAACTTAAATTACAGAATTTTTTCCTGAACCCTTGAGTTTTATATTTACATTGCTTTTCTTCTATGCTGAAAATCTTGGTTCCTAATCAAGGACTTGTTTTATTTTACTCTGTGTGTGTCAAATAGTTCTGGAATACTACTAATATTATTTTTAATATTTCTATTGACAACAGTTGACTTGAGTCCTTTTGTCCTCAGAATATATTCCACTCCAGATGTATAGTTAAATTACTGTGTTGTTTTTTCTTTTCTTGTTAAATCAGGCCCAGGCTTAGAACTCATGACCCTGGTTTGGAAGGCCAGCACTCTAACCACTGAGCTACAGCACTCAGCCAAATTACTCTGTTTTAAAAATCATTTGAAATAATTTCTCCTTGTATGTTTCCAACTCGATGCATAATTAATTTTACCTGTTTCATATTTCTCTCTTTGGGTCTGGGATTATTTTCATGTTTGAATTAATTATGTTTTGGAATCAAGTAAGACATTTAGGCTGCTCAGAAGTCAAATCTCCAGAGAAGGTATCTGCCAAGGGGTTGTGCCTCTGTCCCTGTGTCCTCTACAATTCCTCCCCTCCTCCTCACTAGTTTTTTAAAAAATATTTATTATTATTGTCACCTCTTCATAGATAAAATATAAATACAATAAAAAATGCAAAAGAAAATTCATTTCTATATGGCAAAGAGACTCATCCTCTTAAACAATAATCACAAAATGATTGCTATATGTTTATAATATGAAACATCACTATATTTTTTTAACATCTTTCCTCTGATAATTTCTGAGTTTTCAGAGTCATTTCCAAGAAAATAGGTGATTTACTTAAGTAATAGATT
>NW_003852442.1:10322880-10325176 GCF_000181295.1 Otolemur garnettii
CAGAGGAAGGCACAGGCTGGCCCCACCCGAGATGCCCTGAGTCTCCAGGGTGATTTTTCAGTGTGCCGTGAGGGAATCTAGGGTGTGCCAAGAAAATTGTTAAAGATCATTAATTAAATTGTTTTCCAAAGAAGTTCAAAGTACAGTAAGTAATAGTCTCTTTTTTACCCTTTTTTTTTATCAGCATAATTTAAGTGTGCTGCTGAAGTTTAACTAAAGGTTCAAGTGTGCCATGAGATTAAAAAACGGTTTAAAAAAAAAAAAAGGTTTAAAAACACTGGTCTAAGTGAAGCAGAGCCCAGGCGAGTGTGTTTTTGCAAAGCTCCCCAGGTGATTCGGAGTAGCGGCCTGGTAGATAAAACAACTGGAATAAGCTAGTAACACCCAGTCAGGCTTCTTCTGAAGTATCTCAAAGCAATTTGTTGTTGTGGGACCAAATCTGGCAACCAAAGCCCAGGACTATAAGCAATATGACCTTCTTTTTCTTTAATACAACTTAATCTCTATTCTGCTGTTTCACGGCATTGGAACACAGACACTAAATCTTGGCCAAAATGAAGACCGTCCCTACCCCCCACCTCGCTTCTCTACGATGCATCTGAGTCCCCAGGAGCGTCCAGAGGTGAGGCTAGAAGATTTGATGCTGGCTGTCCCCTGGCTACTTCCAAATACCAGCACAATTCAAAAAGAGCCTCTTAAAAAATACCTGGTCTCTGGTCTGTCCCCAGTCCCCAAGTTCTAAAAATCAGTCAGTTACCATGGCAGCTGCTGCCCAATTGAAACGTTCCCATTTATAGAAACTGGCTGAAAACATTTGAATCTGAAGGGATCTGGTCACCGAGTGGAGGATGTCTCTCCCCCAGACATGAAGGCTGCTTTTCCCAGAAACCATGGATAGCACCTGGCCTGAGAGATAGACCCAGGCCCTGACACCAATTCACCATGTGACCCTGAACAGGTCTCCCACCCAAAGACGTTCCCTGCTTTCTCTAACGGTGCCTATTTCCTCATCATCAATTCATTCTCTCAACAATATCCAGCACCTTCCCTGTGTCGACCAAGGCACCGAGGATAAATGGTCAGCAGCCCTGTGGTCACCAGGGCAGTTGAGTTGGGGAAGCCAATAAGAAAACAGAATTGCAACGCACCGTGATAAAAAGCATGAGGGCAGAAGTGTAGGGGCTGGAGAAGTGCAGACTTGACCGGAGGTCACGGGCATTTTCCACGTGAAACCTGAGCTGAGTCTTGAAAGGTGAGCAGGATTAGCTGAGTTGGGGGAGGGGGAAGTACAGGAAGAGGAAAGAGCTCCAGGCAGGGGACCCGCATGTGCAAAAGCCCAGAGCAGGGACGAGCATCCAGGCTTTCTCAGGAGCTCAGTGACAGGCTTCCAGAGAATGGGGACAAAGGTGAGGAGGGGACACAGCTCAGGAGGAACAGGGGCAGGTAAAGAAGAGCCCTGGGTTCTCTGCAGGCTTCTGCTGCCTGGCTCCTGTCCAAAGCAGGACAGCCCAGGGAGGGACTAGTTGAGAACTAGTGAAGAGGAGACTCTGTGCTTGGAGAAGGAGGAGCAGTGTCCCCAAAGAGAAGGGAGAGGCGGGAGCACCGTGGCCACAGCCGTCTGTTGCCTGCTCCCCCACTAGCTGCAGGAGTGACGGAAGAGGACATACCTCCCATCTCCCACCTCCTAACTCCTTAGAGCTTCGCCACTGCTTAGATCCACTGGGACCTGCCATTGCAACTTCCCATTTTCAGCCCTTCCAGTGGGTGAAGAACAATTTATTGCATGTGAACCCAGGCTCGGCGCTGGGCTCCGTACTTCACATGCAAAATTCATTCATTCATTTCAAAAATCACATTTGACCACCTTCTACCCAACAGCCAACACAATTCAGACACTGGTGACGTGGCCATGAAGACAAGATCAACAAGCTCCTTACTCTCAAGGAATGTGAATTCTTGGGGTAAGGGGGAAGAGAGACAAAAGCAAACGTGTACTGGGTCATACGTGTTCTAGGAAAAGTAAAACCCAGTGAAAGGACAGAGGATGATGGATAGGGGATCGTTAGAAAGGGGGTCGTCTGGGCTGAGACCGAGGGAAGTGAAATGAACCACATGGAAATTTGCAAGAAGAATGTCTCCCACTCAACCTGGACGGAACTGGAAACCTTTCTTCTCAGTGAGACATCAGAGGAATGGACAAACAAGTGCGTGTGCTCAGTACCAGATTGGAATTAATCGATCAACACTTAAATGCACAGACGGAAATCAATCTCATGAAAATCAGGCTGTGGGGGGG
>NW_003852442.1:10325626-10351545 GCF_000181295.1 Otolemur garnettii
AGGTTCAGACCCAGCCACTCAATCTCTAAGCATGTGTCTTCTCCTTGCTTCCATAGAGTGTCTATTGTCAAGGAGCTATAGATAACTGAGAACAGAGCAATAAAATCCCAGCCTTCCCAAAGTTCACTCCAACCCGAATAATTCCACACTGAAAATTGTAAGAGTATCCTCAAGGCTCAGCAAAGATTTGGCTCCTTTGTTCATAATAGCAAGAGGCTGGGAACAATACCTTCTCCCTAGTAATGAGGAACCGGCAAATAAAAAGGCTATAATACTCGAATGCAAAGGACACATGATTAATTAAAAAGACATTGTAGGCTCGGCACCTGTAGCTCATTGGCTAGGGCGCCAGCCACATACACCAGAGCTGGCAGGTTTGAACCCAGCCCGGGACTGCCAAACAACAATGACAACTACAACCAAGAAATAGCCAGGCATTGTGGTGGGCGCCTGTAGTCCCACCTACTTGGGAGGCTGAGGCAAGAGAATCACTTAAGCCCAAGAGGTGGAGGTTGCTGTGAGCTGTGACGCTACCGCACTCTACTGAGGGCAACATACTGAGACTCTGTCTCAAAAAAAAAATAAATAAAGACAGACAGATATTATAGCAGAGTATGCAATGACATGGAAAGATGGTCAAAATATGTAACTGAAACTAAGCACTATGCATGATAGGATCCCATTTTGTGCTAAATAACATGCAAATATATGTAGTGGCAAAAAACTGGACAGAAATAAACCAAAATGTTAATAATGGCTAACTCAAGGTGTGGGGTAGTAGAGGGTCGTTTTTTTCTTTTTGCTTGGTGGTATTTAATACAATGAATAGAAATAATTTCTGCAAAAAAAAAAAAGTTGGTATGTGCATGTGCATGCATGCATACATGTACACAAAGGTGGCCAGAAAGGTTCCCAGGTCGGCCAGCCCCTGGGCATAGGGGGCCTGGGTTCCTCAGCCCCCACCCTACTCTCCAACATGTGCAGAAATCAAGAGTCTGCATGTGACCATTAGAGTCATGTTGGAGTCCCCTAAAATGAGGCAGCTCCCTGGCCAGAACTGGAAAATTCAGGGCATACTGGCAGCCTCACCTCCCTTCTCAACAAAGACTTCAAAATACAGCACTGGGGGGTGAGGGAGGGACTGCAGAGACACATCAAGAGGAATGCTGGAGCATCAGGGTAATTAGCGCTCAACTTGTCAAAAGGCCTGGTGCTATTTTTAAAATCTTTCCAACACATCGGTTTCACAAAGGATTCCAGGAGTCCTTCTAAGTCCACCCAGTGCTTTAGGAAGGCAAATGAACTAATGATTTAGTGAAAATCACCTGTCGTAGGAGTTTAGGGGAAGATGCACTTCCCTTGCCTCCCTCCATACAGTTGCTACCCTTCCTTTTGGAGATGAGGGGGGAGTTAAGCCAACCAGAACCTTCTCACCTGCTCCACTGTTTCTTTCACCCTGGGAGACACCAGGAGCCACTCACAGACCTGAGTGAGTGCGCTAAACACCCTCTTGTAGGAGAAAAGGCAGAGCACCAAGCTCCCTGGGCTGTGTCTTGAGTCAAAGCCCAAGCAACTGTGGCCCTCAGACTGAATCCGGCCCACTTCCTCTTTCTGTCAATAAAGTTTTACTGGAACTCAACCACACACATTCACTTACATACTACCTGTGGCTGCTTTTATGCCATTATGGCAGGGTTGAGTAGTTGTGACAGAGACTGCATGGCCTGCAAAACCCAGAATATTTATTATCCAGCCCTTTACAAAAAAAGTTTGTCTTCTTACCTGCTTTAGGTGAGACTCTCTCTCGGAAGCAGAACTTGAGATGAGGATTTGGGTGCAAGCAACTCATAAAGGAAATGCCTCCAAGAGCAACCAGGAAGGGTGTAAGGGACAGTGGAAGAAAGAGACCAAATGAGGGAGTGATGTCGGGCAAGGAGGTAAAGTCCTAGCCCAGCTGGGCCCGGAGGGAGAACTTCTCAGCCCTTGCAGGTGAAGTGGTTCAAGTGAGCCCTGAAGAAGGCAGCAGGTGAGAGCTGTGAGAAGCGAAGCCCACAGCAGCTGAGGGGGATTCCCAGGGCCTAAAATGGGGAGTCCAGGGGATCTGGAGAGAGCTTTGAGAGGGTTTGCGTTGGCTGTTATTAATTGCCCCTACTTATCCAGGTTTTACAGGGACACGTCATCTTGCTAATCATTCTACGTACTTTTCCAAGTTTACCCCTCGGCACAGTCTGAGAGGCGGGAAGTGTGTGATGCCCATTTTGCAGCTGAGAAGTAAATGAGCAGGCAAGTGAGGTGCTCAGCCCACCTCCGACCCCACAGAAAGCACACACTAAGAGCAAGGGACGTGCATCTTGAACATGGCCATGTGCCAAGTTAGGATCCTTGGGGACTCCAGCATGTAACTGGGAGGAACTAACAGAGCCCCCATAGGTGTTTCTATGGGGGGGGGTCAGAAGAGGCTCTGAGGAATCTGGAAGAAAGAATGGGAGTTGACAGGTTGGGGAAAGGGCACAGGACATGGCTCACACAAAAGCTAGCAATGGGGACAACAGGTCACATTCTGGCAACCTGAAGAAGTCTGGTATAGGTGTCTACCAGGCCAAAGGCAGTGAGGGGGCCAGATAGGTAGGAGGGCTGTACAGGATCCAGATCCGAGGTGACCAACGGCCAGTAAGGATTCTACACGGGGAGCTCTGTGGTGAGGTTTGCATTTCAGAAAGCTCACCCTGGTTTGGGTTGGAAATGCAACTTGGAGAACAGAGACCAGAGGCAGCCACGGGGTGAAAGTCTACTGCAGCCATCCAGCCAATTAAGGCCTGAAGTAAGAACAGCTGATGTTGCAATCTGTGGGGTGCAGAACAGCAGTGATCAGGCTGACCTGGCCCTGCTCTCACTGTGACTGACCTTCAGATCCAGGCAGCAGAGAGACGAGGACAAAGGTACACAGCTGGACAGAGGTGAGCAGTGGGTACCCAGAGCTCTGATGGCCGGCAGAGCAAGCTTTGAGGGCAACAAAGGCATGAAGCTGGCTGTCACCTATCTTCTAGGCCAAGTCCAGGGGGCTGGCCTTCTAGGCACTGCCTTGGGGGAGCAGTGGCACCCCCATTGTCCTGACATGTTCACAGATTCCTTGTACTCTTAACCCTATCAAAGGCGCCTCCTACCATCAAGAGTTAGGTCCACACTTGGAATCTGTCCTTGGCGGTTCTGGGAGCCACTAGGGCTCATGCTACTCATTCCCAGGTGGTTCATCCCCTGGAAGAATCTATCTTTGGTCCCAGACCCTGAAGCCACCCTTTGTTATTGCAAATCTCTCTTTCTCTCCCCACACTGCATGTACGTATGCACACACAGGCACACACGTGCCACAGGTCCTCAGATTCCACCACTCAGATTCATTCCTGCAGTCCGACCTCCTGGGAGAAGGAAAGTGCAATGTATTAAGTCACCAACACCTTGGTGTGAACTCATTAATTGACTCATTCCCAGTGCATTACCCAGGCGTTAAGAAAGTCCCAGGCTTTGAAGGGAAGGCTTACTGGAAGGCATGGGACTTCTGGAGATGGGGGTGCAAACAGGAGGAAGCAACTTTCCTTCTACCCTGTCTTGTTCAGCCCAATTACTCTTAGAAGGAGGTCAGCAAACTTCATGGGAAAATGACCAGGTAGTTAACATTGTCAGCTTTGTGGGCCTTGGAGTCTGTCCCAAGCACTCAGCTCTGCCATTGCAGCACAAAAGCAGCCCCAGATGGTAACTAAAGGGATGAATGCAGCCGTGTTCCAATAAAACTTTATCAGTAGACACTGAAAATGCTCACGTCTTATAATTGTCACAATACACTGTTCCTCTTTTAATTTTTTTCCCAACCATTCACAAACGTAAAAGCCATTCTTAGCTTGCAGACCACACAAATGCAGGCGTGGCCAGATGGGCCTGTGAGCCGCACTTTGCTGACCCTGATCCCGTCCAAATGCACTCTCTGCAAGGACCCACTCTTAGTCTTTCTCAGCAGTACACCCTCCTTTCCTCCCCTTCTCTAGACTTAGGGGGGAAAAGGCAACTCCTTGTTCTGCATGCTCTGCCCACTGTCCCTAGAGATCTGCTTTCAAGTGTGACAGCAATGGCAGTGACAAATGGGCAGCACTGCAGAACAGTGGCCGTGGGGGCCATGCCAGTTGACTGAGAAGCAAGCCCAGGTGGGCTCCATCTGCCTGCCCCTCCCCAGCCCACATCTGATGTATCAGGCACCGTGGGGCTCATCTCCACACTCCAGGGACACTCTTCAGGTGCCTCTCTCAATTACCAAGGGGATTTATTGTTATTATCACCATCTGTCTTTGGACAGAACATCCCCATTAATAAAAATAACAATACGCGCTTCTTACTGAGTACTTCGTCTGTGCCAGGCACTGTAGAGACTTTCCATAGAGAGTACTCACGAGTGGGCCGGGCTCTGTGTGAAGCGCTTTACATCCAATAGCGCACAGGGACCTATGGCTTTAGTACCATTACTGTCTTCATTTTCTAGACAAGAAAGCAGAGATTGGAGATGTTAACTAGGCCAAGGTCACAGAGTGGGGTAGCTCTGTCTCACTCTAAAGCCAGATTCTTCCATTCTTGAGATACTTTGCTAAGAAGAACATAAGTATCCAATGTACTCAGCCCTATTATGAAACTAATTTATAACTTTCATATGAAAGCTATAACCTAATTATAGCCTAAGAATATGGGGAGGGGAGGGGGTGGCTGGGTGGAAGGAGGGTGATTGAAGGGATCACCTCTATGGTTTATCTCACAAGGGTACAAGTGAATCTTTTAAAAGTAGAATATAAATGTCTTAACACAATAACTAAGAAAATGACATGAAGGCTAAGTTAACCAGATTGATGAAAATATTTCAAATTGTATATGAAAACACCACGCTGTACCCCCATGATTGCATTACTGTACACAGCTATGATTTAATAATAAAACAAATAAATAAAATAAAGTAAGATTCTTTGCTGCTGGGGACCCCCAGCCCCCTGCCTGGATCTCTCCAAAACTGTATTAGGATCCCAATTCCCCAGATGCAGAAATAGAAAATAAAGTCTTGGCCCAAGTACATACAGCTGATAACCACGGGCGTGAGCATGCTTTGCTGGCATGCCATTGACATGCAGAGAAGCTGGCACCACCCAGCCCTCCTATGAAAACGGATATGTTTCTGGAAGCTTCAGAAAGGGAGGGTCCTACACTGAAGGTCCTACACTTGTGTCTCCAATTAGAGGAGCAAGATGAATTTCTGCCTGAGAGCAGTGAGTCTGACTCTGGGGGTCCAACCTGCAGGGCCTGAGACGCGGAGTCCCATGCATCTGAGCTATTGCCATGGCTCTGAGAGCAGGGAAAGGGGCCAAGCTGACCAGCCTGAGCTGCAGGAAGCTCTGGAAGGCAAGGGGCCCGGCCGTGATACCCGCATCTTTGGTTGTCCCGAGGTGGGGTTAGGCATGGAGGGAGCATCTCTGGGCAAGGTGACAATTCCCCAGCACCCAGCACTCACAGCTGCTGAGGAAAGGCACACACACTGTTAGACGGGACCTCAGCACACAGTGCCATTGGTATCAACCATGAGCTGGAGGACCCAGGAGGCCCAGGCATCCTACTAACTGCCCCAGACCTCTGGAAAAGCACATGCCCTGCCCTTCCCTACCTGCTGCTGGCGCTTCTGCTTTGCTACCCTCCAGCCCTGGTGGGGCAGGGCTGGCTGAGGCCCAGGTTTCCAGTCCCTGTATCAGACCTATGGCAATCACAGCCAGACCGGAAGGCTCCAGGAAGCACTCGGGCCTCTTCCAGCCTCGTCCTGCTCTCCTGTCCACCTTCCCGGGGCCTGCTGGAGAGGGGATTCCCACTGACGTTCTCCATGCTCCGGAAGACAGGAGGAGAGGCAGCCCTGAGCCAGGCAGCAGACGGTGCTGTGGCCCCCAGCAGGGCCAGCAGCTGCCTCCGGAGGGCAGCCTGAGTGGGCTCCCTGCCCAGCACTTGATCACCAGGAGCTAAGCTGGCCAGATCTGCACAAGGGGTCATTTCTAGTGCTTGCAGAGGGGCCCTGACTCCATAAGTGGGGACATCTTCTACCCTTCTGACTTTCATTCATTCCTTTATTCATTCAACAATTCTCTGAGTGCACACAGGCCGTGCCTTGAGCTGCGAGCTGAGAAAAAGCAGTGAGCAAAATAGACAAAGTCCCTGCCCCACTTATAGTGGGGAAAGGAAAAAGACCTGGGTGCAGCAAGCTCACTCAGATAGGTGTGCAAGGAAAACACTTTGTTTTTACTGTAACTGGTCTGATCTTCTCAAGTGCCCCCACCCTGGTGGGAAGGCAGGGAGGTGAGCAACTCTTTAAACTTGCCAATTTATGGTGCTTGCCAATATGTCCAATATCTTAGGAGGAACCACCTTCACTTTTGGTGAGACTAGCGATGCAGGACTTGAAGTGAAAGGCCACGGATGCCATCAGCCTGGAGCCATCACCACCACACTGAGCGGCTGCTGGGCATGAAGGTAGTGGGAGGCGGGCTTGGAGATGGCCCCAGAAAGCCCCCATGGCAAAGAACAGCCAAGTAGGGGAGGCCCAGCCCCGTGCACTCTCAACACCAAGATTCCCAAACTCACCTCTCCAGCGTAGTTCTCTCCTCCGAGCTCTGAGTTCACAAATCCACCTGCTGGGTCTATTCCTCCCTTAGATCACATCAGTCAGCTCAGACCCCTGTAACAAATATCAGAGGCAGGTGACTTACACAGCAGGAATCTACTTCCCCCAATCCAGGAGGCTGGAAGACCACGGTTAAGGAGTCAGCAGATCTGGCATCAGGAGGACGCACTTCCTGGCTTGCCAATTGCCATCTTCGTGTGGGGGTCACTTGACAGAGAGAGAGAGGAAGAGAGATCCGTGTCTCCTCCTTTTTCTAAGGCCTCCTCTATCCTACTCATGAGAGCTTCACCCTCATGACTAATCACCTCCCAAAGCCCCCACCTCCACCCACTATCATACCAGGGGTGAGGCTTCAACATCTGAATTTCCAAGGGACACAAACACTGAGTCTATAGCAGATTGATTCAAAGACAACTCCAACTCAACACATCCAACAAAACTGGGGTCTCCCTCCCAAATCTAGTCTCCATCAGCATCCCCCATCCAGTAAGTGTCTGTTCCTCTCCTGATACCCAGGTCAAGGGGGGAATCTCCCTCTTCCTCTCCATCCATATCCAATTCATGGCCAAGTCCTGTCTGTTGCTACATAGTTCCTGGACACTTCTCTCCACATCCGTCATCCCTTCCCAACTCCCAAGTGTGCTCATCTGTCCTGGACATCTGGGGCAGTGGCTGGGTCTCCCTGTGTCCACTAAAGCATCCCTCTAGACACCCACCCCAACCCCAGGACCCCCCGTGAGCCTATAAAAAGGCAATCCCCGTCATGCTTATTCCCAAGACAAGAGCCTTGGCAGCTCCCAACTGTAGCATCTGGCCCTGTCCACATCTCCAGAGTTCCCCCCACCGAGCACCCCCACTCCCACCCCATACCTGTCATCCTTCTCCCTTACAGTTCCTCCACCACGGAGCCTTGGGGCATGGAGTTTAAACCCCAGGAATGTTCACCTCTTCCTTTCCCCAGGTTAATTCCTACCAGTGCTAGATAGGGTCAGATCCTGTTGTTCACCCTGTTTTCACTGTTATAATCAATGGTGTGGTTTGGTCAATGCCTCTCTATTCCACCAGACCAGTGGTTCTCAACCTGTGGGTTGCCTAACATCAGATATTTACCTTACAATTCGTAACAGTAGCAAAATTACAGTTACGAGGTAGCAACGAAAATAATTTTATGGTTGGGGGTCACCACAACATGAAGAACTGTATTAAAGGGTCATGGTATTAGGAAGGTTGAGAACCACTGCCCTAGACGTTAAACTCCTAAAGGGCAGAACCATTTCTGTCTTACTAACCAGTGAATCCCTAGGGTCTAGTACAGTGCCTGACGCAAAGAAGCTGGTTCGTCAATATTTTTTAATAGCATGAATGGACAAACTCTTAAATGAGTTCATGAGCAAATGAAATTCAGTCCTTATCTTTTAGCCTCTCCTTCCAACATTCCTGCGACATCCTGGGGAATCCTAGAATTGGGACACTGCCCCTCTAGGGACACTTTTCCCATCCTTGGTAAAAAGGATCTAAATTCCCAGCCACCTGGAAGTCCTATTCTGGCAGGAAATAGAGCAAATTGTTTGCAAATCAAGCCCAGGCAGGGCTCCCTGCCAGGTCCCCAAGCAGGGCCAAGCCCGCCTCACACTGATGCCCTGCAGATTCAGAATCATTTACTGCTATAATTCCTTTTGTCCTCCTTGCCCCGGTCCGGGCTTTCTCTTTATCCTCCACCTTTTTTCTTTAGAAATCCCATCTTACTTCATGGAGAGAAGTTATCAACTTCCAGCTCAGCTCAGAGGAGATTAAGGGACTCTTCTAGATTCACAAAGCAGATTGGTAGATCTAGAATCCAGTTATTCTGAGATCTCACCCCAAATTTTAAAAAAATGTGGCCAGCAACCATTTCTGTGCGAGCCACTGTGCTATGTCACTTATACCCGTCACTTTGTTGCATCACAACAATCTTTCTGTTTAGGTTCTATCAGGGTCCTCGTTTTCTTCTAGAAGAACCAACTCTAAGGCTTGGAGACTTGAGAGAGTGCCTAGAATTCATTTACCAGATTAGGGATCAGTAAACTAAGTCCACAGGCCAAATCCAGCCTGCCACTGTTTTTTTAAAGAAACATGATTAAAACAGAGTCATGTTTCTTGATTTATGTATCATCTGTGGATGCTTTTGTGCCACCACCGCAGAGTTGAATAGCTGAGGAAGATAACCTGTGGCCCCTCAGAGCCAAAATAATTTACGACCTGGCCCTTTACAAAAGACGGCTGGCCAACCCACCTTTTAGATGAGCCCCCTCCACCACCAGGCTCTTTCTTTTAAATTTGGATCCATTGGCCCAGTTTACAGCAATCATGTCCCACTCGCTATTGAGTTTCCCGTGTGGAGCACCCAGTACTAGCGGTGTCGGTTAATGCCACCATGTCCATAGCTGCTCCTAAGGGAAACAAGTCCCTCTCTGCATTGCTCACCACTCTCCCACCCTTGCCTCCTACCACAGCTGGCTGGACCAAGGGATGGGTGCCCAGCCCCAGGTGGCCTTGCACAGCTGTGATTTCAATGGTGTGACTTTCAGGAGGAGCCAGACCAACCAGAGTCTTTCCTAGGGGGTGAAAAATAGGGAAACAGAGAGGTCCTGGCTGTTAGGGGAAAGGGAAGGGAGAGAGTCTTGAGGACAGGAGGGCTGGGGACTGTGAAAGTCAAGATGGTGACGATGCTTGCCAGAGGGAGAGAAGAAAGTGGGGGCTCAGCGCCCACAAAGACACAATCTGTGAGGGAGAAGCCCTGGTGCTCCCAGAGCAAGAGGGAGAGAGAAGCTCTGGCTCCTAAACGTTACCCAACTCCCAAGGACAATTGTCTTCTTTGTGAATTGTCAGTTAGGCCTTATTGGTCGCTAATGAAAGAAAACAAACCATAAATGAACTAGACACTAATGAGTGTATATTGACTCATAGAACTGAGAAATCCAAAGGTATCTCAGGCTCAACTTGAGCCAGCAAGTCCAATAATGCCACCCATGACCCAATTTCTTGCAGTCTCTCTGCCCTGCCTTTTGCAATATTGCCTCAGCCTCTGCTCTGTGCCTTCTCACACCTCTGGCCATGCCAGACTCTTCTTCACTCCTGGTGTCAAGATGGCTGCAGCAATTCCAGACCTCACAGCTTCATCCCAGAGTGTCTGCAAATATAGAGCAAGAGCCAATAGCTCCTTCACATTCTGAGAGATGACTGATCTCTCATTGCCTCTCCCTGAACCACTTGTTTTGGCCAGGGTGGGAATGGGCTGCATTGGTCGGACTGGACTCCCAATTACGTGCTTGTAGTTTTCTCCTCTGTGGTAACATTTGAATGCTTATCATATCCCAGGGCCTGTGTCACCCTTTACATGAATTACATTCTTAATGCTCACCAAAGCCCACAAGGTAGTTAGTAGGATTATCCCCATTTTACTGATGAGGAAATCAAAGCTCAGAGAGGGTGGTTACCTTGCTCAGGGTCACACAGCCAACACGTAGCAGGAGATTCAGGAGCTGAATGGGACCTGCGGGATTCTGGAGCCTGAGATCTCAGGTTGTGCCCCTGCCTATTGGGGATGGGTCATTCAGTAGCCCCCCACTACTGCTATTCCACCTCCTGTTGCTATCCTGTTGACCCAGACCCCTTGCACAGGGGGAGTGGTCCACAGATCTCAAGCTTCAGACCTAGTTATTCTAAAGTCCTGCTCCCACCTCTGGATTCCTCTGGATTGTCTTTTCTCCCCACCACCTCAATCTGTTTCCATGGAAACTGCTGGGCTCCTGCATCCCTTTCATCCTCCTTTCTGGGAAGCAAGGCCAGCTCTCTGGTGCTCCGATAGTCAGGCCTGACCATTATAAAGACCAAAGAGGCAATATCCGGAAGAAACATTTCCAGGCAGAGGGGGAACCAGGTCGGGTTTCTTATTTTTTCTTTGATGTGCTCCAAAATAACACCAGGTGCTCTGAGGAGCTCTGCCAATTACCGCAGCCCAGTGGATACTGGCTGGAAAGTTGTTTGTCATCTGTTCTCTGGCATATCACCATCTGACAGTCACCAGGCCTCCCTCCCTTCTTGGGAGAGCGATTCGGGGGCCTGGGGCAGAGGGCCAGTGTTGGGCAAGTCTTCCTGCCAATCTCTGGTGGTGGATCACAGCACTCAGGATGCAGCTGGTGGGTGCAAAAGTGAGGATGGTTCCCAACCTGTTCTAGAGAAGGAGGAATCAGCCATCAGAGAGCTGGGGAGCATATTAGAAATAGTGGATGGGACATGGCATCACTCTTTGCCACTGAGAGGGGTCCTGGGGCTCTGGTGGCCAGGATCTGGGAAGAAGAACTTTATATACACAGTGCCCAGGAACTTGGCATCTGGTCCACCAGGGCTTCATATTCAGGGAAGTGGGAGGAGCCAAGAGTTTTCAATTGGTCTAGGTCTTGGTTGGCATATCTCTATGCCTTGGGTTCCTTATCTTTAGAATGGGCCTATCCTTGCATTGTACACACCTCGTGGGCTAGTTGTGAGCATCACACAAAGCAAGATACTATAAATCCCTCTGTAAAGGCATTTTTAGGTGTCCTCCTGGTCACCACACCACCACCATCATCATAAAGCTTGAGGGGAAGTCCTGGGAGAGATGGGGAAAGCAAAACTTCAAACGTGGAGAAATACTTCCAAGAGCCTCAATTTACTGAGATGTGAACATGAGCCTGTCTCTGCCATCCCTGCTTTAAAACACGTTCATTGAACCTCCCTTTCCTGTCCCTTAGACCATTTCTTCATCCAAGTCCGTGTTTTTCCCCATACATTCAGTTACTTAAACATGGTCTGATCCAGCTTAAAACTCCCTTCTTTTCTCTAGTTCACAGCTCTTCTCCTCTCCCAGAGCAAACTGGATACTGGGCTTGGCTCTAGCACTAAGCCTGGAGGAGGGGCTGGGCTGGCCCCAAGACAGCTTCTCCCTGGCGGGGCCAAAGAGATTTTCCTACCTATTGGTCACCCATGGGTTGCAGGAGCATCCCGGGTTCTGGGCTCTGTACAGTGCATCAAAGTCTTCTTGAACAATTTTCAGCTCCACTCTGACTTCCTAAAACCACCAGATATTCAGAACAACCTGCACATCTCTGAGCAGGGGTAGGCTCAGACTGCTTTTTAAACTCCATCCACCTCTCCTGGGAACCACAGCAATCTCCACGGGCTGCACAGAACCGTGGTAGCTCCTGTCTTCCTTCTAGATGTGGGACAAGACAGTGGAGGCTGCTTCTGCTGGCCTTCGGACAAATCAGGAACAAGCTGCAGAATTCTGCTGGCTCACCCCCACTCCAGAGCCAGCTGGCTCACCAGTGCCCCTTACTGCACTGGAGGGGGTTTCTAGAGATGCCTCCAATAAAACTCCGCTTCAGGGGAGCCAAAATGCTGCACCCCACAGGCCACGGCTCTACCGTCTCTCTCCAAGTCAGGTCTCCCTTAGCTGGCAGTGGCAGTGGCAATGGCAGAGGCTGGAGGGCTAAGCAAGCCATGCAGATAACTGACACCTGGCTCTTGTCTTTCTGGGTGTGGCCTCAGTGCCATTATTTCAGAGCAACTAGAAACATTCCTCCCAATACTCTCTGTTAGCAAGAATGCCCACCTTTGAATTAAGCACTTACTGCTGCCAGGGTTCTTGCTAGCTAACAGCTCGATGACATAATTTTCGATCCTTATACTGACATAGGCAAGACTAGTATCATTACCTTTATTTTTACTAAGGTTCAAAGAGGTGGAGCAGCTTGCCCAAGGCCTCATAACCAGCAAGTGGGTTCTGAACACACATCCCTCTGACTCCAGGGCAGGCACTCATAATTCCTAAATGTGACTGCCTCTATAGGATTCAACTTGAGGACAGGGGACCAAGGGACTTGCTTGGGCTCTTCAGTCCTCCATGAGCATGTGTCTGGGAGAGCAAGGAATCAAGGAATGAGCTCTCACCCCTTATAGATCTGGGGCAGGTGAGAGGGGCATAAGATGAATCAGAGGAGCCTGAATGACAGGTGTCAGGGCTGCCACACAGGCTAAAAGATTGTATCCTGGGGACAGCTTCTATCTTCACCTCATGTTGGGGTCAGCCCCTCTAGGAGCCATTAGCCACCCCAGGGGAGGGATGCTGAACAAAAACTTCCTTGCCAAGCCAAATACTGATCACTGGCTCCACGAAGGGCAATGGGAACACAAACTCATTTAATCCTCGGGACAATTCTAAGGATGCCTATTTTGCAGAAGGGAACAATTGAGGCAGACAGTTGTCTAATTTATCCATGACCCCATCCACACAGTGGATTCTGGGATTCAGACCTAAGCAAACGAGTCCAGAGTCCTTGCTCTTAACCACTGAGACCCAGTGGCTCAGGTGAAGTCCTCAGCCCTGGACTCTCCTCTGGTGGCAAGGAGCATGGAGGCATCCTAAGCTAGCCTCCTCTCTCCTGGTCTGCTCCTGGGGAAAAAACAAGTGATTTTGGAACCTGTGCTCCATACTGCCCCTTCGAAGCTCACTCTGGACTCACTCCCCCTTCCAAAAGACCATGTCCTCTCCATGTGCTCCTGGATTCCCTCTCCCCTAGCAACCTCCTTTTGGTTCTCACCTACTTCCTTCCCTTTCACTCCCCCCTTGGAAGGCAGTTCAGCTAGCACTCATTAGCACGTGTTAATGAGCTTCAATTCATGTCTCAGTCACTCTGGGAGGGGACAAAGGAGAGATGATGCTGCCATTCTGGGCTTAGGGTATACACATGGCCAAAATAGACCCACCCCAGGGCTCAGATCACCAGAGAAGATGGGGAGAGGGCCCAGTGCCCTGCTTGGGGAGTCCTGTCTGCTGTCCTCAGGATGTGCTATCAGTAGCTGTTGCTGCTTCCTCTGAGCCCAGCTGAGAACATCCCTAGGTCAGAGCTGGACAGTGTAGGCAAATGTCCGCCATGTCCTGAGGTGGATGAGGGTAAGACCTAGTCCAGGAATATCTAATTCTGCTGCCCCTGGCCAAATGTCTGAAAGCCCCCAGAGCACGTCCAGGGTGAGCCAAGTCCCAGAGGTGGGGAGAGGTTCCCAGGGGAAGGACAGCCACCACCCCACAGAAAGCGGAAGCCCCTCCCCCACTCCTTCCTGAACCTTCTCTGGAAACTCTCGCCCACTCTCACCTGAATCTTCCCTGGGAGTAGCTGATCCCAGCTGCTCCCCTCTACAGCCTGGAGAACGCATGGCTTTTCTACAAGACCAGGCCCCATTAAGTGGCCCATGTGGAGCATGGAAAGAGCGCTGGGTTCAAATCCTAGCTTCGCCGCTTATTTGCAGGGTATATCATTAAATCATTTTAAGTCTCAAATCTCTTGTCAGAAAAGTGGTCCCTGCTCCTCCTATGAGAGAGTCAGGTGAGAGAAGGCGTGAGAGAGACCTAGTGACCTCTTAAGTCCGAATGCCAAATATTTGTCAACTTTGTATTAGCATTACTATTAGTGTTGACACTACCGGCAGCGAGCGATGCATGGTGGCTGTACCATAGATGGTCAGAGAGGCGAGGCAAGGGCAGCCTCTCCCCCACTTTCTCCAGAGAGCCTCCAGTGTCGCTGGCCGGGCGCCGAAGGGTCTTGGGCGCCGACGTGCGGGCCCGGAGGGACCCAGGCAGAGCCCCTCTCGCGGCCGCCCCCGCCGCGCCGCGCCCCGGCCGGATTCCCTGAGCGAGCGCGCCCCCTGCCGGCGGCCTGGCGCGGGCGCAGCCGCGGCTCCTATATAAGGGCGGCGTGGCGCGGGCAGAGAGCCCAGCCCGAGCGGAGCCAGCGCGGAGCGGGAGCGCGGCGCTGCCTGAGGTCCCTGAGCCGCTCGCCATGGCTGGCCCGCAGCAGCAGCCCCCTTACCTGCACCTGGCCGAGCTGACAGCGTCCCAGTTCCTGGAGATCTGGAAGCACTTCGACGCAGACGGTCAGTAAATCTCCCAACTTCTGTACCTATCGGCCCCCAGGGGACCTGCGTTGGAGGGGCAGGGGGCACCGAGGGACGCCAGCAGGCGGACGTTTGCCCCCCAGGAAGGTTTTCTGGTGGCAAAGCCTGCTGCAGTCGGGGGTCTTGAGTTTGGGAGACATCCGGCTGCCTCTGGTGACAACTGCCAGTAACTTTTCTTCCCTGATATAGGTGACACAGAGCCCACCCGCTTTTGCAGCCTCATTCTGGGCAAGTTGGTGCCTCCCCAGAGAGGAAGCCTGGGCTGGAGATGCTCCCAGGGCCACACACACCCCTCTCCCTTCAGGGTAACTCCTGACTTCAGCTGCCTGCAGCCACAGGTCTCAGAAGCCCACTCATTTCTTCGCTCTTCTTCCCATTTTGTCCAGTGGCCCCCTTAGCCCTGTCACCATTCTGCAGGCTGGGACAAGTTGAGGGATCCTGGGGGTGCAAACCTCGGCCTCTCCAGTCTGGCTGGCCAGAAGCAGGAGTGGAGAAGGCATTGAGACCCTGAACCTCCCTCCTGGGCCTCTTTTGTTTATTTTCCACTCCCCTTGGGCATGTGGGTTTCCCGACCACAGTGATGGTGGGTGTGGCAGGGGCAGGATTAGGGTATCAGCCCCCCCCCCACCTGCTCCCTCACAGTGCTAACCTGTCTGTCTCAGGGTGCTTTTGATGACTCCATTGGGGTAAGGGAAGCATAATCTTAAATGCCTCAATGACGAACTCTCTGGTGTGTGTGGTCTTGACATTGAGTAACCCAAAAAGCAAGGGCTGGACTCGATGACCTCTGGAGGTAGCGCCCAGCACTAGCGTACCAAGAGTCTGTCATGGCCTGACTCCTGCATGAAGGGAGCCCCCTCCCCCTGCACCTTTGGAGGCTTATAATATTACTAGACTTTTCCTCTGTCGCTCCTCTCTGAGCTCCTAAGTGGGCATCCAAAATGTTCTGGCATCTCAGATCCATTGGCAGGGTGGCAGCTCAGGTGTTTATCCTGGGGTGGAGAGCGAGGGAGCAGGGAAACAATATCAGATGGTGGCTCACGCCATTCTATCTTCCTCCCTCCTCCACCTCGGCAGGGTGTGAAGGTGGCAAAACAGAGATCTTCTGCCTAGAGTACCATGGGGAGGCAGGGGTTAAAGTCTAGGGACACTAATGGGTGAAATTTTGTTTCCTTGGAGTCCACAGAGAAAACTGGAGGGTCAGAGGACTGGGTTCGTGGATCCCCGGGTTAGGACTGGGATCTGTGAATTACTGACGGAGGTGGGAAGATTGTAAAATCTGTAAAATGGAGCCAAGGAGGGGCTATATCCCCAATCCCCCCGCGTGTGCCATAAACTCCTTTGGTAAAAAGGACTCTAACAGGATTGCAGCCTCTCAGTATTCCAGATGACATGTACATTCCCTAAGGATGCGCCTGCCAGTTCATCTGCACCAGAGACTTGCATGATTCAAGGAAAGTTACCAGGCGGCCAAGGTTATACCACTGGCCTCCCGCTAGATGAGTCAGCTATAAACAGAGGACTCTACAATTCTACTTTTCCCCATGCTCATAGGGACAACCAACAGCGCTCTCAAGAATCACGCAGATCCTTACATTTACCTGTGACATTGTACTTTTCAAAACACAATTGCACCTCCGTGAGTCCTGCCTGGTGGGGCTCCTGGGCACACTATGACTTCCCATGTGCCAGCGAGGAAACAGACGCAGGGAGTGACTTATCCAAGGTTGTGTAGCAAGTTTGTGGTAGGACTGGTTTCTGGCCGGTGCTGTTCCCCCGCTCTGGTTTCTGGGCACCTACTTGGGTTGAAAGAGGGTTTTTTTCCATGATGATAGGTTGGAGTCTCCCTCCCACTCATCCACAGAAAAGCCCCCAACCCAGACTCGGTGGTGATGGGCAGTTCCTCTTATCCCAGAAAGGTGGCCTTGGCTTGGTTGGAATATAGCTAAGCTACCACTAGACCCAAGAGTCTTTAAAGCCCCCCCCCCAAAAGCCACTGTACCTCTGGCTCCTTCCTTCTCCTGTGTGAAGGGGAGTCTGGTACTTGCCTTCTGCACCCCTGTCTGTCCGGCTTCCCATTGCACCCCCTGGGTTCAGCTCAGGGAAGTCTCAAGAAAGGGCCAGGGACCCCACAGAGAGGGAAAGTGAAGAGTTACAGCACCAGCCATATACACCAAGGCTGGTGGGTTCGAACCTGGCCCGGGCCAGTTAAACAGTGACAACTGCAATTAAAAAAAAAAAAAATAGCCAGGCATTGTGGTGGGCACACATTGTGGCGGGCATTGTGACCTAGCTACTTGGGAGGCTGAGGCAAGAGAATCACTTAAGCCCAAGAGTTTGAGTTTGCTGTGAGCTATGATGCCATAGCACTTTACCGAGGGTGACATAGTGAGACTCTGTCTCAAGAAAATAAATAAATAAAATGTCAGAGGTAGAGGAGAGGTGATTTGGGGTAATACTCATACAGTCAAATTGGAATTCCACTCAAGGATCCAGAATTAGCCTTTGGGTTGCCTTGCTCCATTCCTTCACTGGGACCTTCTTCCCCCACTAGCTGTCCCCTCCTGAGCACCCAAAGCCTGCAGGTGAGCCCAGCAGCTCACTGTTTGAAGTGTTCTCAGCCCTATTGGGGCCTCTCTCCTACCAACTCTGGCTTCTGTTTTCAACCTGGGGTTTCTTCCCGACCCTAAGAGTCCCCTGCTGCTCGTGATCTTAAAGACCTCTGGGAGGACTCTCCTTTGCAGCTCACCAGGTCCCTGGAGAGAGCACGCAGGAGCCCAATTAATCACAGCCACCAGGGAGCGGGAGCCACCTCCCCACCGCTTCTGGGCTCCCATAGAAAACAAAGCCAAGCAGACCTTGGGAGAAGGCTGGATCCTGAGGCGAGATGGGGGTGGGGGCAGGGGACTCTGACCCATCCCTCAGCCCACTCCAGAGCAAGGGGTCAAGGAGAGGTGATCCAAGTGCCTTTGCCCAAAAGTCACAATATCTTCAAAATTTCATTAGCCTTGTGGTGGAGAAAGGAAGGAGCATTTGTTTGGAAAGTGAGAAATTGGGACTCAAAGAGACAAATTGTTTTCACAAGATCACACAGCAAAGCAAGAAGGGGGGAGGCAGGAATCCAATCCCCTAGTCCATATCCCCTAGTCCAATCCCCTAGTCCCCAGTACGACTCCACAGACTCTTCCTCAGCGGTCAGCCAAGGCCACACATCTGGGTTTAGATGGTGTCTCTCAAAGGCAGAGGTAGGAAAGATGACAGCCAGGCCCACCCTATGGCCCTGGTAGGGCCTGGGACCCCCCCCCACGTGTCACCTCCATGCTCTGAGTGACCCTAAGGGGGCCTTACACATCTGAGCCCATGGCCCTGTAGATTTGTAGATTGCTGGTCACTTCTTTATCGGGAACATTCTCACTATGCAAGATCCAGGTGGGCAGCTTGGAGTTCACACTGCCGTCTCTGGGAGCTCGTGACCAGACAAGCCATCAGGCTCCTGTTCTGCTGACAGTTTATAAGGAGCAAAGTTGAGGCTTAGAAGAGAAGTGCCTTTGTTTTTGCTACCCCCTTGGAAGCAACTAAGAGTGTCCCTGTACTCTGGGTTCTCTCCCAGAGACAAGCAGATATTCATGGGACCAAGTAGAGAATCTCATTCACGTCCAAGAATCTGGCCTACATAGGTACGCTATTCTGCATGGACAGACAGCGTATACAAAAGTGATATGAACGGCGGGGTCTATTACAGAGCCCAGAATTCTGAAAATTGGGAGAGGAGGGAAATGTGCTCCACTAGGAAACAGAAAGTAAATTATGGACATCTCGATGATGGACTACTGGGCAACCAATAAAAATGAGATGTGACTTTTGTGGTGACATGAGGAAAACAAACATCCAAGATGTACTATTAAAATCTTTTTTAAAACCATAGCAGAAAGGCCGGGCGTGGTGGCTCACACCTGTAATCCTAGCACTCTGGGAGGTCAAGGTGGGTGAATCACCTGAGTTCACCAGTTCGAGACTAGCCTAAGCAAGAGTGAGACCCTCATCTCTAAAAAACAGCCAGGCGTTGTGGCGGGTGCCTATAGTCCCAGCTACTCGGGAGGCTGAGGCAAGAGAATTGCTTGAGCCCGGGAGTTTGAGGTTGCTGTGAGCTATGATGCCACAGCATTCAATCCCAGAGTGACTGAGACTGACTCTGTCTCAAAAATATATATATATATATAATAATAATAATAAACCATAGCAGAACACTATTATAGTAGAAGCCCGTTATCACTATTTTTTTGAGACAGAGTCTCACTCTGTGTCCTGGGTAGAGTGCTGTGGCATCATAGCTCACAGCAACCTCAAACTCTTGGGCTCAAACAATCCTCCTGCCTCGACCTCCTGAAAACTGGGACTACAGACACCTGCCACAACGCCTGGCTATATTTGGTAGAGACGGGGGTCTCGCTCTTACTCAGGTTGGGCTTGAACTCCTAAGCTCAAGCAATCCACCCGTGTCAGCCTCCCAGAGTGTTAAGATTATAGGTGTGAGCCACCTCACCAGGCCATGCTTTTACTATTAATGACATGTGTATGCCAGAGAACATTTAAAAGACTATAACTAAACAATAGTGGTTCTCTCTGAAGAATGAAGTTAAATTAAAGGGCATTTTCTTTTACTTCCTAAGTTAATTTCTGTGGGGTTTGAAAATTTTTACAAGAACATGTGTGTCTTGTGTCATCAACAAAACAATAAAGATGTAAGACAGTAATTTTATGGACACCTCCCCTTCCCTCCCCCAAAAGAAATACACACACATCTCCAGGTGGGCAGACTCTGCCTAGACTTCTAGGCCTTTGTCCACCTCCATGGCCCTGGTGAAGCAGGGGGTTCTCAAAGCCTCGCACAGGTCCTGAATCCTATTCCTTATCCCTGTGGGCCACTGAAGTCCCCAGCACCCAGGGACTTTGAGAATAGTGACAAGGGCACAGAGGGCTGAGGAAGGGTCTTCCCAATCGGCCCTCCTTGTACTCTGAAACCCAGTGGCCGTGACAGAAGTAGTCTCCAAACCTACACACTGCCCCAAGGCCCCCTGGCCGGATGGGAGTGCCCAGGCAGGGCACTCGTCACTGCTAATGTGTTGTCTCCAACTAGGGTAGAGGCAGGAAGGCCAGAACAGCAGTGCCCCTCAAAGGTGGTGAGAGGCCTGGGTGTTGGAACACACATGAGGGCTCTTGGAAAGCTAAAAGGGGGCCACACCAAAACAGGGTGACAGAATCAACGGCGTACATCGAGTATTGACATAAAACCTCAACGTCTACAGTGCAGCCTAATTGTGTTGTTCATAAGATAATCGTCGGATTGATCAAAACGATTGGTTCTTGGCCCATTAAAGTCAACAGGGTCCAGTGCTGGAAACTAAGGTGAAAGTCACCGAGGAGGGCTTTCCGTGAACCCTTTAGTGTATCTCTGGGGGTCTGTGTGCATCTCGATTGGACATAGCATGATGTCAGGATTTCAGGCCTTTAGGAGCAACCCCTGCCCACCAGGCCTTGAGAATGAGTCCCCCCGCCCCCTGGGTCCATCCCCAACTCCCCAGTTGTTTCACGAACAGTGAGTGTCCATGGTGCACCAGCCCTGCGCTGGGGGCCTCTGGGAGGCATCTTGTGTCCCATCCCCCCCACACCGTGATTGCACCAGCCAGGGTGGCGGGAGGCAGCTGGGTCTGTGTAGACCTGAGGCTCCCCAGGGAGATGGCATAGGGGACGCGTTTCACAAACAAGACACCAGCCCGCATTGCCAGGGCAGCCACCACCCAGCAGGTCCAGGTGGCCCTGCCCTGCTCAGCTTGTTTATTCCCCTCCAGACTTTAGGGGTTTTACCACTTGAGCACCTGGGGGAGGTTTCCAGGGCTAAGGAGACCCCTCAGGGAAATCTATTCCAATACCGAGGGAGCCAGAATTAATAGAACAAGAGACGGCTCTCCAAGAACAGTGCCTCTCGGCGGCGGTGCTGTCCTCCTTCCCCAAGCTGGTCCCACCTGGGGCATCTGAGGCCTCTCCCCCACCCCCCACTCTCTGCTGTCTCCCCTCTTGTCCAATCTGCCCCATCCTTCTGGCCTCCCCTGTGTCTGGGACTCAGCCCAGCACTAGGCTGCCAGATGTCCACAGGTTCAGGGGACCCAGCCCAGCTCCAGAGCCACCGTTCCAAAGCAGCACGGCCCAGAAACACGGATTGCAATTCAAGTGGCCAAACATTCGCTGGGTAGCTGTTTGTTCTGGGGCTTATTCTTTTTTACAAGAAGCCACCAGAAGAATGTGTGTGTGTGTGTGTGTGTGTGTGTGAGAGAGAGAGAGAGAGAGAGACAGACAGACAGACAGACAGACAGAGAGATTGGAGCCAAGATAAATGGATACAAACAGAGGTTGCCCCTGGAATGGCAGAAGGAACCCAGGCTAGTCCAGGACCTCTGTTAGCGGTGAGTGGTGTGCCTGAATCTCCTTCTCAGGTTCCTGCCTTCTGACATGGGGTTGGTAACTGTTTACCTGGCAGAGCCGTGGAGATCAGATCAGGAGGCAAAAGCTCTTTGCACGTGGTATGCTCCATGCAAAGTCATATTAATACCAAAGCAGAGCCTGGAGAGGTCAGTTTCTTCTCCCAGAGGGATCTGACCTGCCCCAGAGGGTCCTAAGGCTGGAGATTAGAGGGCGATTTGCCTTTCAAGAAATTTGAACTCAAGACACACAGACAAATGGCCTGACCTGGCAGACACATTCTGGTGCAGCTTAACAAGATGGTGTGGAAACTTCAAGACCCTGCTCCTTTGACTTCTTTGACCCAGTGTCCCAGAGGGCTACAGAGACCAGTACATTGGAAGGAACTGATGCCACATCTAGGCCAGCAGTGCTCAAACCTGAACGTGCTGGAAGGCTGGTTAAAACACAAAGCCCTGGGCCCCAGCCCCAGGGACTTGTATTCAGTAGGTCCTGGGTGGGGCCTAAGAATTTGCATTTCTAATAGGCTCCAGGTGACACTGATGTTGCTGGCCCAGAAAGCAGTTTGGGGACCACAGAGCCACAGCGCTTCCCAATTTTAGCATGTTGGAGAGTCACCAAAACAGTGGCATAAGCAGATTGCTGGGCACCATCCCCAATGAGTCAGATTCAGAAGGTCCAGGGTAGGGCCTGGGTTTCTGCATTCTTTACAAGTTTCCAGGAAATTCCCAGGCTTCTGGTCCACAAGCTACACTGTGAACAGCAAGCCCTCATCCTCCAAAGCTGCTGTATTAGAATGTCACCTTAATAAGATCCCCAGGTAATCTGTACCTACCTGATGGTTTCAGGCATGCAGCTCCAAGGCATTCCTAACCGGACATCAGAATCTCCCGAGAGCTTAAATAACAGCCCATCTGTCAGCTGAACCAGAAACTCAGGGGTGGGGCCCGGGCAACAATATTGGTTTAAAATCTTCACAGGTGAGTCTCATACACAGCCTGGGCTGTGGACCAGAATTCTAAGGGAAGAATGGTGCTGAGACTCATTGAGCTGAAGGGTGAGGAACTTGCCAGCTCGAGGCCACACGTGGCCCTCCAGATCCCCAAGTGTGGCCCCTCCACTGAATCCAAACTTTATTGAAAGGATTTGTTTTGTAAAAGTTGAATTCAGTCAAAAGGCTGCACCCAGGATCCAGAAGGCCACAGGTTCCCCACCCCTGGCGGATGCTGATGTCTCCTACTTATGGGAGATTCTGCATTTTCCAGAGTGCATTCACAGCAGGACCTTGTATGGCTCTCATCATAACTATAAAGGAGAGAGAGCAGACACAGTTATGCCCATTTCAGAGATAAAGAAACTGAGGCTCAGAGAGATTGATTTGCCCAACACCCCATGGACAGTCATAGAGCTGGCGGTGGAATTCTACCTCTCACTGTTCAACACTTAGAAAAGTCTGTACATAAAAACCTCAGCAGAAACGAGCAGGAACCTTTGTTGTGGGGTGGGGCATCCTTCTGTCAGGCTTCCCAAGTGTCTGCAATCAGATTAACACCAAAGGAGCACCGTCTCATTTTCAGTTGGGGGAAACCGAGGCACGAGGGTGGTGAGGAATGGCAGCAAGGGCAGACTAAGGATAGATGCGGGGTCCCTGCTGGCCCCTTGCCCCTTCTCCCTAACATTCACAGGATGCGGTTTGATAAGATTAGGAGTGATGGTTACCATGGTAACCACATCCTTCCCATCCTTATAGATGCCCATCCTCGGGAGACTTGCTTGGTGGCCCCTCACCAGGCTCGTCTTATTACTAAGAGGGTCATGGGGAAAGCAAACCATCTGTCCAGAGTCAGCATCCTCCCTAGAAGGATGGTGGCCAGCTACCCTTTGCCCTAGCCCCTGCGATGGGGCCTTTTGGGGGATGGGTGGGGAGTTGCTTTGAGAGAAGCTAAAGCAGTGCAGGCCATTCGGGGGGCGGCCCCACAAGATACAGGCTCCTCCCCTCTGGGCCCCATGGTCCCTGCCTGCCTGTCTGACCTCTGCCCCTCGCCCTCTGCTTCCCACTGCCTGCCTGCCTGACTCACTCCAACAGTTAAATGGTCTCAGGGAACGGACCATGTCTAAAACTTAGTTATAACACTCGGCATAAAGTGGAATAAAGGAGTGTTCGGTAGAACCACATTTCTGTCCCCCTGTTGGGGTGCACAGGGGTGATGGGGGATTCCCAGCGTGGTGAGGGGTGGGCTCGCCCAGCCTTGGCACCTCCTGCTGCCTCCTGGAAGGACATGTGTCTTGTGGTGCCACCATCCCAGCCTCAGCTCCCTGGCCTGCCCCTAGTTTGACTCCTCCCTCTCTCTGTGCCCTTCCCAGTGGCTGGGGCTTCTGCAGGAGGGCTTCCCAGCCCTTCCTGTCCAAGTAGCCTTGGAAGTCCTTCTGGATTCTCTGACATCACCGGTCCTTCATTGCCCTTGACACACCCTAGAAATACCCTGTTTAAATCTATGCTGATTGTCCTTGCTGATTGTCTGGCCTCGCCCCCACCCCATTAAAACATAAGCCCCATGACGGCAGCACCTTGTCTAGCTCCTTTGCCCCTAGGGTACCTCACAGGCAGCCCACACAGAGTGGATGCTCAGCAAAGCTTCTGGGAGTGAACGAATGAAAGAACGAAGTCTGGATCAGGAATTAGGAAACTCCAGTTTGGGTCCTGCCTCGCTGTGTGATCCTGAGCAAGTTGCTTACCTTCTCTGTGCCTCACTTTTTTCTGTCACCTGGAAAGGGCTCTACACTGCCATGTTGGGAGCTGTGTGTCTGGAAGGCCTGTGATGCTTGTGACCTCTTGGAAGGCAGGGGTGACGCCCTGTATATCACCATCCCTCCCCCCTTCCCAACAACCAACGCAGGCTGTACACATAGTGAGGCCTTAAATCATCTGCTGAAGCCAAGAAAGAGGGCCAAAGTGCTTTGAAAAGTTAAAGACATTCTATCTGTACAGGAGTCACTGACCTTCAGAACTTTCCTGCTGGGAGAGGCCCTGCCTGATTGTCTGAGTTTCTCAAAGTTGTTAACCTTCCATCAAACCTTTCTAGAACAAGATGGAGTAAAAATAAATACTTCTTCTTTGTAAGTCCCAGAAAAACCCCGAAGAAAGGGGGCCCCTATAGGTCTGTGTTTTTCCACTTTTCTTCTTTTGGTTCAGATTGCTCGGTGGGACATAGCACAGGGCTGGCCTTGCCTGCCCTGGCCTCCCTCTGCGCCCCCAACTCTTTCCAGCCTAAAGAAAGCAGCCCAAGGCCAAGGTGTTCCCATCACGGGCAGCAGGCACAAACCCCCAGCCCTGACGGTCATGCCTGCCTGCATTTTTGAGGCTCACCGTGGGCTGGCACATTACATGTATGGTTACCCCATTAATCTTCTCAGCAGCCAGGGGGAGGAAACCACTATCACATCTCCATTTTGTAGGTGAAGAGACTGAGGTTCCGAGAGGCAACATCCATAGTTTGGGTACAATCGAGGTAGGAGAAGATTCAGAGAACCAGGCGTTAGTGCCAGTAACACTGCTGACTTCTGAACAGTCCAGGTAAAGGGGACAGAGAAGAAACGCAGAGAACATCAGGGACCCTGTGCCAAGCAGGGGCCCAACAGCAGGGTAGTAGTGAGGGGGCGCCATCAGAGCTGAGGGGAAGCTGCTGGCTGCCCCCCCATCCTTGCCCCCGCCCCCCAAGTTCATTTCAGCCACTTCTTCATATCCTCATAAAACAGACACACATTCACTCACGTATCTGCCCAGCCCTGGCCTCTGTTCCTCTGACCCACTCAGTGCCAGCTCTGAGCCCCTCACCTCCTGGCCTGGTTCGGGCTTCTGGAAGCTTTAGTAGACCCAGAGCTGAGCTCAGATTTCCACCTCCATGTCTAACTCTACAAAGCCTCGGGAGGAAAAGACTGTAACTTTGCCTTCTCCACCAAGGGGACAACGTACCTAAGCAATTCTAAAATAGCCAGATGGCCCCTGGAAGTGACCAGGAGAGATAAATGACTTGCTTCTCTAACTTAGAGTTCGTACTTTTTGCCTACCAAGCCCTTCCCTGCCCGCTTTTCCCCCACCCGCCAGGTCTCACAGGCTCCTGAAATTCCAAATCTTGCATGAAGTTTTGCAAAGCAATCTACAAGAAAGACGACCACCCCATCCTGGGGAAAAGGGAACTCAAGTCTCACTTCCCCCCACCATTACAATCACACCTTTTCCCTGCAGATAAATACATCATTTATCTCATAGAGTTCTCCCCATGCAGTAGTGATTGTGGCATCTTCTCCGCTAGAGGGCGCCACTATGGTTATTTATTTGGAATTTAGATTCTCAGGGGTCCAGAAAGATGGGGGGAAAGCATCCCGCCCTGATCCCCGAGAAGCCAGGGTAAATGCTCCTTTTTAATTTTCTTTTTACATTTGTAATTCCATTTGCCCTTGATGAAAGCTACCAGCCCTCTTCCTGCTCAAGCTGAAACTCCTCTACAGGAATCGTGCTCAATGGCTTTAGATCAAATTTAGAACTTGACTTTACGCCAATGGTTTCCAAATTTTGCTGTACATGGAAATCACCTAGGAAGCTTTAAAAAAAAACAAACATAATGCTTGGTTCAACCCCAAAGCAATCGCATCAGAATGTCTGGAGGTCAGAGCAGATATCCACACTTTTTTTAAAGAGCCCCAGGAGATTCCAGCATGCAGCAAAGTCTGGGAGGCACAGCCTTAACTGTGTCTGATTCCCACCCACAAATGCCTCCTC
>NW_003852442.1:10351662-10352659 GCF_000181295.1 Otolemur garnettii
CCTCAAATTCATTTCAGTCTCATATGCAGGTTCTGGGAATTGGACTCAATTGCAACATTTATGGCACACTCATGATGTAATTATAATAACCTATTTTACAGATGAGATGGGTTAAATAACTGTCCCCAAATCACACATTGGTAAGTACAGCGGGACCCAGATTTGAATCTGCACACACAACCCTCCAAACCCCTCTCTTCGTTACCAGGCAGTGGGCTGCCTCCTCTCTCCTAGATGCCTGTGGCCAAGTCTGGGCGGGGGGCGTCCCATAGCAGATGCCCTCCTGTTCACGTTTCCTAGGACAGCTGCAACAAAGTACCACAAACTGGGTGACTTAACACGACACAAATTTATTCTCACACTTCTGGGGACTAGAAGTGTGAAATCAAGGTGTTGGCCGGGCTGGTTCCCGCTACAGGCTCCAAGGGAGAAGCTGCTCTGTCTCTCTCCCAGCTCCTAGCGGCTGCTGGCCACCTGCAGTGTTCCTTGGCGTGTACACACATCACTCCAATTTCTGCTCCTCTTCACATGGCCCTCGTCCCTGTGTCTGCGTCTTCACATGGCTTCCTTATGAGGACACCAGCCATTGGATTCAGGGCCCGCCCAGCCCAGCTCATCTTAACTAATTACATCTGCAAAGTCCCTATTTCCAAAGAAGGTCACATTCTGAGGTTCCAGGTGGACATGAATTCTGGGGGAACACTCCAACCCACTACCCCTCTGAACCCCAGGGACCCCAGTGCTGCCCATGTTTAGAGCCTGCCACCCACCAATGTCCCTGAATGCTGCTGACTCACTTCTGGTCACACCTTTAGCACCTGCTCAGACGCCAGCTTCTGCTCCCCTCTGCTGCTTCCTCTGGGGATTCTCTAGCTGTTGAGAATACCCCAATGTCCCAGGTATACAATGCTGCTCATCTTGGATCTCTGTGCATCCAGACACCCTGAGGGTAGGACCCACAGCCTTCACGCCATGGCCTAGATGCTTGTGGACCAGC
>NW_003852442.1:10352984-10369752 GCF_000181295.1 Otolemur garnettii
TTTTTTTTTCTTTCATTTATAAAAATTTAAAAAAAAATTAGAATAGTCCCTAAGAGTACCTTACTATCCTTTGGGATGTGGGATTGAGAGGTGAATGGACCCTAGGGATTGATGAACCTTCCCCCAAACTGCAAAGCTTTGTGTCTGAATATACATGTATCAATAGCATCCCCTCCCCCAGAGGACCAAGTCCCTAGTGTCCCTAAAATGAGAAGTGTCATGACTCGAGATTGAGTGGATGCCAAGGAGGTTTCAAATGCCCAGCCCAGAGTTCCCAAGCCTTAGCACTTTTGACACAGGGACCAAATAATCCATGGTTGTGAGGGGGCTCTCCTGTGCATTGTGGGGTGTTCAGTGTCATCTCCACATCTACCCATGAGAGGCCAATAGTACCTCCTACAAGTTGTGACCATCAAAATCATTGCCAAATGCTCCCTGGGTAGAGGATGGGGACAGACTCATCCTCAGTAGAGAACTTCTGTCCCAGACTAGCAAAGGCTGGAATTAGCAGTGAGAACCCAGAGAAAAACCAAGAACTGCTCTGAGACATATCTGAACCAGACAGCATTGGCTGGCGCCATTCGCGGAGGGGTCACGACCTTCTGAGCCTGCCCAAAGTGACTCCAGATCATGTCCCAGCCCACTAAGGACAGAAATGTTGTTTCCCCTGGTTCCAACCTGGCAATGCTGAATTTGCTAAAGCTTTTTGGGAGGAGGTGTTCAAATTATTGAAAAACTGAGGTGATTGGGGCTAATCTGCTGTGATTTATATGTCTGGTTCTAGACTATATGGATCAGACCCACCCCTTCACACCAGCTCACTTAGGCCCTTTGGAGGTCTCTCTCCTGCCCCTGGGGCATGTGTGTTGGCCAATCCATCATAGCTTATGTGCAAAACTCTTCAGGGAGCAGCGCGGGAGATGAGTCACGAATCCACCAGTGAGCTCCTGGTCCAAAGCCCGGCAGCACACCCCAGTGAGAAGAAGGTCAAAAGCGTTGGGTTTAGGAGGGTTGGAGGTGATCCATGGATTTGTTTATCAACAGTTCCCCCATCAGCCCTCATTACTAGGATAATGAAGCCTGGATGGCAGAAAGCACAGGCTTCAAAACTAATTCTGGGATCACAGGCCAGGCGGAGGAACGTGTTTTTATGAAGTGCTTCAAATCTAAAATCCTTCTCATGGTCATTTCCCTTCCTCAGATGGCACTGGGGTGATTTTCAAGTCTATCAACAATGATCCCAACCAGTATCAGCCAGAACCAGTTCTCAGAGCAGCTGTTACATGGCAGACAGAATACTGGCCTTAGCAGCCGGAGCCAGGAGTTCAAATCCTAGCTGTACTAACCAGGTGACCTCAAGAGAAGCCCTCTTGGCCTGCATGACTGTGTGCTCAGTGTCTGAATCAGACCATGCCTACTTGTCAATATAAATAAAGAAATGAATATTGAAAAATAAATGCTGGCAAATTGATACCGGTTCCAGAGGTACAAAGCCATAGGAGGGGTTAGAAAGAGCCCCCAGAATGGGTAGAATTTCCCTCGGCCCAACCCTAGGAAGCACACAACCTTCTTGGAAGACAACAGATAAGTGTAGCTGAGGCATCACCCAAGGTGAATTCATCACTGATCAGGGAAAAGGAAGAGTTCCTTAACACAAATAGTTAGCAGCATCTCAAACCAGAGAAAGGTTTGGGAACTTCAAGCCAGTCTTATATTTAAGATCGGTACCCATCGTCTAAAGCAGTGTTTTCCGGTCTCTTTTGTCTCACGGCACACTTCAACCTATTGTTAAATTTTTGCGGCACACTAAAATTACGTTGATCAAAAAAAGGAGTAAAAATAAAGGATATACTTACTGTGCTTTAAACTTCTTTTGAAGGTAATTTCATGATCTTTGAAAATGGTCCTGGCTCACCAAAGTTCCTCTCCACTACACACCAGTTGGAAAATCAGTGGGCTAAAGGAACTTCGTAAATTCCTTGCTTTCTAGTCCTGAGAGCAATTGAATGGGCTATTTAAGTTACCACTCAGCTATGTGATGACTTTCTTCTTATATTCCTGCCTGTATGAAATCAGAGCAAAAAAAAAAAATGTTGTGGAATTGCCAGTTAGTCGAAAGGAAATAAGCAATCCATCTTGCTGTAGGGGAGGGCTGAGAACCTACCAGAGAAAGGGGATTGCTTTAAGTTGGGTTCAATTACAAGCTGCCTCAGTAAAACTTGGGGCCTCAGTTCTTGCATCTGAGGGATGGGAATAAGTCCAAAGCCTCTTGATGAGTTGTGGTGTAATCTATCTCAAAGACAGAAGGGCATGTTTAATTGCATGGTGCAGAGCATACCCACATGTCCTGTCCCCCTCTGGAAATCATTTGACCGAGCCACAGAAGGGATGACTCCCTTTCGAAAGATCTTGAAAAGGATGAAGCCCTGATCACTCAGAACATGGGCACAACCCGGTTTCGTGCCAGGTATCCAGGATGCAAGATGGTTTCTGAAATTGCCACCCTGAGATCATGAGTCGTGTGGGACGCAGCAGTAAAATCAGCCCCTTTTGCCTTTCCACAGATATCAAAGAGTGACAACTTTGGGGAGAAGATGAAGGAGTTCATGCAGAAATATGATAAGAACTCGGATGGGAAAATCGAGATGGCAGAGGTGAGTCCCGTGGTGCTGGTCAGGAGCCATGGGGGAAAGGCCCTGTGTCCCCTCTCCCATACCTGAGCATCTTTCCAGGGATCAAAATAGATGGTGGCCTCAAAGCTTCCCCAGCCCCAGCATTTAGGTTGACCAGAGAGAAGGGGTGAGGCTTTTCCTGCGTATCATGAAGGAAAGAGGAAGAAACAAACCACGCCCAAACCAGAGGTGGGGGGTGAGCTCTCGGGAGCCGGCAGGTACTGCACCTGTGTGGTGAGCCCAGCTTAGGACAGTAGGAACTGAGGATTGGTGAACAAGAGCCTCCATGCCCCACCAGACGCATCTAAAGACAACACTTTTTGTTTATAAATATATAATTTACGTAAGCACATATGATGTACATAACATATAATCTGTACATACCATGCACACAGACACTCACATGTATACAAATACACACAACTATACATATGCATGTCAAAGACCTCTGGCAATCAGTTTGTGAACCAAGAATGAAGGTGACAGATGGTATATTGGTCAGGATGTTGCCTGACGCTGGGTTCCCTGGAAGGACAGTTTGTGACAGATTTGGTGGATGCGACCCATTGAGGGAGGACTCTGGAGAGAAGGGAGGAGAAGGCATCAGGAAAAGGCAGGGCAGGATTGGCCTGACCTCATGGGGACTCCGGGGTGCAGGATGTACCACAGACCAGGGTTGTCTGTTGTACCCCCGTGTCAATCCGTCATTGGATGGAGGCTTCTCTCCTCCGAGCAAGGAAAGGACAGCATGGTGAGACTTCCCTGATGGGGCAGCTCTGGCCTGGCAGTTCTGTGAGCCTTTCTAGCAGCTGAAGGATGCCACGCCAGCCTGGTGACAGAGCAGGGGCCAAGAGCAGCCACTATAGACTCAAGAGGGCTTCAACCAGGGGCTGGCAGCCTTTTTCTGTAAAAACACAGATTAGGGTAAATGTTCTAGGGTTTGTGGGCCATACAGTCTCAGCCACAACTCAACTCTGCCATCAAAAGCTGCCACAGATACGTATATAAATGAGTGGGTGTGGCCATGTGCTAATGCAGCTTCACAAACAATCCCTGTGCCATATTTGTCTGGCCGTAGTTTACCACTATGAGAAGCTCCTAACAGAAAGCCAACCTGGGCTGCCTCCACGTGAAGGAGATCAGGGCTCCAGTTCGGCTACTCTGCAGTTCTCTGGGTTCTATTCTTTGCCCCAAAATACCTCCATCCTCAGGCTAGTGGCAAGATGGCTGCAGCAGTCCCAGGCATCACATCCAGATGCAACCATGTCCAGCTGCAGAAAGGATCCCTCTAAGTCAAGAGAACTTAAGTACTTCCTGGGAGTACCCTCTGCAGCCCTCCCCTCACATTTCATTGGCCAGAATGGGATCACATGCCTGCCTGTAAGCCAATCACTGGCAAGGGGGATGAGGTGATCACACTTAACTAATGTGGACTAATCAGAATTTGCCTGTGACCTTAGAATTCCAGGAGCCTAGGAAGAGGGCCAGTCAGTTGGGACGCAGCAGGGAATATTTGCTGCTAGAGAGTGCTTGCATTTTTTAAAAATCAAATTATCGAGGTGTTAATTTACATATAATAAACTGCGTCCATCTAATTTGTGAAATTTCATGAGTTTATACTTAGATTTTAGGACATGACATCATCGCCCCCCAAAGTTTCATCCATCCTGGTGCAGGCCTTCTTATCCCAGGCAACCACCCATCTGCTTAGATTAGTTCGCATTTTTCAGAATTTTATGCACAGGGAATCATCTACGAAGTATTTTTTTTAAATCTGATTCTTGCATTTTAAAGCAGTGCCACTTCCTGCCCCCCTCGCTGCTCCTTCCCTAGGGTAGGGGTAATCCAGAAGCACTTCACAGACATCCTGCTTCCCCTTGAAGGGCTACCAGCCCCTGTTCTCAAGGAAGGAATTAAAATGGAGCAAATATTTCCCCCACTCTGCCTCAGTGCTGGCCTCTCCATCCTTTCTATAGGAAAGTCTTCTCTGCCCCCTGGCAGGTCCCTCTGTAACACTGACGTCATTCTCTGTGTCCCCACAGCTGGCGCAGATCCTGCCAACTGAAGAGAATTTCCTCCTATGCTTCAGGCAGCACGTGGGCTCCAGCGCGGAGTTTATGGAGGTGAGGCCAAGGTGCTGCCTTCCCTCTGCACATGCGCACCTGCCTTCTTCCCATGTTCAGAGCCAGGCTCACCCTCCTGCCCGGGAATGGTCCCTGGGGGAGGCTAACCGCCTTAGAGTTTTGCTACTCAGAGTGTGGTCCATCCACCAGCAGCATCAATATCACCTGGGTGGCAGACCCCCTGACCCCCTGGATCAGAATCTACATTTTGACAAGAGCCCCAGGTGATGTGTGTGCATGTTACGGTGTGGGGAGAAAACAAGAAGTAAGCGTGGGTCAAGTCCGTTGGGAGATGCTATGAACATCCATGTCCTTTCTGCTAGTTTGTCGTGGACATTTGCATATCACATACCAGCCTGAGGAACCTGCAGTAAGGAAACCCATTGCACTCACTTTGGCTCCAAGATCTCCCCCCACCCAGGGTGAGGGACACTGATGTAATTATTGGGTCAGGGTCCCTCAAAGTTAGGGTTCCAAGGAGCAGGCCTGGGAAGGGTGGATTTATGTACCATTCTAAAGCTGGAAAAGCCCAGTGAGAATTCCAGTTTCCAGTACTTACTAGATCTGATCTTTGTGTTCTGGGCTCCAGTGGCCCCCTTTAAAATGGGCATCACCCTCTTTGCAATAAAAACTCATTGAGAGGTTTGGTGCCCATAGCACAGTGGTTATGGTGCCAGCCACATACAGTGAGGCCAGTGGGTTCAAACCCAGCCTGGGCCAGCTAAACAACAATGACAACTGCAACAAAAAATAGCTGGGTGTTGGGGTGGGCACCTGTAGTTCCAGCTACTTGGGAGGCTGAGGCAAGAGAATCACTTAAGCCCAAGAGCTGGAGGTTGTTGTGAGATGTGACGCCACAGTACTCCACCGAGGGTGACATAGTGAGACTCTGTCTCAAAAAAAAAAAAGAAAAGAAAGAAAGAAACTTCATTGAGAGGCTGGGCACAGTGGCTCACGCCTCTAATCCTAGCACTCTGGGAGACTAAGGCAGGTGGATCACCTGAGCTCAGGAGGTCAAGATCAGCCTGAGCAAGAATGAGACCCTGTCTCTACTAAAACTGGAAAAAAATTAGCAGGGTGTTGTGGCAGGCACCTGTAGTCCCAGCTACTCAGGAGGCTGAGGCATGAGGATCTCTTGACCCCAGGAGTTTGAGGTTGCTGTGAGCTATGACACCAGGGCACTCCACCAATGGTGCCAAAGTAAGACTCCATCTCAAAAAAAAAACAAGACTCATTGAGATTCTCATATAAAACATGACCTTAAACCTCCAGTGTCTTTTGAGTAATAGTCCACTGATAGCTTAAACCCTATGAAATTGCTGATATTTAACGATTTTTACACACAAAAATTGGAAACTCTGTCCAGTTCAGCCACGTATATTACTCATCCTGGTGTCCAGCAAACAACCAATTATTTCTTCCTTGTTTTGTGGGACTCTGCACTTGAAGCCATTCAGCATCTGTGTCCGTGTCCCTCAGAGTGAAATTCAACCCGTACCCATCACACAAACTGCCTACTCGGATAAATAATGACTGGCCTTCAATGTGACTGTCATTGCCATTCATTGGGTTAAATCCATTTCTGGCCACCGGTAATCCGCTCCCTGTGATTCACTGCCTAAAACGACTGGACAGCTAGCCCAGAAACCACACAGCAGTGACTTTGTCTCATGGACATAATGTTGGTTAGAAAGAACCAGTTCTCAGGGTGGAAGAGTCCCTTTTTAAGCGGCAGCTTGCCTAAGCATCAGATACCCATTTAATTTTATGGTACTTTAAAAGATTTTCTCTAGATTTTTTCCAAGATGGCAAGATTCCAGAAGCTGGTAATTGACATTCTGGCTTCTGTCCTTGGTCCTTCCCTTTCTTGCCTGTCTGGGAGACCAAGTTCTACATATGCTTATAACTTGTCAGGGCGCTACCTTTGTGAGTATCAAGCTTTCCGTATGTAGAAAAGAGAGGCTTATGCCTGACCCCTCCTTTCCTGAAAGAGGAAAATCCCAAGACTGGCCTCCGTTCCACCTCTGATCTGGAAACAGGATGACAGCTTGCAGGGGCAGGGATGCTTAAAGAGGCGCTAAAAGCACTCGCCTACCCCTCTCCCTCTCCTCCAGCCCTCTTTTTTCTCTCTCACAAAATTATTCGTGGTCCCCCGCTGTGTGGTTGACATAATTCCATATTCCTATATGCCCTTATGCCTCTAGGTCCCAGCATTACTGCAGAGCACACACCCTCGCCCAGTTTCCTGGGACCCCCACCTTCCTACAACACCATCCCCTCCTGGGGTTGTCCATTTGTTCCAATTTTACCAGCCAGGAACATGAAACGCTCCCTCGGTGGCCCTGAAAGGCTGTGCTCTCAGGTAGTTCCCATCCCACCATCTCAGCACATTTTCACTTCTAATTTTATCAGTGCCTCAGGATTTCTTTGAGATTTCACAAAGCGCAGGTCTCTTGAACTCTTTCCCTTGAATAAGAAGAGGACAGGGATGCACTCATGGGGCTGATGGATACACACGCGGGGCTGGAGGGGAAGAGAAGTGGGGGAGCCAGAGCGGGTGGGGGGACCCCGGGAGAGGGCAGGCCAACCCTGGAAGGCAGCAGCGGCTGCTTAGATGTGTGTGGAGTGTGGATGGAGGTCCCTTCAGGTCATCGTGCTCCCCCCTTTAGGCAACTTAGGGGGTGTCTGACTCTTCTCTCAGTCAAGATTCAACTTAGATGACTAGATTCTAATGCACTAAGTACCTGCAGGTTGTCGGGGAAGTCATATTTGGAAACCCTTGCAAATCACGTAGTGCCTCTTCAAGGGCAGCCTCTCACAAGGAAGGATTGTGATGGAGCCCAAGGCATTTTATTCCAGAGTAAAGGCACTCTTCTAATCAAATACCATCAACCCGAGTTGTCGAAGGTACCAGTCTTCCTTTTTGCTGGGATTTGCTTATGTATCATCACTTAAAAAAGTAAAAATAAAATCAGGACCTAATTTCCAAGCCCTGGCACTAACATACCATGAAAATTACATAGCCTTGTTTGCTGGCATGAAAGAAAGACCCTTTCCATAAAATCTAAATAAACTCAAAATATCATAATACTTTTGACAGTAAAAGGGGGACCTGAGGTGGGGAAGTGAGGAAGTCAGGAAAGAAAATATAGGAAAAGGATTAGTATGTGTTTTTTTTTTTGCGACTCTCAGAAAAGCAAGCATTGCTGGTATTCAGGTGTGTAGTTTAGAACTGAGGAAGAAGAAAAGAAAAGTCAGGGAAATAAAACTTGAAAGGATATTTAGGGAATATAAACTGCCAAAATAGAGCCAAGGTTTAGGGAAACAGATCTCTCTGGGCCTCTTTGCCCCAGACACAGGCAGCATCCTCCCCACCTCACCTCCTTCATCATGGCATTCCCTTGTCCCACCAGATGGCTTGGGTAGAAGGCTGGGTTTTCAGAGAAGTTGCATATGGGCCCATATTTTCTCAGGACCATTGTATCAGTTACCTATTGCTGCATAACAAATTAACCTCCAAATTTGGCTGCCTAAATCAACAAATCTTAATTCTATCACAGTTTCTGTGGTCAGGAATTGTGGAGCAGCTTAGCAGATGGCACTGGTTCAGAGTCTCTCCTGAGATCATGTACCAGATGTCAGCTGGGCTGCTGTCATCTGAAGGCTGGAGTGAGGCTGGAAGACACAACAAAAACTTTCTAGATGTGTTGTCAGCCAACAGTATGGCTGTTCACAAGAGGCCTTAGTTCCTTGCTAAGTGTTGGCAAGAAGACTCAATTCCTCATTACATGAGGATGTAGGGGAATGCTTGAGCATCCTCACAGGATGACAGCTGACTTTTTCCAGGGCGTAACAGCAAGAAGACAGCCATGACACTTTTTGTGGCTTAGTCTCAGAAGTCACACACTGTAATATCTGCCATATTCTGTTTAGTAGAAGTGAGTCATTAAGTTCAGCTCACATTCAAGGAAGGGGTATTAAGTCTTACCTTGGGAAGGGAGGAGAAGAAACTTTATGAACAAGTTGCCGTGCATCTTAAAACCACAAAATCTATTTTTCCTTATTTCTCCTGTGTAATGTCTGCTCCTGCTTAGATGGCTAGAACAGAGAGGAAGGAGGTGGTCAGACCCTTATCACCTGCTGAAACTCGGCTTCTTTTTGTCAAAGAGATAAATTTTCCCCCTCCTTCAGATGCTGTGGTCAGCAGGCTGTGTCCTGATTCCTCTCAGGGATCCAATATATGCAGCAAATAATTGGGGCTCAGCTCAGAGCCCAGACCCAGTGTGGCATTAGATCCTGGAGGGACCTGATTGGCTAAGTTTTGATCACATGCCTACCTCTGAAGATGGGTCAACCTCCCTGGAACCATATGGATTAAAAGTGGGAGATGGGTGGTTGCCTTAAAAAAAAAAAATGGAATACTTTGTAACAGAAAAGTGGGGAAGAAGCTTTAGCTTTGGAGTAGACTGAAAAAAATTGATTTCACTACCAATTTTGCCTCGGCACCCAACATGGCTGCCATATGCACCATGACAGCAGGATGGTGGAGGGTGTAGAGGGAAGAGTCAGTTCCTACCCATTCCAGAGGGTTCTTCTTCTTGCCTCTAGCCCCTACCTAGGTATGAGAAGCTTCCAGAGTGATAAAAGGACACCCCATATACCCAAAGCAAAAATAAAATCCACCAGATCCTTGTTCTAGTCCTGGTAGAAGCTGCCTGATTAGCACCTTAGAAAGTATCAACCCTGATTACAAGAGGACCCAGAAAAGAACCCTCGGCTGCATCAAGTTAGAGCAAGGAGACCCTGTCCAAGCAGTTTTCCTCTTCCCCTGTGGGATCTGGCCTGAGACACTTTCCCTCATTTCCTCCTCTGTGGCACTGAGGGAGTGGGCACACCATTTCTCTGTGACCCCATCCCATTCTGGAATTTTTCAATATCAAGCTCCTGCAGGCCCATTAAAGGGAAATGGAAGGAGGTGTGTAGATTTCCGTATCTCTCTGCAAATATGCCATTCCCATTGCAGGCTTGGCGGAAGTATGACACAGACAGGAGTGGCTACATCGAAGCCAATGAGCTCAAGGTAGGATGCACCTTGAGGAGGGTGGGGGCTGGAGTGGCAGCGTAAGGAACTTGGGGAAGGAGGACCCATGGGTCTGTGATCAGCCCAGGAATATCCGGGCCTGGCACTGAATTGTTGGATTTGTTCAGGGGAGCCACGTGAAATCAGTAACGCAGAGCTACAGTGCCACAGAGTTCAGCCAAACCCCACTGCTCTGCACCTCAGAGCCCAAGACTGGCACCCTCCAGGCAGTTCCAGAAGCCTGGCCTTCAGCTTGTAGGTCCACCCTCAAATTTCCTGAGCACCCAGTGAGACCCAGGCACTGCTTAGCCCTGTGTGCTGGGCTCTGGGGAGGCAAAGCCAGTCTCTCTCACCTGTTATGTGGGACAAGCTTGCACCCAGGAGCCACTAAGACCTTCAGAGTCACTCACCAAGTGTTAAGGGGTTAGGACATTATAAGGGCTGGGCCATAGAAGTGGCAGACCTCAAAAACCAATGTTAACTGACTGAACAAGTGAACGAACGGGGACTGAATGAATGAGTCAGGAGCTCTGAAGAGGCCTTTTGCCTTCCAGGGATTCCTGTCCGACCTGCTGAAGAAGGCGAACCGGCCATACGATGAGCCCAAGCTCCAGGAGTACACCCAGACCATAGTGAGTGGACACAGGGGTCCCCCTTCCCTGAGCCCCAAGCCCCTGAGACTCGGGTGTTTGCTGACTCTTCAGACCCAGGTGAAGTGACTCACAGTGGCAGCTGGCAAGAAGGGTGCCAGCTCACAGCCCCTCACACCCTTTGAGGTCCTCACTGAGCTGACACCTGGGCCAGTGTGAGGTTGGCAGCATCTGTCTCCATGGCAACCTCTGCAGCTCCAGGAGACGATAAACTTGAGACAGGAGGGGGGCCTGTAGCACTGGCCTGCTGTGCTGAGAAGGGAGACAGGATGTGCCTGAGTCTCTGCTGTCCCCAATGACTGAGTTAGACCATGCTCATCCCTGGTGTCTAGGTGACCTCAGAGGTGGCAAGAGCACGTGCCACTTGCCCCTTTCCTCTCCTCTACAGAAGGGGAGATGGCAGGGCAAGGTCAAAGCAAATAACCCAGGCACGTCTTTCTGTCCCCAACAGCTACGGATGTTTGACTTGAATGGGGACGGCAAGTTGGGCCTCTCAGAGATGTCCCGGTAAGCACCTGCCCTCACTCCCAGTGTCCCGTGTAACAAGACTCCCTCAGAGCCCTACCTCTGAGATCAGTTGGTGAGAGTGTGGCAGGTCTGGGTGTCAAGCAGCTCAGGACAAAGCCAGAAGGAAGCACGAACATCGAACGTCAGCACCTCGCCTGTCAGTCTCACTCTTCCTTGAATTTTCCACAACTCCTGGCCAGGAAGTGCTCAGAGATCAGAGATGGTGTCCGTAACCGCAGGCCCTGCCTCTGCCACCCTGGCCAAGCTGTTCTGGCCTGTGCTCTGTCTCCTAATCTTTGTCTAATGTTCTTTCCAGACTCCTGCCCGTTCAGGAGAACTTCCTGCTGAAATTCCAGGTAAAACAGCCACTTCCACCTTCATTCCCCGCCACACTTCCCCGGTGCAAGCACAGCACACACCACCACAGCACACAGGACGCACACAGCAGACACACACACCGCCCAACATACCATACACAGCATCACACACACCACAGACACACACTACACCCTCCTCCCACACCACAAGCCGTATACACAACACACAGACTGCCCACAGCACACACCACACACGCCCCCAAGGCCTTTGCTTCTGTCTTTAACACCTTGGTCCTTCCAGGGCATGAAGCTGACCTCAGAGGAGTTCAACGCGATCTTCACATTTTATGACAAGGTAAGAGGGAGACGGCGGAAGGGAAAGCAGAAGCCCCTGCCCCAGGGAGCGCTGGCCAGAGGGCTGGACTCCACCTGCAAGAAAAGATACGCTTCCCCGAGGACTGGGGTTTGTCCCCACAGCAGCATCTGCTGTGCAAGAGCACGGATGTCATTCCCCACGTGGGGCCTTTGGAGCCCAAAGTTTGGATTTCTTCAAGGTGCAGCTGAAATTATCAGTGGGAGATGACCGAGCTCAGAGCCAGGGTTGGGGCCAGAGGGAGGTGGCATTCAGGACCGCCTGGTGCCACACCACACCTTCGCACTAAGGCCAGCTGTTTCTCTTCGCAGTGGGAATGAGATGACCCCCTTTCCCCCTCTTCCCTTTTCTGTCCCCGGCCCACCTGACTCCAGTGACCTTTATAACCAGAGGCTTAGACGTAAACTACAATAGCCCCTGAACTCAGGGAATAACTGAGTGCTTCCTGAATCTCACTTATATTTTCAATACCACCACAAAGGGCCACCCCAAATTTGCCCTGAACTGCCTGTTCCTGCAGTGACTAGTAAGAACAGAAGGGTTGCTTATGTTGTCATGGCACGGTCTGAAACGCTCCTTTCGAGCAGAGCTGTGGGAAGCCTGGACTCTCAGGCCTCCCTGGAATGGGTGGAGTGGCTGGGCCTCCCCAGACCTCTGCCCTGACTCTGCCCCCATCCTCAGGACGGAAGCGGCTACATTGATGAGCACGAGCTGGACGCCCTGCTGAAGGATCTGTATGAGAAGAACAAGAAGGTGAGGCTGGACCCGGAGGCTGGGCCAGGTCCCCAGAGGCAGACAGGAATACCCTGACCGGCTGCACCCCGCTCCCCCTCTGAGCTGCCGTGATTAAGGCCAGGGCAGTTTTCTGTTTGTTTGGTTTCATGTTTTCATTTCTGGTTGGTTGGTACTTTTTTTTTTATTCAATTATGGTAAAATACACATAACGTAAAGTTCACCATCTTAACTTTATTTATTTATTTATTGAAACAGACTCTCACTCTGTCCCCTGGGTAGAGCGCCCTGGCATCATAGCTCACAGCAACCTAACTAGGACTGCAGGCATGCACCACTACACCCAGCTAATTTTTCTACTTTTAATAGAGACCTCAAACTCTTGGGCTCAAGCAATCCCCTTGCCTCAGCTGCCCGAGTAGCTAGGACTACAGGCGCCTGCCATGATGGCCAGCTAGTTTTTCTAATTTGAGTAGAGACAGGGTCTTGCTCTTGCTCAGGCTGGTCTCGAACTTCTGAGCTCAATCAATCCACCCACCTCGGCCTCCCAGAGTGCTGGGATCACAGGTGTGAGCCGCCATACCCGGCCCTTAACCTTTGTAAATATACAGTTCAGTGGCATTAAATACCTTCATGATACTGTGCGACATCGCCACCACCCATTTCCAGAACTCTTTATCTTGCAAACCTGAACCCTGTACCCGTTAAACAACTCCCCAGCCCCTCCTTCCGTCCTTCTACTTCCTGTCTCTATTTGTGACTAAGTACTTCACATAAATCAGATAGCCTTTGCCCTTTTGCAACTGGCTTATGTCACTTAGCATAATGTCCTGGAGGTTCATCCATGTTGTGACATGTGACAGGACTTCCTATGTACAGCAGAATAATGCACTGGGTGAACGTCCCATATTTTGTTTATCCGTTGCTCATCCGTGGACATTTGGGTTGCTCCCATCTGCCGGCTGCTGTGAGCAATGGCAGTTGTGACATGGCCCTGCCTGCAGAAGCGTTAGCCAAATTGCCAGCAAAAAAAAAAAAAGACTTTGCACACAAAGCGCGATTTTGGAGGGCAGGGAGCAGTGGGGAGTGAAAGGCATTCTGAACTGATTAACTGTAGAATCTGGAGCTGGGGAAGGGGCCAAAAGGACCCACTGAAGTTCGTTCCTCTCCAAGAAAAGGCAGAGACGTGAACTCCGTTATCCTGCCTGCTGCAGGGGGCTCGGCGAGGGGCCCTGGGAGGCAGGGGACAGGTGGAACAGCAGCTAAGGGGACAAGCCTTGGCAGCCGTCTTCCTTCACCTCCCAGAAAATGTCTTCCTCTGAGCAAATGGTTTCGCTGCTTTCCTTAATTAGATGACAAAAGCTCCATAATTCCTTGAGTTGTCTAACTGCCTTGGCTGCCGAGCAAGAGCTAAATTTAATGTTCGATTTCAGGAAAAAAATCCCTGCAGCCTCTGAGTCTATCTCTCTCTCCAAGCGCTATCTCATCTCTTTATCTTTATCCTACATCACATCTTTCATTTATTTCATCCGCAATTTTTTTTTGTTGTTACCTACAAGTGCTTTGGCAAGAGGTAGAAAATAAATAAGGAAGCAAATACTTCTAGGAAGACAGAAGTACCCACCAAGTATTTGAACTCAGCAAACTTTTTCTCCTGAACTAGATTCTAGGAGAAAATTATTTATGTACCTGTGTGTGTCCATAACTTTTAGGCACCATAATGGGAAACATCTTTATGAGGTAATTATGAGATTTACTATAAACCCGGAAGGCACCCATTAAATCTCAGTGACCTGAACTTCACCAACCAACTAGACTCTTTGTGGATTAACGCAAAGGACAACTCGGCCCAGGTTGACGCCACATATGGAAACAAAAGTAAGAGATTCAGGTGCTGCGGTTCAGAAACAACTCCGAAGTTTAGAGAACAAGGATATTTATAAAGCTGTTTACCTGAGAGTCTCCACCTGTATCAGGCCCCAGATCTGGCACCTGGGGACTGAATCGGTAGAATGAGAGAGCTGTATGACTTTAAATAACAGCACCTGAGTTGGGAAAGGAACGGCCATTTTTGGTAAACCCACATAGCAGATGTGCGCTCCACTCTGAAAGTGCCTGCATGGACTGTGATAAGGTTTCTGAGCAGATTATTTGAGGCTCCTGGAGGGACAGGCTGGTGGGATTGAACTTGGTATTGCATTCCTGAGGCCATGGCAATTCACTCAGTTTTAAGCAAAATTTCTGGACACAGAAAGGAAGGAGCCCCAGCAGACACCCCCCATGCCACTCAGCCTCTCACTGTGGGAGTTGTCTCAAGCTTGGGGCTGATATCTGGGGCCCCTTCCTTGGCTCCAAGTTGAGCGGCAGAGAGATCAGGCACATCCCAGTGTTATGAATTACGTGACATTTCCCGAGTCTTCACAACTGGAGGGAAGATGCTCCCTGCCCCTCAAAGCTAGAGATGCTTGCAAAGTGCTCTTGGGTCTGGGTGGCACCAAACCAGAAATCGATGATGTGTGGGAATCCTCCAATGTCCCGAAACAACAGAAAAAAAGAACTTTGAGCACTGAAAGAGAGCTGGCAAGACAATGAGCCAGGTAAATAATTAGATTCCAGGGTTTAGGGGACTGGAGACGTTTATGAGATGACTGTACTACAGTTTGCTCACCGGTAGAATGGAGGTAATGACCCTGGACCTGGAAGGAGAAGCATTAAAAAAAAAAAGGATCTGCCCATACTTAGATATGAAAGAATAAGAATCAGGAGGAGAAGGAAAAAAAGAAGGGAGGGGTGAAGAAGGAAGGAGAGGGACGGCAGGGAGGGTCGGCTGGCAAGTGATTTTCCAGTATTGACGACTCTGTTATATTTCCAACCCACTGGCTATTTGTATGCAAAACAGTTATCACAAAGCATGTAGTCAGCGTGAGGCATTTCGGTCTGGATATTCTTTTTGAGATCGATCTCCATTTTAGTGGTCTATGAGACTGGGGCCTATGTTCAGGGATCCTCTATCTTAGGGGCTTCTGAACACCCGCAGGTGGTGAGCTTTGCTGCTGGAGGCGAGAATGGGGTGGGGAGGAGTAAGCATGGCCCAGGAGGCCTGGAGACAAGGCCAGAGGACTTTCCTGGACTTCCCCTCTACATCTGCAGGGGCCTGGGGATGGCCTAGCATAAAAGGAGGCCCAGTGATTTAGCAGAATATACAAGTTATGGGTAGACAATGACTCGTCACAGTAACCACGGTTTCTTTGCAGCGCTTGCTGTGTGTCAGGGGCCGTGCTAAGCGTCATCACATTCCTTCCCATGTGTAACCATCCTAACACCTCAGGGAGGCGGGTTCTCTTAGGGTACCCATTTTCCAGGTGAGGCAGCTGAAGTCTCAGAAAGGTTGACTGCTTTCCCCAAAGCAGGGCAGCCAGAAAGTGAGAGAGAGGGTTTTAAACCAGCCTTTCCGACTCAAAGTCAGGGCGGTGCCTTGTTTTATGGCAGGATGGGTGAGGGAAGCGTGGCCTGGGAAGGTGCAGGTCCCTTGGTTGGGGCCACCCTCCGAGCCTGCTCTGCCCCCCTCCCCGTGTCTCCTAGGAAATGAACATCCAGCAGCTCACCAGCTACAGAAAGAGCGTCATGTCCTTGGCCGAGGCGGGGAAGCTCTACCGCAAGGACCTGGAGATCGTGCTGTGCAGCGAGCCCCCTGTGTAAAGTGAGGACACAGGGGCTGCATCCCCACCTCCCCCACACCCTGCCCCTGCTGCCCTGACACTTCTACCCGGACCCAGAGCTCATGAGCACCCCTGCCCTGCCCCTGCACCCCACACCCCAGGAATGGAGAGCTTGAGGACGGGCCAGTGGGGCCTCCCGGGAGCCTCTGCACTCAGTCCTGCCCGGGCAGATGCTCTGCCTGCTGTGGTCACCACCTGCTCAGAAGTGTTGGGGCAGAGGGGGGAGGGCCCCGGCTCTCTCTGCTGTGATGCATGGTTTCCTTCGCTGTATGATTTCGGCTTCTGTGTCCAACGGAGTGGACTCTTTCCTCTAGCTCCCCTCTGCCTTCCACTCGTGCTGCCGCTCACCCCCAAAGTCCAAGTTCCATCTGCCACCTGCTAATGGAGTAGCTGTCTTCTTCAGCCTTTTCTCGCCTCTGTGCTCTGCGTGCGCCTTTTCTCTTTGGGTTTCTTGTTTTACCAAAGAAGAGTTTACAGACAATAAAATGAAAATGTTCTGCTGTGCAAACTCACTCCCTTCTTGTCGGGGGGCCCGTCTCTACAGCTAGTGACTCTTCTTAACAAAGGGAGGGCTGTTCTGGAGGTGGGGGAGGGC
>NW_003852442.1:10369926-10375375 GCF_000181295.1 Otolemur garnettii
GTCATAGCTCACAGCGACCTCAAACTCTTAGGCTCAAGCGATCCTCATGCTTCAGCTTCCTGAGTAGCTGGGAATACAAGCACTTGCCACAATGCCCAGCTATTATTTATATTTTTAGTAGAGACAGGGTCACTCTTGCACAGGCTGGTCTTGAACTCCTGAGCTCAGGCAATCCACCTGCCTCGGCCTCATGCTAGGATTACAGGCATGAGCCACCAGGCCTGGCCCTAAGTCACTTCAGTTTGTTTCTACAACTCCAAGACTATAATAGCACTTGCAAGTTCATTGAAATCTCACTGAGCACCCAGTATTGTGCTGAACAGTTGGCCAGAAGTATCTCTTAGTCCTTTAGAATGTGATGGTCTCCACTGTTTGGACCAGGAAACTGAAGATTATAAAGGTTGAGTCAGGAGCCCCCTGTCTCATGGTCATTGAGGGCAGAGCCAGGGTATGAATCTAGCAGATCCACATCCTAAACCATTCCCTGCCTTTATAATAGGGGCACCAAGGGGGGCTGTAGCAGTTGGGGGACAGGTGATCTCCACCTAGCAGGAAAGACCTCCAGCCAGTTCTAGACTAACACAAACTTAACTCCTCAAAATGCAAGCTGCTCCACAACGCCTGGTCACAGGCCTCTTGGGGTGGAGCCAGTTTGGCCTTGGGGTCTACAGAGCTCTTTGACACCCTAGAATAGAGCCGTAACTGGTTGTTGTATTCTATCATTTACTGGTTGTCTACAAGAGGCATTTTTGACCACACTACCTCATTTAGTCCCATGACAGTCCTATGGAATGGAAACTATTTTCAGATGAAGAAACTAAGGCTCAAAGACATTAAGTAGCTTGTTCAAGGTGCTATAACTCCTAAGTGGCAAAGATAGGACTCAAATATGGGCTGGGGGCTGACATCACAGTCACCTTTGGAAATGGCCCTCACTTGGATATAGACCTGGAGCAATAGACCAGCGAGGGTAATGGCCCCTCATTTCCTTTCCCTGCCACCCCCTTTCTGGAGATGCCAAGTGAACAGGGGTGGAGGTGACAGCGAATGCTGGGTGGCGTTTGGTTCATTTGAACCATTTCTTTTTCTCCCACCTGGTGCACAGTGTAATGACACAGCCCAGAGAGCTTCAGACCTCTGCCTGCCTGTCCACACTAACTGGCCCAAGACTGGGCCAAGCAGGGCCAGTAGGAGTCCCCTGGAATTTGAAGTTAAACCCAGTGCTGTCAGGCAGGAGGTGTGGCATGGAAGTGGGTGGTAAAGTGACTTTGGGACTAGAGGTGGTGTCCTGGCAATCCCAAGCAGGGTCTTGGATGCTGGGAAGAGTAGAAGCTAAGACGCCAAGAGAGGGAGCCAGTCAGAGAGATGATGGTGGGGATATGCAGAGAAAAACAGACGGGAAGTGAAAAGCCAAAGAAAGGATGAATGAACAGAGGACAGGAAGGAGGGAGAGAGAAAGAATGAAGGGGCAGGGTAACCACCCCCTGAGAGCATCCCAGCTCCCATGAGGCCCTAACACACCTCCTGATACTGATTTTGCTGCCATCCCTGCATGTCCTTCAAAAGACCCCTATTGACTTCAGCCAGTTTGACAGAGCATCTCCTGTCTACTAAGCACAGTGCCTGTTTCTCCTAGTAGCCCTGCCCCTGTGCCTGCAGCGCTTACAGGAGTCTAGGCTGCAAACCAAAGCCCCCCACCTCCACCCACCCTGTTGCTCTCAAGGCAAAACGGAGTGAGGCCATCGTCATGGTTTGGGATCAATGCTGGGGCCAGAAGTGGGTCCTTCCCACCTGGTTGGATCTCTGGGACCTTGGTTTACTGGGCCCCTTTCTCCCAAGCACCCCCACCCTGCACCAAGAAGATGAGGTCTTTTGTAATGAGCCTATTACAACAAATTCTGAGCCCAAGTGGCTGTCTTTAGGACAGAGAGGACAGCCATCCCAAGAACCACCGCAGTGCCATCACTAGTGACTCTTTAGTCTCTCTCCCATGTTTAGGAGACCGTGCCAAGGGAACAAGAATGGAAGTGTCAGGGTGGCATTTGGTTCATCTGAAACATTTCTTTTTCTCCCACAAACACTGCACTTTGTTGCCACCTAACTCACAGATGCCTTAGGTGCTGGTGAGCAGGCTTAGTTATTCCATGAACTCTAAACATGACTCTTTAGGGGGAAATCCTAGCCCTTCCCTATTCCCTGTAGAGGCCAGTATCCCAAGAGTTCCCATTCCAAATAGAAGCTTGGGACCTGATTCCAAAAGTAAAGATGAGTTTGCTGGCTCACACCTATAATCCTAACACTTTAGGAGTTGAAGGTGAGAGGATTGCTTGAGCCCCGGAGTTTGAGACCAGCCTGGACAACATAGCAAGACCCCATCTCTAAAAAAACAAAACAAAACACAAAGTAAAGAATACAGCAGCCCTATTGTAAAGGTGATTGTCTCCAGGGCATGTTCTGTATTCACATAATTCCCTTTTGAAAGATACTGAAATCCCAACACAAATCCATATAACCCTATTTTGAAGGGGGGCCCTGGTCTCTCAGCCAACCCCAGTCAGCCCCTGCAACACAAAGCTTCTCTGATACCATTCCAGAGGTCACCCCTCTCCTGGCTGGGCTTTCTCCAGGCAAGCCTGTCACCTGCTATAGCTGCCAGCATGGAGGCCAGCCGACACACTCCATGGGGGTGAGGGCAGAGGGAGGAAAGGGCCAGGGCTTCCGCTCTGCTCAATATGTGCAGAGGAGCAGGCAGAACTCGGAACCTTAGCTCAATGAGCTGGAGTTAGCTGCATTCAAGAACCCAAGGCCAAGGTTAGAATATTCCTCGAGCAGGATCCTCAGGTCCCCAAGACTCCAGGTCAGTGAGAGGAACTTTAAAAGGTTTGGACTGTCACAGTTCCCTTTCCAGGGAAAGTGCCAATAACAGTGTTCGTAAAGCTCATGTACGATTCTAAATTGCACACGAACTTTCTGGCCACCCTGTATATTTTCCTGACAAACACGCCACGCCCGCTGTGTAGTCCATGAGAGGATGGAGAGGAGACAGGGACATGTGATCCCCCGGGAAGGACTCCCTGTGGTGTGTGCAGTTTTAAATTCTATCTTTTCCTTATGTGTGCTCTCTAGGGCCCTAAGAACAATCCTGGTGACTGTGAAATCTTTACATTCCTTTTGTTGCCATAGAAACAATTTGAAATCGCAAACGCTTTACCCTCTACCTGCCTGTGGTCTCTGTCACTGCCAGTGACAATGTGAGGATCAGTGATGCCACCACCTGCTATGGAGAATCCATGTTCCATTTCCCTCTGACAAGGATGTGTCTGTCCTTCTTGAATAATTGATCGACCCAATCCCAGAATATCCAGGCCCCATTTCCTAAGGTCATCTCCAGTATCAATCACCAGTGCAGCTCAGGTTCCAATTGAAAACAGATGGCACCTCCAAATTCTATCACCCCAGGAGGATTTGTTTACAAAGGCTTTTCATAAACACGTGGGTGAAATATAAGAGACTGGACAGGGAGAGTGAGGGTGTGGCATGGGGAACAGGGCAGTTGCTGTCTCCACCCCTTGGCCCACAGGAATGAGAGGAGGAAGAGGCTATCAGCCTCAGAAGAGGGAGGTGTGCAGAAGGTCACGTGTGTGGTTCCAGCACACAGCCAGCCCCAGGTTAACTCACATGGCTTCTCCCCGCTGCTGTCCCATCCCCTTCCTTCCAGCGTTCCACATTACCTGATTCCCACCTAAAGCCAGAGGGCCGGGAGCCTGGGGGTAGAGTCCATACAGGCCCCTCAAAGCCAGAAAACAAGGCCAGGTAGGGAGGGAAGCTGCCAAGAGGAGTGTGGGAACCAACTGACACTCAGAAGGATGGGGCTGTAGGAGGCACCCAGCATGTGAACTGGGAATTCAGGAAGAGGTTGAGAGATATGAATTTGCAAAACGTCTGTGCAGTGATGTGATTGTAGGCAGTGGAGATGCCATGAGATCCCCCGGGAGGGAACAGGCAGGAGGACTGAGAAAGGATTTCCAGACCTCCCACACCACGAGCTCTGGAAGGCAAGGCGGCATGGCCAGTGAGACAGAGAGAAACCTAAAAGACAAGTGAGAAATATGTCTCCGTAGGAAGGAAGGAAGCAAAGGTACCAGCTGCTGCCGAGGGGCTGAGAGCTCCCCAGGCCGCCTGCTTCCAAGTCCTCCAGAAGGATAACCAGAACTCCTTGAGGTGGGGGCTGTGTCTTTTGAGCAGTATGCAGGCAAGAGTGAATGAGTGAATCAATGAATCAGTCCACTATCAGGCCAAGAGGGTGGGTGTGAGCCTGAGTTTAAACTGGGACGCCTTTCAGAGAATGATGGAATAACAACAGCCCCGAGACCCCCGGGGGACAAGCCACTCAGAACACATTATTTGCGGTAGTCCGGTCTTTGAATGGAAAGCGACATAAAGCTAGTTCTAACTAGGGCAGGCAAAATTACTCTCTCATGTATGTGGAAGGTCCTCCAGGACAACCTGAGCTGGAACCAGAATGCTGCCAGGACGCTTCTGTCTCCTGTTTCCCTTTTAGTCTAACTGATGGCTTTCTTTTCTCAGGCTGATGACTTCCATATGGCAGGAAACATGGCCTCTGCTGGCTCTATCCCCAGATTCTAGAACTGCCAAGCACACAGTAGGCACTCAACAAACATTTGTGGAATGAACTAATTGTCTGCAGGAGACGCACCTCAGTGCCTCACTGGCAGAGATGCACTGGGCTTCTTCCTTAGTACCAGTTCAAATATGCCACAGGGAGAGGAACTCTGATTGGCCCACTGGGGTCACGTGCTTACCTGTGACCAATCACCTGTGGCCAGCAGGTGCGGAGGTGGGGGCGGCTCTTCCTTGAAACCCAATGTGTGCACTGAGGGCTGGAAATTCCAAAGGGAGGGGGGTGGCCCAGTTCCCAGAGCAGGGCAGCTTGCCCACAGCAAAAGCAGCAGTCACCCAACAAATCCCCATCCTACAAATGAACAAAATCTAGTTGCACAAACTTTATGTTTCTTTTCCCAGGTCACAAGACCATGTGTCGGACTGGAGCTCAGGGCTTCTTGGCTGTGAGTCCAGTGGTGGTAGGAAAAGATTGAGGAGGAAAGAGCAAGACAACAGGAATAAACACGTTGCACAAAAAGGTGAGGGAAGGGATGTTAGGGTGCATCTGGAAGATGAGATGTACGGGTCAACATGTGGGCATGCAAGTGTGTGAAGCTGCAGGAGGGGACCGGATGTGCGTCTGCATGTGCACACGTGCCTAAGGGAAGCAGCAGGAGCTCTGGAAGTGCACGGCAGGACAGACAGCAGATGCCCAGAGGCACACGATTGGGGGGTGATACAAGAGACCAGAGCCTCATCCCAAAGATAAGGTGACCAGATTTTAACATTGGTAAAGCAGGACACCAATGGGGGGTGGGGGGGGGGG
>NW_003852442.1:10375395-10409295 GCF_000181295.1 Otolemur garnettii
GGATGTGCGTCTGCATGTGCACACGTGCCTAAGGGAAGCAGCAGGAGCTCTGGAAGTGCACGGCAGGACAGACAGCAGATGCCCAGAGGCACACGGCGGGGGGGGGATACATTAGTTCAGAGCTTCATCCCAAAGATGAGGTGACCAGATTTTAACATTGGTAAAGCAGGACACCAATGGGGGGTGGGGGGGGGGGCTATTGGCTGAACTGTTTATGGTTACGGTCCCTCTAGAGAGGGAGGGGCTACTTGTTTGTTCCAGACAGTTTGGCTCCTTCTGAGCTAATTGTCCTTGCCTAGAAGTGAGAGAGGGAACCAGTATCCTTCTGATACCGATTCCACCTGGGTGACCTTGCCCAGGAGGGGAGTAGGGAGTTTACATTAACCTTTTCATTTCCAAATGAAGTGGCATTAGCCTCTTCATTCCCAAATGGAGTTACATTAACCTTTACAACAGCCGAAAACTGTATATTCCCTTCCCATTCTCCCGCTGTTCCCTAGCTGGTCGTGCATTCTTTCCAAAAATCAGGACTTTTTTAAAACGTCGTGGGACACGGGACAAATTGTTTAAAATCGGGACTGTCCCGCCAAAAACAGGACGTCTGGTCACCTTACCCAAAGAACCCCTTCTTCCCAAAGAGCACTCATGTTCCTGCTGGAGTCCTAACAAATGAGAAACTTCTCAGGCCTCCTTCCTCAAGTTCAGGGTAGGGGTGAAGACAGAAGTGGAGGAAGCAGGATGGTGTTACGATTTTCACCGGCCCTGAGTACTTTTACTTTGATGTAGACCTTCCTCCATAAAAAGTATCATAAAACATATTTTACAACTGTATTGGCATAACAATGAATATATTAATATTTTCTTCAATCTAAAAGGTTGCTTTTTCCTTTGGCTTGTTTTTTTCTTCTTGAGACATTGTCTCTCTCTGTTGCCCAGGCTAACATGCTGTGGCATGAACATAGGTCTTGGCAACCTCCAGCTTCTGGGTTCCAGTGATCCTCCCGCTTCAGCCTCCCCAGCAGCTGGGATTACAGGTGCCCACCAGCATACCTGGGTACTTTTTCTATTTTTAGTAGAGATGGGGTCTCACTTTTGCTCAGGCTGGTCTCAAATGTGCAAGCTCAAGAAATCCTCCCACCTTGGCCTCCCAGAGTGCTGGGATTACAGGCATTAGTCACTACACTAGCCCTCTTTGGCTTTTAAAGGAAATTAAAACATTTTCAGAGGTCCCTGAAGTAGCCTTGGCCCTGGACACTGAGTTCACCAGACCTAACAGAGAAGACAGCCCAGGGAGGGTGCAGCCACCACCACTTCTCACGGGATTAAACATATAGACAGGGCCTCTTGTCATTTTGAAGGCATAGAAGCCAGATGTAGTTCCTGGCTAAAACCAGGAAGAATGAGCGGGGTTAAAGGGTCTCCAAGGAGTCTACCAGGAAAACCACACAGGAAATGGAAAATGTCCTGGCACAGAGCACCACAAAAGCTCTCAAGGGGGACACTGGGGGCTTAGACTAGAATAAAGAAACTAGAAACTCAGTGTGATAAGGTGAACCTGGTGGGCCCAAAAAGGGGTCAGGGAAGGACTCCTAACCTAGACGGGGAGCAGGGGTACATTCTTGGATGGGGTGATGAATAAGCTGAGATCTGGAAGAAATGGAACATTTGGGCCGAGTGTCATGGCAGGCACCTGTAGTCCCAGCTGCTCAGGAGGCTGAGGCAGGAGGATCACTTGAGCTCAGGACTTTGAAGTTATATGAAGCCACTGGACTCGAGCTGGGGTGACAGAGTAAAACCCTGTCTCCTCAAAAAAAAAAAAAAGTAGGATTTGGTCAGGAGAAGGTGCGACAGAAAACCAAATCAGGCAGAAAAAAAGAAGACCAGGACCCGACTGGTGCAGACCCCCCGGGGGTCTGGACGTCACTCTCTTCTCCTCCCTCACTCTCCCCTTTCCTCCTCCTAGCCTTGGCTCACGTGTCCATTCTCAGCAAGGCCTGGCCTGCTTGGGCTCCTCCCCACACACTCCACACCTCCCTGGCACTCGTTTTCCATGGACTTTGCCCACGTGGTAGAGGTTTTAGCTATTCCTTGGCTGTTCCCCCAGCTAGAAGCCCACAGGGCGGCTGCCTCACCCGCTGCTCTTCCTGCCCACATCCACTCAACCTGCATGCCTAGGGCGTCTGCTCCTCCTCCTCACCTAATACCCCTAAACAGTCAAGTCTCAGCGGCCAAGCACCAAGCAGGCTGCAGAGGGCAGAATATTTAATAGACCCCCAAAGATGCCTCCATCCTGACTTGGGGAATGTTATCTCAAATGGCAAAGGAGAATTGAGGTCGCTACCAGGTGATCTTAAAAGAGAGTTTCTTGGGTCGTGCAGATGGACCCAACATAATCGTGAGGCCCTTACATGTAGAATCAGAGAGATGCTACATGAGAAACACTCCTCCAGCTGTTGCTGGCTTTGAAGAGGGAAGAGGTAACAGCATCTAGCCCATATCCTGCCCTGGAGCCTCCAAAGGAACACACACCTGCTGATGCCTTGAGTTTAGCCAAGTGAGACCCAGTTTAGAAATTCTGATCTCCAGGTCATGATATGCTTCCTGTGCTTCCAGGTGTGTGCTTATGGCTTCCTGGGGACTCACAGGGACTCAGGAGGCTTCCAGTTCAGAAGCCCTGCCACCACTCAGCCAAGATGCCCACCAGGCACACTGCCTCCTGGTTAGGGCATGTGAGTCCTCTGAACTGCACAGATACCCCAAGGGGACAATCGTGTCAGCCATGGCTGAGAGCTGACCCGCATACACTGATCCCAAGGCAGGGCAAAGGAAAAGCTAAAGAGATGGGGGTCCCAGAAGCCTTACTCAGGGTGCCCAGGCCTCCTTGTTTCTGTCCTTTGTCTCCATTCAGAGACCACAGTCTGGAGTGGGAACTTGGTGGAACACCCCTTTATGGATCTCAAGTCTCCCATCTATAGAAAGGAGAGCTTGGTGTGCAAATGTCTTTCAAAATCTTACCACCCAACCCTTCCCTGAAGAGGATATGTGAATGGTGAATAAACACATCAAAGATGGTTGATGCAGGCTGGGCGCCTGTGGCTCAAGTGGCTAAGGCGCCAGCCATATACACCTAAGGTGGTGGGTTCAAAGGCAGCCTGGGCCCGCCAAACAACAATGACGGCTGCAACCAAAAAAATAGCTGGGCGCTGTGGTGGGTGCCTGTGGTCCCAGCTACTTGGGAGGCTGAAGCAGGAGACTCGCTTGAGCCCAGGAGTTGGAGGTTGCTGTGAACTGTGATGCCACAGCACTCTACCCAGGGGGACAGCTTGAGGCTCTGTCTCAAAAAAAAAAAAAAAGATGGTTGATGTCATCAGCCACTACGGAAATGCAAAGTAAAGCCACAATGAGATATGCCCGTGCACACCAGTGAAAGTCAAATATCACCTTAAATGTTTTATTTCAGTTTACAAAAGCAGAATCCACTCAATTGTTGTGGGCTACAGGAAGCTGAAGAAAAGGCTTCCTCACATAACCTGAAAATAAGACATTCAAACAACATGTACAAACAATCGTTGAAACCAATAACCATCATGTAATTCCCACATCACTTCACGCAGTCCTATGTCATGGGTTCTTGTTGGGCTGGATCTTGGATTAGCAGCCTGCTAATCCAAGCCATAAAGCCATCTGTTCCTGGCTTAAAAAGAGTCCTGAAATCCTAACTCCATCCACTGTCAATAATCTAAGATATCAGCTCAGATGTCTGTGTTCATGAGTCTTTTCTTTAAAACGAGGACAGTTTGAAGTACCTGGTACAGTCATGAGGCCCTATGATGGTCCTTTTCCATTGATAACACAAACTGAAGCCTATAGCTTGGAGTAGAGCCCTCCAGCAAGCATCAGAGTGAATCGGAAACTACTTGTTGGCAACAGAGTCTTCATAGGTAATTTATTATTATAACCAAGAATATCAGAATGAAGGACAGTAAACTTCTCTATCAAGGGGCAGTCTAAACTATTTCAAAAGAATTTTTATCCGTGTTTCCCCTCAGGATAAAAAATATTCAGGGCATGGACCAATTGCCAAGGACTTCTCATAAGACATAATTTCTGACATAGTTAATAATTCATTAACAAAACTTTGTTTACATAAGTTTAACCCGAGGAAGGCTGAGTGTCTCTCCTGACAATTCTTCCCACATATATCTTATAAGAGGAAACTATCAAACAAACCAATTTATTTCTAGTGTCTCTCTTTTTTATAGGGGGAAAGAACAAATCTTTGTGATTATCCAAGGTTTCTCTGGGGAATCATTATCGGTGTAAAAGATATCCCCAAAGTTCCCTTTCGTTTTTCCCATCTGATTTGGGAAGGGAAGCCCTACAGGGAGGGTGTCCAACTTGCACTGACTTTGTGAGGACTTTTTCTGCTTATAGGTGGTGTCGGATATCACAAAAAGTATGCATAGACCTTTCCTTTTTCTTTTTTTTTGCTTATCAGCTATCGTTAGTGTTTGTGTATTTCACATGTGGCACAAGACAACTCTTATTCTTCCAATGCGTAGCAGAAGAAGAAAAAAAGCTGGACACTTCTGAAAAGAGTTGTCAGAGGAGATTTCGATATATGATTAACATACGGTCGTGGGTGCCTGAGACAGAGTCTCGTTCAGTCACCCTGGGTGGAGTGCTGTGGCATCATAGCTCACAGCAACCTCAAACTCCTGGGCTCAAGCAATCCTCTTGCCTCAACCTCCCAAGTAGCTGGGATTATAGGCACCCACAACAATGCCTGCCTATTTTTAGACATAGGGTCTTGCTCTTGCTCAGGCTGTTCTCAAACTCCTGAGTTCAAGTGATCTGTCTGCCTTAGTCTCCCAGAGTGCTAGGATTACAGGCATGAGCCACCACGCCTGACCTGGCTGCCTATTTTTTTTATTTTTTTGACCCAAGAGGCTAGCTCTGTTGCCTGGAGAGAGCAGTGGCATCATCATAACTCACTGCAACCTCAAACTCCTGGGCCCAAGCGATCCTCCTGCCTCAGCCTCCCCAGTAGCTGGGAGTATAGGCACCTACCACACACCCTGCTAATTTTTCTATTTTTAGTAGAGACAGAGTCTCACTCTTATTCAGGCTGGGCTCAAACTCCTAAGCTCCAGGGATCCCCTCATCTCAGCCTCCCAGAGTGTTAAGATTACAGGCGGGAGCCACTGCACCCAGTGATTTAAGTAAGCAATAAGAAAGCATTTAAAAATAAACAGACTCCAGAGCACGGAGGATGTAGGTCCACACAAAAAAACTTGCCCACCAAGCTTCACAACATTAACATTATTCCTAACATTCCAAAGCGGAAACAGGCTAAATACTCATCCGCCGATGAAAGAATAAACTAAATGTGGAAGATCCAGGCAAAGGAATAGTCATCAGTCACAAATGGAATGAAGTACGGATTGCTACCGGCGAGGAGACGTGAATGAACCTCAAAAGCATTATACTTAAGAAGGCAGACATAAAAGGCTACAAACTGTATAATTCCATTTACATGAAATGTCCGGAATAGGCAAATCCATAGAGACAGAAAGAAGATTTGGGGCTGCCAGAGCTGGGGCCACAGAGAGAGGAATGGGGAGAGACTGCTAATGAGCCCGGCACTTCCTTTCGAAAATGTTCTGGAAGTAGGTGACGCTCGAGTGGCCAAGCAATCTATTAAAAAACCCTGACCTGCACTCTTTGAAGAAGGCAACGTGTCAGTTTTCTTTTTAAAAAAAACCCATGTAGACAGGGATTGTAAAGTAAGTAAAATAAACAAAGAGGTATTCACCTAAAGGAGGAATTTTTCTTCTTTGTCTTTAAAAAAAAACAAATCTATCCTAGGACATTACAAATTCGACGTAAAACATTATAAAATATTCTGGTAAGATGCAGAATGTTCCCCTTCCCAGGACAGGCAATCAACCACCAAGAAGGCAAGTCCATCAAACTCGAGCAGATTTTGCTAAACTTTCGTACATCTCATCGTTTCTTTCCAGGTTCAGGTATTATAAGGCAACACAAATAAAACTCAAGTCTCCAAGTTTTGTCCTCACAGTGTCTCTCCCTATTCTGGAACAAAGAGACGCGTGACTAGGATAGGGATTCTGCAAGGTGAGCGCTGTCTTCGTAATAATGCCAAGACGTTATTTATGTTAACGTGCCATGTGCCCATCATTGCTATTTTTAAAGAAATTTTCGATTTTTTAAGTGTTTCCTCTTGACTTCTAATGCAGTAAATATCGATAGTTTTAACCCACATAAACAAAAGCTCTTTGGGTACTCTCAGTTAACTTTTAAGCCTGTAGAGAGGAAGGTCAAATCTTAAAATACAGTGTTGAATGAGAAAGGGAAAAGAATAAGAAATGGCACAACGATACTATCCACAGGAATTAAAAATGCCTTCACACGAGACAGCAACAGTGCTTTAATAGAGCATTATAAAAGGTGCCCATTGACATACCAAAATGGCGGCCTGCGGTGGCAGAGGGAGGCCCAGGAAACAAAAGAAAGGCACGCAGCCCACTGACAAGGACCTGCCCTGGACTGCAGAATGTGCTTAATTCACCCTGGGCACAAAGATTTTCACCTCAGAGAGAAATACACATCTTCACCCCACTGCAGATGCCCAGGACTGAGCCGGAACCTAATAGAGACCCACTCCTGGGTTCCCAGCATCACTGCTCTCCTGAAGATGCCTCATCCCAGAGGATTTTCTCCAGACAATCCATAGAAGACAAGGATCAGGGGAGAGTCAGCCTCAGAGGGAGAAGCGTCCCAGGACAGGGAGGCAGGTGGGGGGCAACCTCGTGTTGATTGCTCACAGCCCACTGTGTGACAAAGGGAATGGTCCAGTGGCAGGGACAGAGCATGAGTGTCGGCCAGCCAGTTGACCATGGGTGAGTAATGCAGAAACAGGCAGAGAGGGACAGAGGGGCTGGCAGGACCCACCCCCACCCCCTTATCCTGTTAAAGGGACATCATCAAGGAACTGGAAAGCCAGGGTGCCCTGGTAAGGGCCAGGGAGGACAAAGAGACCTTGGTGACCCAGCAGGAACACAAAGAGCTGAGAGAAGGAAGTTTGTCAAAATGAACAAAGTGGTCACCAGGGCTCAGAGCCACGTCCCCAAAGGCTCACACTCCATCACCTTAAACCAGTAGCAGAAATATAAGAGGGGCACTCAGCGCCCCCCTGGCGTCTGCTTTTCTGACCGGAAACTTGCTGTTTATCTAAGAAACACACTGTGCTGTCATTGGGTTCAGCTGTGAAGTTGCTCCTTGCTTGACAACTTCTGCGTGTGTGGAGCAACTGTGTCATGCTCCCCTCACACTGAGGGTCCCCGTGTGGAGCCCTGCCTGGCGAGACGGCAAATCATCACAGCAAAGCTCTTGCCTTCTGGAATCCCGTAGGAGGTGCCTGGAGCCCCATCCTCCTCTGTGGCTCCACCTTCCTGCGTACCCTCCTCCACGGTCCCTGCCACCCCGGTCTCTTTGCCACACTTTTCTCCCACGGGATGATGGCCACGGCCCTAAAGGACTTAGCAACCATCAGTGGACACACTTCCGCTCTTTAACTGCCCCTTCAGGACCAGGTAAATGACTTGAAGAGCCCAGAGCGAAAAGAAGATGTGGAACCTCTTCCTTCAAGTCATGAAGAATTTCAAGACGGCCACTGCAGAGCATTGAACCAAGTGCAGGGCCCTGTGTGGCCACACGGGTCATAGGCGCCTGAAGCCTCCTGCCCTTCCTGAGTGTGGAGAGAGGCAGGAGCTCACCCACAACCAGCCCCGGGCAGAACAGGACCAACACCCGCCTGGGCCACTGCACCCCAGACCTGTAGCTGGCATGGTATGAGCAGGAGACCCCCCACAATCTCACCAACGCCCCTTTATCAGGCCTTGCTAAAATGTATCAGAGGAAACTGCAAACTGAACTTACAGGTTAAGGAAGAGCAAGGCTTCTGGATGTTAATTTAAAAACCAAAGTTGTGAAGAGGGCCTTGCAACCACACAAACTACACTAAAAATGACAGAAGACCCCTGCTTCCCCATAGAATGGAGGCCGGGGGACAGTGAGGGAGCCCCTGCCGGCTCATCCAAGGCGGCACAGTGAGACACAGTCAGCTGGGGGGAGGGGTACAAGTGGAAGGGGTGGGAGCTGCTGCCAGAGACCTGGTACAGAGGGAGCCCCCTCCCCTCACTTCATCAGGAGCCCCTCCCTGTGAGTCCTGAAGGAAGGGGCCGTGATGGTCCCTCCCTTTCCGGGTGTGACTTTACTCAACCTCTGGCTTCATAAAAACCACTGAAGTCAGTAGACACTCCTCAGAAGACAGGACATTTCATCAAAGACCAAGAAGCAGTTCAAACCACGCTAAGAGTGTGAAAATGAAAAGCCACTGAAACAAGTATTCTATACAGAAATGGCCCAGCAAGGCAGGAAGGCCACAAGTCCTGGAGCCTCAACACCACCAGGGCACCCCTCACCCAGCGAGGGCCGGGGGTATGCCCTCCACCCACCCACCCAGCATCCAACCTGCCACAAGTCAGGAAGCAATTGAATCCCAGGATGAGAAAATACAGAAAGTCTGTCGAGCCAGATCACGATAATCCCAGGACAAAACATTGCCCACCACGCTTCGAAAGGGACCATCCTCTTCCTTTTCAAATGGAGGCGGTGTATCACCGGGCCATAGTGGGGAATAAGGAAGGCCATGGTGCAGGAACACTTGACCGAGCCTGGCAAGAGCCTTCAGAAGGCCATAAGCAGCAACATAAACAGAACATAAACAGAATCAGCAGGAAAGAGAGTGTTTTGAAAAAGAAGTAGCCCCCCCCCACCCCCCAGGGCTCCTCAAGCCAGAGAAGGGGCCGAGTATCCCCTGTGTGTCCCCTGCGTTTGGTCGATGCTACTTTGGAAGGTGATGGCAGCACCATGCAGGCCTCCGTGAAGGCCATCAGCAACACGTCATGTTGGTGGACAGACAGCTGATCAGGAAGGAGAAAGAGCAGAAGCTGCTTGAGAAGTGGAAATGGAAAGCAGGAAACCCAAGACCTGGATATAAAAATTAGAAAACTGAGAAAGGCCTTGTATCTACAATTCAGGGCTGTGCTGTAAGCGAGAACACAGGGAAACCTCCTTCCATGGCACGGATGTTCAAAGAGCTCTTGCCCCAGAAAAGGTGGGTGCTGCCACCTCGAGACACATTTTAGGACAAACACACCAAGAAAGAGAGAGACTCTTCAGCAAACCATGTCCCTCAAGACAGCTCTGAGACATGGCCGTCACCAGAGACTTCCTGCAAGACACCCTCAGCCACCAGAGTCCTTCTGGCCCCACCCCCAGACCAGGTGACATCTTCCCCCCACCAACAACACCTGCCTCCCTGTGGGGTCTTCCTCTTCCTGATGGACGCACCTGGTCTAGACTGGAAGCCTCCACGCCAGTTCCTAGGGGTCACCTGAGCCTCAGGGCAGTGTGTGCCCCACACCTGGCACAGCTGAGGTCCCACCAATAGAGGCCAGAAATCCTCTCTTCTAAGGAGCCAGCTGCCACAGGGCACCTGCCGTTTCCATGATTTCCATGATCACAACAAGACAAAGTGCCCACCCTGCTGGGGAGACCACCACCCCACTGATGGTTCCCTTTAAACCTTCGAGAAAACACAGTCTGTGTTTTCCTTAAATAAGAACTTCCTATTGCCCAAGAGGGTTTGTGCAGGCAACAATCTGAGGTTTGGGATTGCTTTTTAAAAAGTGTTTTGAGCACTCTGAAGACCACCCCCCAACTGTTTCCTCCCGCCACCAACGAGTCGAACTGCGAGGTCCTCCTCATCCCTCCCTGGGGAGCATGGTCTCTACTACGGAATGTGTCTGCAGAGGGAGCCCCTAGGCCTTGTCCCAAGGCTGGTCTGCGTTCTCTCCTCACCTCGTGTCTGCACTTGGCTGCACTTTGCTTCTGCAGTAAGCACAGAAGAGCCTCTGTGTCAAAATGTCAAGACGGAACCATCCACAGTGCCCAACCACCAGCTTCCCGGCTCCTCCGCACCCCTCCGTGGCTCTTCTGAGTGAAAATTAGGCGATCAGCTCCCTGCCTGCCGAGAATGAATGTGCTCCAGCAGTGGCGGTGCGGTCTGCACGCACAGCAAATGGAAGGACTCGCGCCGTTGTGACAGATTGACACTTCTCTGCACAGTGTGCCTGGCTTTAAGGTGTATTCTTGGAAGCATCCTTTGCAATTGACTCCTAATCTGATGCCCCAGCTCTGTGGCTACCACACTCATATGGGGAGTCAGACTCTCCAGTACGGTGATGACCTACAATATTGGTTTGGTTTAGAACATGCTGCTCTCAACATCCTAGGATCGTTATTTAGAGAGTCCTGTGAAAACAGTCACCTCCACTCTGCAAACAGCCTCTGCATGTCCTCAGTGCACACCCCTCACCCAGCTCAAGCCATCTCAGCATGTGCCCCCTTTGTTGTGGCAGTACCGTGATGTTGCAAGGTGCAGGTTGGACCCTAAGCACCAAGCTCACACGACCAGCTGCACAAATGATAACCCAGGTCCGTGTGCCCACAAAAGGGGCGCAAATGAACACGCTCAGTACCACCGAGGCTGATCTCTGAGAGTTCCACTCCATGCCAAGCTTCACGGCCAAGGTCATGGACTGACTCCGCCCAAACTCAGCAGCCCAGCTGCTTCCCTATGCCAAGGCCTAGTGGCAGTCCCTGTTGCACCAACTGCATTTCCAAAGCTTGCCTGGGCCATGCATCAGAGACAATTTCAACAGAAGGCCCTCTCGTGCTAGTAAACCCACCCCTGGGGGACGGCCCCAAAGCAAGCTCCATGAGGCGTTCAGAAAAAAAGCCTCCAAAGTCCAGAAGACCATTCTCCACTCCTGAGCAGTGACATGTCCTTGAGTTGTTTAGAGTCACCGGGGAGATTTTAGAGCAGGAGTATAAACAGTCAAAAGGAGGAGAAACGAACCCAATTCATCTATGGAGAATGATTAAACATAACCACCAAGGAAAGTGTCTCAGAGCCTCCTCTCTGCCAGGAAGCCCCCTGGCTGAGAGGAGGCATCTGAAGGAGGTATCCACCCCACCCCTGGGTCTTCTAAACCACCCTCTAGAGTAGGACCTCAAAGGCTTCCACCGCTGCTCCCTGTTGGGCCTCCTCCTTAAGACCCCTCTCTAGTCTTCCCCCCAAATGAGGAACTACCAGTTCTGAGGGTTGTGGTTCAAGAAAAATCTATCCAACAAAAAAGTTTACCCCAAGATCTTATTCCCCACGGAATCCACAGTTCAGTTTTGATGGTCTCTCCTAATAGTAAAAGACAGAAAGAACCAAGGGCCAGCTGAGGCAGCTGCCCAGCCAAGCTTAGGAACCAGTACTTTATATCAGACGGGGCAGGGGTTGGGAAGATCTCTCGTCCATCAAGTTGGAAAAACCCCTTTCCCCTGATGGCATGGGGTTCTCCAGACACTGCACAGAAGTAGGCAGAGATCACCAAGGTTCAGAGAAGAAATCTCACTTGACTTCAACACAGTGAGCAGGAACCATTTGCTGAGAGGCTTAGTCCACAGAGGATGCGGCAAGGCAGTAGTTCTCAACGGGGAGTGAGTTTGTCCCCGCTCTTTTCCCCGGGGACATTGAGCAATGGCTGGAGACATTTTTCATTGTCAGAACTGGGATGGGGAGGGGTGTAACACAGCATTGAGTGGGTAGACCAGAGACGCTGCTAATCATTCCACAATGCACAGGGCAGCCCCCCCCCCACCCGACAAAAAATCATTGGGCCTCAAGTGTCAATAGTGGCCAGTCTGTGAGACTCCGGCCTACAACAAAGGCCCTTGAAACCTCCTCGGAATCCAGTCTTGAAAAGTTGACACGTCTAAGGGTCTTAGTTAAGAGAAACAAAACATTTCTACATGCATACACACATATAAAGCCTTGCAGGGTTTTTTTCTGGGGGGGGGGTGAAGTTTATCAATCCTTATTGCCCATTTATGAACGCCCCTCAATCTCAGACACCCAAAGATAACTGAGATCAGGTACTCATTTTAAGGTGTTTTCCATTTTCTTTTTTTTTTTAGCTTTACAAATAAAAGAACCCTGACCAAAAATGCTGTCCTGTATACGACCCTGCAGCTGCCCACTCAGGTCAGGACTACTTCTGACCACCATGGGGCAGAGAACACTGGGGCCAGGAGGTTTAGATAACTTTTCCAAAGTGACACAGCTGGTGAGCAGCAAAACGACAGACACAACCCCAGACACTCCAGGTTCTGAGAGCTCCGTGGAATGGCACAATTGGATCCCAGCCAACCCGAGACCCTCAGGCCACAGCCCAGCTTTACATCTGGCTCAGCCTTTGCCCAGAGAAGACCCTGGAGGTACCTGGCCAGCCCTCCCCAGTGACAGTCACTCTCCTTGCAGCCGCACGGACATGGACAGCTCAGGTGTGCAGCAGACATAGCTCACTCCTCCCGGACACCGTCGGAAAGCAGCCCCATCTTGCGTACGTCTCTCCCGGGGCAGCTCGGGCAGGCTGGTCGCCACAGGCAGGAAGCTTCAGGTCCTCGGTCAGCACTGGTAAGTGTGAGCAGCTCAGGTGAAGCGAATCAGCACCAAGAGCCATCACCTGCAGCCATTTATTACCAAACCTGCCCGCTGGGCCCACCAGGCCCCCTTCTGTGCTCCTTGGGGAGGCCAACAGGCCGCTCGTATCTGGAAGTGAATGAAACAAGAGTGAAGGTGAATCCCTCAGGCCTCCTTATTTTTCCTCCATTAAACTTCTTCCAGTTCCCTCAGTCTCTCGCCTGCTCTTGTTCCCCAAGGCTACTTGGGGACCAGGTAGGCTAGTGGTCCCATGCAGGAATCAACCATGCTGTCTCCTCTGGCTGGACACTGTGGCCTGGGACTGACCCCAGGTTGTAGAATTTGAGCCCCAGAGGCTCGTCCTCTGTCTTCCCATCGTGACGGTGGCCCTTTCGGCCCGATCACTGTTGAAAACCCCCCCAACACAATGCCTGTGCGTCTGTCGGAGGCCTGCAACACTCAGGAACCCACATCAACCAAACTGTGTTCAGAGGCACCTCGTCTTACAGTGTGCGGATACACACATTCACACCTAAAATTGTTGTTGCAGAAAACAACAGCCAGCCAGATTTAGCAGGTGTCACCCTTTTGCCACAGGTACACCAGCCCAACTTTCTCAATGAGTAAAGCATTATTTTAAAGCTAAGCTCCCCACCACTCTTCCATTCCTCCCTCCCCAGGACTAACCCCATCTGAGTCTGGCGTGCACCCCTTCTCTGGATATTTCTCACTGTCACAGGGCAGTCATGGAGCCAGAACAAGCACGTCATGCTGTCAGGTGTGTCCTGACAAGCCGGCAGAAAAGGCATCTTCCTGCCCATATCTGGGACCTGTTCAGGCTCATCTCTAAAGAGGGTCCCAGCACCTCTCCTTGATGTCTCATCCCCACGGTTGTGCAATGGTGGCTTTGGGAAGGGGGCTGGGAAAGGCCCAGCCCAGGGACCAGCCCCTATAGCAGAAGGTTGATTCCCCTGACTCGGTCCCTCTAAGCACAATCATAAAACAGGCTGAAAGGAATGAATCCCACCATTTGAAGAGGCACATACCAGGGTAAAAATGGGAGGTAATGTGTTAAGTTCACTCGGCTAAGCCTCAGCCTGGGCCATTTTGCACTTCTGCGCCAGCAACATCCTCAGAAACTTCCTATTCCTCGTCCGCCAGAGAGCAGGCTGTGAAGGCCGGCATCTTCTCTGCCCTGCCCTGCCCCTGGCACAGAGGGTAGCCAGCCATGCCATGCAGCTCTGAGCTGTCTTCCCCACAGGGCCTTGCACTGGCCAGCAGTCTCTGAACTGTGAGACCCCATGTGAGCATTCTAGATGGGGTCCCAGCGCCCCCTGCCGGCTGACTGCGGAGCAGCCCAAGCCAAAGATCCCACACCTAAGATTTCTGGAGGATCCTGCCCAGGAGAGCTGAGGGCTAGAAATGGGACACCCTCTCCCAGAAGTTCCTCCTTCTGCTGTATACAACCTCTAGGGGAATTACTAAAATCCATCTTAATGGAAAAATCATGCCCACCATGAACAAGACATTTCTTCCCTCCTATGTCTTCCATGAACGTATGTACTCAGCTGTTGGTGACCCTGAGCAACATTTCCTAGTGGGCAGGTGGGAGTCATTCCAGGTTGGGAGCATGATAAAAACTGTGTTTGGGCCGGTTCAGTGGCTCACGACTGTAATCCCAGCACTCTGAGAGGCCAAGGGAGGTGGATTGCCTGAGCTCACAGGTTCAAGACCAGCCTGGCCTAGAGTGAGACCCCATCTCTAAAAATAGCCCAGCATGTGGCAGACACCTGTAGTCCCAGGTACTCAGGAGGCTGAGACAAGAGACTTGCTTGAGCCTAAGAGTTTGAGGTTGCTGTGAGCAATGACTCCCCAGTACTCTACCAAGGGCAACAAAGTGAGACTATCTCAAAAAAAAAAAGTGTGTTTGGCTGGATGTGGTCACTCGTGCCTATAATCCTAGAACTCTGGGAAGCCAAGGCGGGAGGATCCCTTGAGGTCAGGTTTGAGAGCAGCCTGAGCAAGAGCAAGACCCTGTCCCTACTAAGAGTAGAAAAACTAGCCAGGCATAATGGTGAGCACCTGTAGTCCAAGCTACTCAGGAGGCTGAGGCAGAAGGATTGCCTGAACCCAGGAGTTTGAGGTTGTTGTGAGCTAGGCTGAGCCATGACACTCTAGCCTGGGCAACAGAGTCAGACTCTGTCTCAAAAAAAAAAAAATTGATTATAGAGACTCCAAAGCAAAGGTTCTCTCTGTCCCTTGCAGTGTCTGTTATCAACCAGGGGGAGGGCAGAGTGGCTCTAGCACTGTAGCTCCTACAGGGCCCCCTAAGTCCTGCCCAAGGACCCTCCCTAGGGACAGGATGTCTCCCCAAGCTTGGAGGCTCGCCTCCAGACCTTCTGGCAGAATTCTTCCTCTCCCAGACAAGCGAGAGGATAGTGCCCAGCTAACTGCAGCCCCCCCTCCCACAACCAGGGGAGAGTCCCCAGCTCAGAACAAGAGCTCCAAGCATGGAGCCCCCCAGTTCCTGGGTCTTCACCCTGTGTCTGCCTCACCTGCTAAGAACTTTTCAGAAAATCCCTTTCATTCTCACTCTCCAGGGCCTTCTGACAGCCAGTCCAGACCCCCAAAGTCAGCGAGAGCCTTTTGCTTTGCCTGGGGAGCCCTCTGGGCTCCAGTGAGATGCCGCTGGAAACCAAAACACAGACACGTGAAGTCCTGGAGTGGGACACCCCTCTGAGTGCCTCCAGCTCTGACCTACATGGACGCTGGAACCCAGGACCCAGGCTCTGCCCAGCTGCCCCAGCCATTCCTCCACCACCCCCAGGCAGCACCCCCATCCTGCATCTTTCCTGACCACTCCTCACTGACCCCCGCGGAATTGTCCCTACTCATACGGGCTATAAGCGATTATCTTCAAACTCGGGGCAGAAAAGGAGCCCACCCGTGGTGGGGGGGGGCAGTCCAAGAGCTACAGGGAAGCCGGTCACCACTGGCAGCAGTCACGTCACTACATGGACAGTTCTGCCGTTACTATCTGAACTGGGGAAAGGGCTCGCGCGGGGAAACTGTGGTGAACAGTATGACCACGAGGGGGCAGCAGAGGCAAAGGCTTCGCCCGCAAACGGTTTGGCGCGGCAGCTCCTAGCCTGGGTGGCAAGTTGCGCTCAACCTGGAGCTTTAAACACTACAGATGCCCAGTTCCCACCCCCACGAACTCGGCCTTAACGATCCCGGGTGCGACCCTAACATCAGGCTTTTTGCAATCTCCCCAGAGGAACTTTAATTTAAAAATAGAGAAAGAGGGCCGGGTGCTTTGGCTCACGCCTGTAATCTCAGCCCTTGGGAGGCCGAGGAGGGTGGATCGCCAGAGCTCACAGGTTCGAGACCAGCCTGAGCCAGTGCGAGACACTACCAACTCCCCTCCTCTAAAAAATAGCTGGGCGTTGTGGTGGGCGCCGGCAGTGGTCCCAGCTACTCAGGAGGCTGAGGCAAAAGAATCGCTTGAACCCAAGGATTTGAGGTTGCTGTGAGCTGTGACGCCAGACCACTCTACTGTGGGCCATAAAGTGAGATTGTATCTCAAAAAATAAATAATAAAAATAAAGAAAAAAGAGGATAAAGGGAGGGAGGAGCCCCTCAGCCCCTTCTACTCTTGGGCTGGCGCTGAGGGCCGCACACAGGGCTGGGGCTTTGTTAACTCAAAGCAGAACTCAAGGACCACCACTGTCGAAAGTCACCTAGGAGTTTGTTGGAAATGCTGGGTCTCAGGCCCCAGCCCTAACTCACGGACTCAGAATCTGCAATTTGCCGGATTCTCCAGGGCATTCATGTGCACATTCAAGTTTGAGAAACCTCTGGCCCTAGTTACCCAAAAGGCTTTCAGGTCCAATGTCACAACTGTAGTTCACAGATGCAGACAGTCAAGCCCAGAGGGAAGAGCCCAGTCCCTCAAGGTCACTGGCCATGTATTGCATGGGATGGTGCAGGCCTCAAGACCTGACTCCCACGTCCCCCACAGCACCCTGCTCCCCAACCCAGAGGTGGGCCTGGGCACAAGAGGGCTACATATGGTGGCAGGCGTTTGGTGGGTGAAAACTGGTCTTACTAATAAACAGAGGAAAATAAGCTATCAAACAGAAAGTAAAAGAAATAAACTCAGCACATAATTGCCCCTCTAAAGAGAAAACTCACAACTATCCCCTTTATGGGTTTAATTAGTATCCCCCAGCCTAACTTGTTACCTCTATGATGTTTCTCCGCCTTGAGGAGCCCTAACCAGACAGTAGGGGGGCCTCCCGGCTCCGATGCTCTGCCTCAGTTCTCAGCAGCGCCAGGTTCCAAGGACTCCAGATAAGCTGATGGATCAATGGTGACTGCTCGCTCCTTCTTGCTCAGCGCTCCTGTTACCTGTCTGCTGAAGCAGAAGGGACAAAAAGGCATTCTTATCTTTAAGACACCAGCTGCTTTTCCTCAGCTGGCATTTCAACTCCTCTGTGTGTTGTTGTCATCTCTCTCTCTCTCTCTCTTATAAATAAACTGTATACTTCTACCCCAATTGCTGTGTGAAAATTCTTTCTCCAACCTACTGTGAGCATCTAGTAAGTTTCTACCCTAAGACCAGTAGAGTCTTGGAACTGCCCTGTTAACAGACCTGTTAATATATGGCCTGCAGGTATCTCAGGGATGGCTAAGATACCATCCCTGCCACAGGGAACTTCTGTCCTGATATCTAACGCAAGACAGACACAGGTGGCATCAGCCAAGCACAGCACTGACCTTGAGTTGCGCTGAATCATCTCTAAATCTAGGAAAATGGAGAATGAAGAAAAAGCCCAGGATGGACATGTCACCTGGGAAGACACCCTGAAGTCTGGGCTCTGAGAGGTGGGGTGGGGGGCGGGGTAGATTTCAGTGGCTGGGGGAGGGAGGGGTTGCATTTTAGACCAAAAGACCAAGATGCGTGAAGGATACTGATATTCCTGTGGCAGGAAAAGTCCACAGGACCAGACCCTGAAAGTAGGCAGAGCACTTCTGCCCAGGTAGAGCTAATCCAGACCTTGGGCTGGAGGCCACAGGGAGCCACAGAAAGTGTTTGAGCTGCAGAGGAGTCTGGGCCTCAGAAAGACCTCTGGGGTTGGCCCTGTTGTGTACTCGAGATGGCACGAGGAGAAAGAGGCTACAGGAACCCTCATACTGGGAGCTCACTGAGGACGTGGCTTGAGACTCGCTTGTCTCAGAGTCACCAACATTTGCCAGAGCCTTAGTCCTTGGAAGGCGCCCAGCAAATGACATCTCTTGGGAGACCAGCCTTTAACCCAAAGGGTATTTAATATTGTCCAGAGCAGAACAGAAAATGTAAGCCATACTCTTGTGGCCTTGAGCAGAGTGACAATGACAGCAGAAGTTCCCCCATACGGTTACAGTGAGACGTGTCTGGGACATACCTGGTATCTAGGTACTCAGTGTCATGATGCCATCGTTCTACTTCGTAAAGTCTTCTTGTCCCAAGGCTGCTGTGACTTTGCACTGTCTTCATAATTTCTGTAGCCCCTGGAGTGGCTCCTCCAATCTCTCCTGCTCCCGAATTAACAGTAGCATTTGTTGAGTGCTTTACCTAACTTACTTGACATATGCGAGTTCCTTTAATCCTACACCGACGCTTTTCAATGGGTTTGCTTCCCTCCTGATTTAAAGGTGAGAAAGCTCAAGGACAGAGCTGACACATGAAGGTCACAGGGATTTGAATCAGCTCACTGGCTCAAGTGTCTCTGCTGACGGGACTCCTCCTCAGGGCCACCATGGGAGCCTGCCCGAGACTCTGCCTTGGCCACTCCACAACCCTCACACCGCACTTTCTCCCTTCGTAATTTCTCCTCCAACAGTTATGGGGACAACCCTCAAGTCTTGTTCTAAGCCTCCTCAACTTATTGAAGGTAACTTCTCCTCTGACCAACGACACACAGGTCCCAAGGCCAGAGGGATGGAGCCATATGGATGTCTGTGTTCCCCTGAAACCCAACCAGCCCTAACTCCCAGCCCCCAACTCTAGCTGGGCAGTTTGACCCTAGTCCCCTGATTAGCTCACCACCATCGTTCTCTGCAGAAATCTAGGTGGCTGGGGTCCTGCTGCCTTTGCACAGTGGGCTAGGGGATGCTGGAGAGCAGGAATCTGTCCTCGGGAGTCTGTCCACAGACCCAAGCATAGGAAATACAGGACTTACCTCTTCCAACCAGGGTCTCCTCCCAGTTTGCCTCTTTGGGTTCACAGTACTGTCCTCCTTCCCTCAATAATCCCTCTTCAACAGCCACCTAATCCCAACGGTCCTCTCTGCTCAGAGCCATTTCACAACTGCCAGTCAGATTGTCCCCTTCCCCCACATTCCGAGTGACCAACGGTCAAGTCAACCCCCTAACTGAACTCAACCACATTCTGCCCCGTTAGACTTACTAGTGTGCATCTTCCCTAATGGGCCAGACATCCCAGCCTCCCAAGTAGCTGGGACTACAGGTATACACCATCTCAACACGCTAGTCTGTCTATTTTTAGTAGAGACTGGGCCTCGCTCTTCCTCAGCCTGGTCTCAGACTCCTGAGCTCAAGGGATCCTCCCACCTTGGCCTCTCAGAGTACTAGGATTATAGGCGTGAGCCACTGAGCCTGGCATGAAGTTTTTATTATAAAGCATTTCAAACATACCCCAAAGAAGGAATAGTAAAACGCACCCCTATCACTCCCTACCCTGCATCAACAATCACCAATATATAGTACCACTTGCTTCGTTTATATCTCCCCACCCAATAGCTCTCACTGGTTCGTTTTAAAATAGCTCCATTTTGATATAACAATACAAAAAAATATTATTTGTCCCAGGGATGCTGTGTAGGGCGAACACTGAAAGCTGTTTGCTGAGTATTATAGGATTGCGTTTCTGTCAAATGGCCATAAAGGACAAATCTACGGAGACAGAAAGTAGATTGGTGGTTGCCTGGGCTTGGGATGGGAGGTAGGTAATGAGGGGTTACTGCCCATGGGATGGGGTTTCTTTGGGGGGAATGAAAATCGTCTAACATTGACGGCCGTAGCATTGCACAACACCAAATACACTAAAAATTGTTGAATTAAACACGCTGGGGGATGAACTGTATATGTGAATTAGGTCTTAATCAGCTTTTTTTTTTTTTTTGAGACAGAGTCTCATTTTGTTGCCCTCAGTAGAGTGCTGTGCATCATAGCTCACAGCAACCTCAGACTCTTGGGCTCAAGTGATCCTCTTGCCCCCGCCTCCCAAGTAGCTGGGACGATAGCCACACTATAGCCACTACACACAGCGAATTTTTTCTGTTTTTAGTAGAGACGGGGTCTTGCTCTTGCTCAGGCTGAGTCTCAATCTTGCTCAGTCTCAAACTCCTGAGCTCAACTAATCCACCCACCTCAGCCTCCCAGCGTGCTAGGATTACAGGCCTGAGCCGCTGTGCCCGGCCTGCAGTAAGCTTTCTTAAAAGCAGGAGGCCCATGGGAAGAACGAACATGGAGTATGAATTAGTGAAAAAGAAAAATGCCCCGAATGGAAACCTGAGAAGCTTTGTGACTGTATCTGTAGGCTCTGCACTGACGCTTTCTGCACACCACCCCGGGGTCTCTGTGACACGGGTCCCAATCCCCAAATACCCGATGAAGACATTCCAGCTCAGCATGGCTGTAAAACCAGCCGTTCTTGCCCCCAAACAGCTTTATCCAAGATTACTTCTTCCTGTGGAAACGCACTACTGCCAAGGTTAAAAGAAACCCAGTCTTTTTCTCAGCTTATAGTCTTGCTGCTGGGATCTGTAATATGTTTTTGACATGCTTAGAAATTATTTGCATGAGATGTGCTTTAAGGGCAGTAATAATAATGCCTACCTATGGGTAACCAAGCACTTATACATCCCAGGCCCTGCCCACAGCTCTGTATGCATCACCCCATTAAGCCTTACAAAGTCAGGGCTGCTATTATCCCCGCCTGGTAGACAAGGACATGGAGACGCAGAGGTGCCAAATTCTGCAGCCTGCACAGTCTGTAAGGGATGGATCAGCAGGTTTTGAATGCAGCTTCACAACCACACTGCCTCAACACCAAGAAATCTCCAAGCATAAACAACAGACTTGGAAACTAAGTGAGAGCCAGTCGGGCAGCCTGTGTCCAGCCCCTCCTACGGGGATGAGTAACGGGCTGTTCTCAGACTTCTCCTCCATAACAACATTCCACACAAGGAGAGGATTAACTGGGGCCTCAAGAAAGAAAAAACTACCCTGACCCTAAGATCTTATTCCCGTTAAAGAATCAAGGCAACCTACCTACCCACGCTTTCGATCCTGCAAGAGTACCGCCAATATTGTTCCTCTTCTGCTGAGACTCCGGGAGTGGAAACTGGGGGAAAGGTATTCTTCGAGCTGTGGCAGATCTACAGACAAATCCAATTCTTCGGGCTTCCCTTCTGCAGAAAGGAAACTTTTCTGGACTGTTACCTTCCTTCCTTACATGCCCCTGATCCCAGCAGTCCCCAGCCTGGCAGCCTCCAATCAGAGAGTGCTCCCACTACTCCATAACCATGGGTCCCACTCATTGACGTCCAGGGACCCCGGAGCAGGTCATTTCCCAAGATCCACTTCGCTGGCCAGAGGAGAAATGCACAGTGCCAGAGCAGGGGGACAGCCAGAGAAGGGCCACAGCAAACGAGGTTCCCCACTGTCCGTGTCTGGGGATGCTGCAGTAACCTCAGCCTTTGCCTCTCCCCCTGGTGGGAGACTGCAATTTGTACGGGGAAAGGCCAGGAACACAGGATACCTCCCAAGACTCTTCCCCTGTGGCCAGTCCCCCTCAGGTCATGAACACACACTCTTCAGTGGAGGAGAGTGCCCAGAACAGAGGCCAGCCAAAGCTGTGTCCTCTTTACCAGTCTAAGAGGCTACTCCATGACACCCCCCTTTGCAGACCCTAGAATCTGGGCTTCAGCTAAAGGGGGGGAAATTTTTCCTCCCTGCCCCAGAGACTGATCCCCAGAAAGAACTGACTTCTCATATCTCCTTCATATCTGAAGGAATGGGTGACATTCAAAATACACTGTCAATTTTTGAAACACAGATCAAAAGTTCAAGGACATTCTTGGAAGAATGGACACAGGACACATCAGGACACAAAACAGGAATCAGCCTAAGGAAGGGCCTGCTCTTGAACAGACCAAATTAAATCTGAGTAGAGAATCTGTTTGTTAATTGAGAGCAAGGGAAAATAGAGACAATGTGAAATATTAGTAATACAAGACTTTATATAAGATTTAATAACGCTTTCCAAGGTAAGATGAGCTTTGAAGAACTTAAAGGAGAGACACACAGATTTGACCTCCACTGACCTCAGTAACTTGATCAAATGCTCTGAGCAATCTCAGAGAGTCCTCCGAGTCCTTTGTGGCAAGACACAAGAAAATGCACTTCTGGAAGATTACATTATGTCATGAGCGGGGCCAGCAGCCTACCAGAATGATTAAGTTGCAGTTTCTGACAAGTCAGGCAGCAGATGACTTTGCCCGAGTCTTTATTAACCATTGTGGGAAAATACACACGATACTTCCAGACAAAACGCAGAGAGGCTGTGTCAGACAGGTGGCACCCGAAAGAGTAAGAAAAGCAGCTGAAAGACGGTGAACACTCTCCTGAAAAAATACATGTGAATCAGCACAGGCAGCCCATGAAGGACATGAGCAGAAAATCACAGCTTTGCAGGAAAAACCTGGCCCAGAAGAGAGAAAAATGAATAAGCAAGCCGGAGAGAGGCAGACACTGGGGGTGAGGGTCGGTGAGGTGGGGACGGCAGAGCCACAGCCATGTCCAGAGAACATGTGCTTGGCGGTGCCGATGTTCTCCTGGGGAATCCAGGTAGTCACCCGCAGCATCCGAATGAAGGCTATCAGCAAACACGGCTTCTTCAGAGCCAGTTTACTTAGCAGGGAAAAGAATAGAAAGCAAAGTAGTGAAATCTTTCCCCCCAAAGAAAATAACCCAAACCCCCTAGACCTGGATAAAAAATTAGAACAATGAGAAAGGCCTTGTAAAAGTCAGAGCTACATTCTAAGCAAGAACACGCCCAAACCTCCTTCCATGGCACAGGACGTTGAAAGAGCTCTTGCCCCAGAGAAGGTGGGTGCTGCCACCTCGAGACACATTTTAGGACAAACACATCAAGAGAGAGACTCTTCAGCAAACCATGTCCCTCAAGACAGCTCTGAGACATGGCCGTCACCAGAGACTTCCTGCAAGACACCCTCAGCCACCAGAGTCCTTCTGGCCCCACCCCCAGACCAGGTGACATCTTCCCCCCACTAACAACACCTGCCTCCCTGTGGGGTCTTCCTCTTCCTGATGGACGCACCTGGTCTAGACTGGAAGCCTCCACGCCAGTTCCTAGGGGTCACCTGAGCCTCAGGGCAGTGTGTGCCCCACACCTGGCACAGCTGAGGTCCCACCAATAGAGGCCAGAAATCCTCTCTTCTAAGGAGCCAGCTGCCACAGGGCACCTGCCGTTTCCACAGTCTCCATGATCACAACAAGACAAAGATGCCCGCCTTGCTGGAAAGACCACCACCCCACTGGGAGGACTTCCCAGGCTTCCCCTCCTTCCACTGGCAGTTCCCCCTAAACCTTGAGAAAATACAGTCTGTGCTTTCCTTAAATAAGAACTTGCTGTCACCCGAGAGAGAACATGCAGGCAACAGTCTGAGGTTTGGGGTTTAAACAAACTACTTTGCACCCTCTAAAAACTACCTCAAAACTGTTTCCTCCTGTGAAAGGACCTGCTTCTTAGTTTAGCTCCTAAAGCTCCTTGAGAAATCAATGAAGGCTTTCCATGGGGACTGTGCTCCTACACTTGAACCTGCTAGACTCTGTAAGTAACAAGTGTGCTGAGCACCAGCCCTGCAAAGTGACACGGTACAAGAAGGGCAGAGATTCTCTCTAAGTCCAGGGAAATTGACATTATGGAAGGAAGCTTTATGACTATAAAATCTTGAGGTTATGTCCACTTCAAAACAAAACAAGAAAGAAATGTATGAAAAATTTTAAACTGTAAATAAATCCTCTGATATGGATGAATAACAAGCTTTGCTCAGTTACGCCGATGTGAACTGGAGGGATATAGCAGGTGACACTGGGATAGGGCAGCTCTGCAGGCTTCTCCAACGTTCCAGCAGGGCCCCTGAGAACAAGTGGCTCCTTAACACCAGGCAGTGGAGGTAGGGAGCTCTGCTGGGCCAGGAGGAGTCCCACAACAGCCAGTGGTCAGTGGCAACTGCTGCTGCCCTCCTGCGCTAGGCATAGTCTGTGAACTCTAAAATAACTTCTCCCTCCAGCATTCCAGGGAGATGATGGATTCAGGTATGATCACTGTTTTTTGGAAACGCAGAGGTTAAAACAATTTGTCAAAGGTCACACAGCTAATCATGGCAGACGTGGGGATGAAGAGAAACATCTCACTCCTGTGACTATGGACAGTCGCTTCCAGGACACTGGCAAACATGACGGGACGAGGTCTCCACTCTCCAGGTCACATAGATCAGCCAAAGGAGAATTTGTGGGACGCTGGAGTCCTAGAACAGGCTGGAGGAGACTGACCCTGCCACTTCATAGAGTAGAAACAACCAGAAAGGGAAGGGAAGTTCTCAAGATCATGTGGCCAGTATCAACAGCAGTCCAGGTCTCCTAGGCAGGGCCTTTGGCACTCGCTACCCTGCACCTGGTGTTAGAGGCAATGCAAGAATGCCCCCTGGAGGAAGGGCTAGAAATTGCACGTGACCGTGACCCTGCCCCAGTCCAGTCCAGAAAGGCAGCAGCGCAGGGTGGCTTGGAGTGGGGTGGGGAGCTAGAGCTTCCCCTCCCCCTCCTCTGAGCCAGTGTTGTGCGATGCGCCCAGGGGTGGCTCAGATCCTGTCCCTGGATCTGGGGTCCCAGTCCAATGGAAAAGACACCCGAGCAAGGACTGAGAATAAACTCAAAGCTCAGGGCAGTCACCACAGGAGATCAGAAGAGGAGGAATCAGGGTAACCAGAGGTGCAAGAGATAACGTGAACCCCGGTGCCAATGGAGGACCAAAGCCCAGAAAAGAAGAGCAAGTGTGTGGGGGGATGTGTGTGAAGGGGTCCAGTTCTGCCAGGTATTAAAACAAATTATCACTCTGGCAAAAAGAAAAATGCCACAAGGGCTTGGAGAATGAATAAGCTGCCAAGTCCAAAGTGCCGGTTCACGGCCTCAGCTGCGGCAATTTCCCTGAAGGAAAGAGGAGGAACCGCCTTCAAGACGGTAAGGTGTCCCGTGCAGCCCCTGATCCTCTCACCCACCCATCCCGGCCTTCTCTGTCTCTGCGGCCTTTACTTATAACAAGAAATTGTAAAATCCTGCTCAGAGGGAAGAGTGCGACTCCTCCCTCCGCCCTTGGAAATGAATGCCCTGTGTGTAACGAGGAAGCAAAAATTATCTGAAAGAGAGAAGAGAAAAACAAAAACACGTGGTGTAATAGACAAATCAATTGGCAAGCCCAAGGCACCATAATTTCCTCCAATTCCCTACTGAAGTCACAACCGAGAGTCTCCCTGATCCTCCTCTTCCTCCGCCGCACCCCCTCCCCAGCCCCCGGCCTGGGCTGGAGATTTCACACCCGCGCTCGCCTCGGGCCCTGCCTCCTGTCCCCACCCGCCTGCTCCAGGCCCCTCCCCACGCGGTGCACGCCGGTCGTCCCCGATGTCCACTTCATACTCATTATTTGTCAACAATGTCAGCGCATCCTGGGCGCTCAAGTGAGCGTGGCGGTCAGGACTGGCCACCCCATGGGGTCACTATTAGTCCCTGCCCCCTCTGCGCTCCGCCCTCGCCGCCCCCGCCCCTCGAGCCCGGCGCGTGGCGTCCAGCTCCCCCGCGCACCTGCCGGGTCCAGTCTCCGCCTTGGTACCTGCTGGGGGGACCCCCAGGTGGTCCCCCACCCGGCCAGGGTCTGGGCGCCGGACTTCCACACTGACCCTGGAACCCCGCCTCCACCGGGGACCGCCGCGGCTTGGTCCCGGGTCCCCCAAGGATGTGGGTTCCTTCCCGGTGCGGGACACGTTCCCCTGGCCCAGGCCGCTAGGCTGCCGCCGGAGCGACCCCTGTCCCCGCGCGTCCACACCGGCCCGCGGCGGCCGGCGGGAGAGCGCGCGGCTGCGGGAGGCCGCGGAGCCGCCGGGTCTCTGCGAGGAGAGGGCGACGCCGCGGAGGCGGTTTGGCGCGCGGAGAGGGCCGTGGCGTTTCCTCTTTAGAAGTGGAGAAGAAGCGGAACACGTACGCCCTCTTAGCGCAGTGGGCAGCGCGTCAGTCTCATAATCTGAAGGTCCTGAGTTCGAGCCTCAGAGAGGGCAGCGAGTTTTGCTGGGCTACGATCTCATTTAAAGAAAATTATAATAAACATTCATTTGGCAGAGGCTCGGGAAGAGCCATTCCACCCACCAAAGAATTGTGTGTATGAGCCGTGGGAGAGAGCAGGTGTCCTCCCTTTGGCCCGGAGGGTAACCCAGGTGTCCAGGAGCGGTGGGCCCCGCTCCCTACCAGAAGACTGCGTAAGTAAGCGCTTTGGCCCGCACACAAACGGCTCAGCCTCATTCATAGCCAAAGAAACGCAGCGAAAGGATCATGGCCGCTTCCCCCAGGAATAAAAATCCCCAAGTGAGAAAACACGCAGGACTAGCGCAACTGTGGAGAAACCGACACCCAGTGTTGCTGATGAGAGCAAAAATTGATTATTCGATCCCTTTTCCAAAATTCCTGAAAAGTTAATCTCCTGGACCACTTCCAATCTCCCTTTTCCCACCTCCCTCTGCTTGGAGCAAGGCCTTGTCCCCGCGTTCTTTCTCTGCGGTCTGGACACTGCCCACTGTCCACCCCAGCTCCGTTCCAGACCCAGCAGCGTTCAAGAGCCAGAAGACCCAGGAAGTCTGTGCCCATCATCAGGTGACCCGAGAGAGCTGGTGGGGCCAGGCATTGACAACAAGGTAATGATCAAGCTCTAATCCTAGCTTAGGTGATTCTTCCCATTTTTTTATTAGTCGGTTTGAAATATCTTCTAATTATTTCGTGATTTTTTTTTTCTCTACTAGTCATTAAGTATATTCCTTAATTTCCACAATACCACAAAAGTAGAGATTCTACTTTTCTTTGTATTATTTATTTCTACCTTTATTGCATTGTGACTGAAGAATACATTCTATAAAAATTAAACCCCTGAAGTTTACCACTCAGTAAATGGTGGTTTTGTAAATGTGTGTACCAGGGAAAACAATGCATTCTGTAGTAGTTGTGTACATTTGCTCTAATTTTTCTAATCATCTTATTCAGATCTTCTCTGTAAGTATACATTTTTTGTCTATTTGAATAATTGCTTACTGTGAGAGGTAAATTTGCCTGTTTTACCAATTTTTTTAATGTATTTTGAAGCCACCATAACGAATGCATAAAACAGAACGCTGTGCCTTCCAGGTGAACTGAACACTGATAAAGTATTCAGTTTTATATCAAATATTGTGTTTTATAGTGTATGTTGTCTAATATGAATATTACATTAGCTTTCTTTGATGTAGTGTCTACATGAAGTATCTTTTTATATTTTTATATATTTGTCTTGCTTTCCGTGCCTTTATGTCTTAACATCCCTTTTAAGTACACAGTTGTGGCCTGCCCAGTGGTTCAAGCATTATGCAGCCCCTCTGGGAGGCTGATGGTGGGAGGATCCCTTGAGTTCAAGACCAGCCTGAGCAAGAGTGAGAGTGAGACACCCCCCCATCTCTACAAAAAAATAGAAAAATCAGCCAGGCATGGGCAAGTGCCTCTAGTTCCAGCTACTTAGGAAGCTCAGGCAAGAGCATCTCCTGAGCCCAAGAGATTAAGGTTGCTGTGAGCTATGACACCACAGCAGGGTACCTAGGGTGACAGAGTGAGACTCTGTCTCAAAAAACATAAATATAGTTGGGATTTTTTAATCCAGTTGTATGATCCCTACAGATTAATAGGAATATTTAGTCCATTTACATTTAGTTACTGTTATACCCTATCTGAATTCAAACCTACCATTTTAATAAAGTTTTCCTTTTTGTTCTGCCTGTTCTGTGTTACTTTTTTTTCTTTTTCTCCTTTCGGATTTCTTTTGGCCATAATATTATGACAGTATTTTCCCTCTATTAGTTCAGAAGCTGTCCACTTAATATTCTTTTGGTATTAACCTTGGGATTATAATGTCCCTTGACTTAATCAGCACTGCTATTAATTGGGACTTTTACCTTGTTTCCAGAAAGCATTTTGAAATTATTTTATTGTAATGCTCCCAATTATTTCTCTCTTAACTTGCTTGTCTTTGTTTTTAGTTCTCTTGGACATACATCTAGGAGTGGAATTGTTAGGACATATGGCAATTTATGTTTAGCATCTTAAAGAACTGTCACATCTTTTCATAGTAGCTTAAACATTTTACAGTCCCACTAGCAATACATGAGAATTTCACCTTCTCCACATCCTTGCCAGTACACATGGATTTGTGTTGTCTGTCTTTTTTATTCTAGCCACCCTAGCAGGTATTAAGTGACATCTTGCTGTAGGTTGGAGATCCATTTCCCTAAAGGTGAATGTCATGGAACATATTTTCATGTGCTTATTGGCCGTTTTTTATATCTTCTATGGAGAAATGTCTATTCAAATCCTTTGCCCTTTTTAAAAAAATTGGGGTGGCCAGCTGGGCACAGTGGTTCATGCCTATAATCCTAGTATTCTGGGAGGCCGAGACAGATGGATTGCTTGAGCTCAGGAGTTATAGATCAGCCTGAGCAAGAGTGAGACCCTGTCTCTACTAAAAATAGCCAGAAGTTGTGGTGGGCACCTGTAGTCCCAGATACTTGGGAGGCTAAGGCAAGAGGATCACTTGAGCTCAAGAATTTGAGGTTGCTATTGAACTATGATCCATGGCACTGAGTCTAAGAACAATAGAGTAAAAAAAAAATGGGATTGGGGCGAGACCTGTGGCTCAAAGGAGTAGGGCGCCATCCCCATATGCCAGAGGTGGCAGATTCAAACCCAGCCCTGGCCAAAAAAAAAAAAAAAATGGGGTTGTCATTTATGGTTGAGTTCTAAGAGTCCTTTGTATATTGTAGATACATGCCCCTTAATACAAATATGATTTGCAAATGTTTTCTCCTGTGGGTTAGCTTTCTCTTCCTTGTGGTACCCTATGAAGCACCCACTTTTAACTTTGATAAATTTTGATCAATTTTTCAAGACATAAATGTTGCAGATGGAGTTGAAGCCTTGTTTCCATCCCTTTACGATCCAATCTTTCCTCCTCCCTCCGCAGAGATTAACCACTCCTCTGAATGTGGTCTTTATAATTGAAGTTTTTTTCTTTTAAATTGTTTGAAATACACGTAACAGAAAACTTACCATCTTAACCATGTTGTGGGTACTTAACCCCTGGAGTGTGCCACGGGTGGCACTGAATACATTGTCGTCTAGCCATCATCACCATCCATTTCCAGAATATTTGCATCTTACCAAACTGAAATTCTGTACCCACTAAACAATACCTCCCCTTTTCCCTCTTTCCTCTGCCCCTGGTAACCACCATCCCACTTTCTCTGTGAATTTAACTAAGTACTTCATAAGAGTGGAATCAAACTATATTTGTCTTCTGTGACTGGCTTATTTGACTTAGCATAATGTCCTCAAGTTTCATCCATGTTGTAGCTTGTGTCAGAATTTCCTTCAAGGGTAAATAATATACATATCCATATATATAATACATTTTGTTTATCCATTCATTCGTTGACCAACACTTGTTACAAATTTTGGAGTCTATTTGTTACCACAAGGACAGATCAACTGGTGGCCTCTACACCCATATCATATTTTTAAATGGATTCTAGTTACAGGACTTAGATTAGAAGCACATTGACTACTGCAGAGGTCGGCAAACTAAACAGGCCAAATCTGTCCCACTGCTTGTTTTTATAAATAAAGTTTTATTTATAAAACTCATTCATTGGGCGGAGCCTGTGGCTCAGTGGGTAGGGCGCCGGCCTCATATACCAAGGGTGGTGGGTTCGAACCTGGCCCCCGCTGAACTGTAACAACAACAAAAAAAAACCCTCATTCATTTACTTCTTATCTGTGGCTACTCTCATGCTGCAATAACAGAGTTGAGTAGCTGCCACAAAAATCATAGGGCAAAGCCTAAAATATTATCTGGTTCTTTAAGGAAATGTTTGCTGTTTCCAGAGCTATAGTATCCAATAGGCCTCCAAATAACAACTCAAATACAAGTTTATTCTCCTTCCATGTAATAGCCCCAAATGGGCAGCTTTTCCCCAAGCTTAATTCACACACACGGGATGCTTCCACCTTGGAGTTCTACAATGCCCTAGAGCCTCCATAATGTTTTCCTGGAGTTGGCAGAAGGGGAAAGAGACCCTGGAAAAGGCACTACTGCTTCTTCAGGCTTGGCCCAGAGATGGCCCGTGTTATTCACACATGATCCATTGGTAAGAGGTAGGTACCTGACACCGTCTAGATGCTGCAGAGGACGGCACCCTTGCTCCCTGCAACTTCCTCCCAGGGACAACAGTAAGCCACTAACTTTAGTGGGCAGCTAGCTGTTGTGGCCATGCCAACACCAAGCAAAGATGACGCAGATGGAAAGACTAGAAAGCGGCCTACACAGGCTTTGTTCCAGAGTTTGGGCTTTTCAGCCTGGAGCAGGCCATACAAGATATCATACTGTCATGTCCTCAAACTCAGGGAAGTGATCCTGTAATGGCAAGCAAGGCATCTTTGACCAGAATTAGGATCAGGACTTCTCAAGAGTCAGATCAAGCAAGGTAGCATGAAGCAGGGAGCTCCTCTGCCACTGAGATGAGGCACCAAGGGCAGCCTGTCCTCAGAATGTGGTTAGAACTCCTGCAGCTTCACCTGGGTCAAGAAGTGAGCATCGTTGGTCCACTCCCTGCTACCCATCTGAAAGTCTGTGTGTGTTACTTACATTTGGGGGGAGCTTTCCAAAGATTCCAATAATTCTTGATCAAAAAGGGGGGGGAAGGTTACAAACAAAACTAAGTCTGATCTAAAATTCCTTCTCCACCCTAAAATGTGTTGAATGAAGGTCTAAAGTTACCCATCTCAAGGAGTTTATTTGGAAGAAATAGACACGTAGCCAGGCCATTTTGGTTTTTGCTTTGCTATTTTATTCATGACTTCATGATACCTCATTTATCTGACTCTTGAGAAATCTTGATCCTAATTTTGGCATTTGGTGGCAAAGGCCAGATGTCGTACAGTTTCACCACCCAAACCCAGAAATCAGTGGTAGAAAAGTAAAGGAAAACACTTCAAGCCATATAATAAAACTCTGGGCATATAAGCTGGGGAGGGTCAGGGGTGGGGGCAGATGACCTGCCACCGAGGCTTAGGCAGAAGTTATCCAGCATCCCGAGGTCATCCTCTCAGCCACACTGGCCCCAAAACTGTTCTTCACTGGCAAGACCATGACTCCCGACCTCAGTACAAGAGGTGGTAAACTGTGGCACTTTTCTTAGAGCCCGTGACCAGATACTGGTTGTCGGAAGACACATCACAACACACGATTTCTAAAGGCTCCTCTACCTAGAGGGAAAGAGGGACCGAAAGGGGGTCATATGTAGGGCAAGGCTTGGCACAGCAGCTCCATTGAGGGCTGTTTGAAGGCTCAGTCTGAAGACAAGGGCAGGTCCTAGGGCTCAAGGTGGGGCCCATGAGTCCTCAGGACCTCAGTCTTCCTTCCCCACCCTATGAAACGGTCCTGGATGTCACCTCAGAGGTATTTTCCAACACACCCTAGGATCTACCCCGACAGGATCTGGTCATACACTCTGAGCAGCTGGGTTTAGATATTCTTCCCTCCTGTACCTGAAACAACCTCCGTAGAGAAGGTGCCTCCAAGCAGCGGAGGGTCTCATCCATTGTGGTCACAAAAAAGGTCCCTGGAGAAGGAAAGAACAGATGGAGAGGCCAGAGCCTGAGCCTGCAGTCTAACTTCGCTCTATCCTCAACTAGGGAAAGGGCAACTCTTTCTCTGCCTCGGTTTCCCTGCCTATGGAATTGAAAGACACCACACAAACCATTGTCCAATCTGCTTGCACCTTCCTACCACACACGACATCGCAGTGAGTGTCACTGAACGAAAGGACAGTCAGACGAGGCTTTGTGCCTCTTCAGTCTGCTTGTGCCTTCCGGCTGTCATACCTTCCCATCATAGAGGGAGCCGGAAAAGGAAAGGAAGGTGAGCAGAGAAGGGAGAAAGGCAAGTGAGGTCAAAACAGGACAACTGCGGAGGTGTCACCTGGTGTCTCACCAGAGGCGGCGAACTTGATGTTGTGGTAGTGGAGGTATCTTTGCAGGACAGCCTTAAACTTTTCGTCCCGATGTGTGTGTAGGATGACCATTTCACCTGTCCTCAGGCCAACTAACATCCATTCCTCACTGGGGTCATGGGTAATGCTGAGGATCTGCACGGAAGAAGGTTTGGGGTCAGCACTCCAAGTTGCCAACGCCATCCCTTGTGCCCACCTCGTCAAACTGAGACCCCACCCCTGCTGGCAGGCATAGCTCCCCTGGGGCTCAGTCAGGCACCTCATAATCTAAATGATGGTGCTGTATCCTCTTGTAGCTCCTCAGGTCCCAGGAATACAGGTTGGTGTCTTCACCTCCTGTCCAGAACTTATTGCCTGCGATGTCAATACATCGAGACCCAAATTTGGGGAGTTCCTGCCTCCTGGTGGGAAAACAACTTGGAGGTTACTGACTGGTTTGGGCCCTTTGGAAGTTCCAGGGCCAGGAAGGCCTAGGAGCGCCCCAGATATATCCCCCCTCACAGACTCGCCCAGTCTTGCTGGAGATGGGGGAAGTGAGGCCTCACTGTCAAGCCCCTCCAGGTATACCTGAGTGGCTCTGGAGAGAGGTCATACCTGATCAAGACTTGGTTCTGCAAATCCCAAACCTCAACAAATCCTCTGAAACAAGCCAAGCAGATGTGGGCATCAGAGGAGACAGCCAGAGAATGGCACATGAGGCCTGTAGATTCCAGCTGTGCCCGGACTCGGGGTGTGGGTGCCAGGTCCCAGAGAGTCAGAGTTTGGGCCACACCCCCTGTGATCATACTCTGCTCATCGGGCAACAGTTTGCAGGTGAGGACACAGTCCTGGTGATCCTGTAGGAATGGTTCACACTCTCATGTTCCCCCCATCAGCCCTATCTGGGTTCCCTGAGCCCTGCTTGAATATTCGCACCTGAAAGTCCATCTGGACCTGAGGGGGCTCGTCCGAGGCAAACAGAGCCTTCTCATCCCACACCCTGATGTAGCCAGAACCACATGTGTACACATGGTGTGTTGAACCGCTGATGGCAATAGCATAAACTCTCTTTCCATGGTGGAGTGTGCCAGCCTTCCAGGATTTTCGTGGGGCCCTGGGCCTTACCACAACATCATCTGGAATGGGAGGCTGGAAAGAGGACAAGTGGCAATGAGAGGCCATGGCCCTCAGATGAGACCAGTCCTTCCCTATTCTCCAGCCAAACTCCTATCCATCCATATAACCATTCATCCATCTACCCAACCATCCACCCGTGTACGCATCCAACCAACCATTGATCTATCCATCTATCCACCCATCCATTTATCCATCCATCCATCCAACCATCCAAGCATCCAACCCTCTATCAAGCCATCCATCCATCCTTCCATCCACCCATCCTTCCATCCATCCATCCTTCCATCCATCCAGCCATCCATCTATCCTTCCTTCCATCCATCCATCCTTCCATCCATCCATCTATCCTTCCATCCATCCATCCATCCATCCTTCCTTCCAACCATTTTCCTTCCAACAATCTAATCACAGAGCCAGGCTCTTTGTTTCAAGGAGACATCCACCCACCATCCATCCTTCCATCATCCATCCAAACATCCGTCCACCCAACTGTCCCTCTAACCATCCACCCACCCATCCATCCTTCCTTCCATCCATCCTCCCATCCATCCATCCATCCATCCTTCCATCCTTCCATCCATCCATCCATCCATCCTTCCATCCATCCATCCTTCCATCCATCCATCCTTCCATCCATCCTTCCATCCATCCATCCTTCCATCCATCCATCCTTCCATCCATCCATCCTTTCTTCCTTCTATCCATCCATCCATCCTTCCATCC
>NW_003852442.1:10409315-10413102 GCF_000181295.1 Otolemur garnettii
TCCTTCCATCCATCCATCCTTTCTTCCTTCTATCCATCCATCCATCCTTCCATCCATCCATCCTCTCATCCATCCATCCTTCCATCCATCCATCCATCCATCCATCCTTCCATCCATCCATCCATCCATCCATCCTTCCATCCATCCATCCATCCTTCCATCCATCCATCCTTTCTTCCTTCTATCCATCCATCCATCCATCCATCCATCCTCTCATCCATGCATCCTTCCATCCATCCATCCTTCCATCCTTCCATCCATCCATCCATCCTTTCTTCCTTCTATCCATCCATCCTTCCTTCCATCCATCCTTCCTTCCAACCATCCTTCCTTCCAACAATCTAATCACAGAGCCAGGCTCTTTGTTTCAAGGTCATAGCTCTTGAAGAAGTGACACTGCAAGCAGAAGGCCCTACTTTTCAGGATAGGGGTTAGGGGAAGAGGGCCTAGTTCAGAAGAAGCAAGAGCCCTCACCTACAGGAGAGAGAATCAGAGTGCAGACATTGCTTCTTGATTAGGGGTAGGTGGGAAAGAATCCTAAGTGTTAAAAAAATTAAATTAGTAAGATAAAATAAGACACTTACAATTGTACTGAGCAGCGCGCGAACCTCTTCACTAGGAGGAGATGATGAGCGAGGCTGGCCTGCAGACGAACAGTCACAGCCACCCAGTGATGCCTCAGAGGGCATCAGGCAGCAGCAGAGTCACCCAACATAGGGATAAGGCTACTCTGTTGACACTAGGCCCCATTACCAGTACTCCATTTGGGGTCCAGCTTGGGCTGCCACACCCACCAGCCCACATCATCACAGTGGTACTTACCAAGCTCAGACCCTGGTAGGGAGCTATAGCAAACGGAGAGGAGAGAGGAAGGAGACAGTGTGTGAGGCACAAACTTTGTGGCAGGCTCCCCCACCCCCAGGACAGCTCCCACCCCCATACAGTCTCATGCAAGAAAGACCCACCTTGGGCCAGCCTCTGCTGCCTCTCCTCGTTCCACTGCAGAGAGACAAGTGGCCTGGAGCTCAGGTCTGTCCAGGGCCTGGGGGACCCACTGCTGCTGGGTCACACCACCCATCTCTCCATAGACAGGGTGGTGCTGCACTGGGGGCTCTGGGGGCTGCTGGGCTATCCCACATGGACTGTCCATTTGATACTGTCCTTGTTGCTCATGCTGAGAGGAAATACCAGAACTTTCTGGCACATTCCTCCTGTCCTCTGGTTCATTCTGAACCCTGAGAATACCGAATGAGGCCTCTTTCTTCTCTCCACTCATGTTCCTAGATCAGTGAGGTCCTGGGCCACCTGGTTCTAGGGCTTGAGAAATGAACATACCAAATAGATCCTGGGTTCCCAGAGTGTCCTGATCCCCTGTGGCATGAAAGAGAACAGAGGCAGCTATGCAGATGTGCTGTTTGGGTTCTATTTAGAACACACAGAGGATGCCTCCCTTGGTGAGAGGACTCTAAAGATGGGTCCCCAACTAACTTTTTGTATTAAATGTTGCCAGCCACAGGTTACAGGTGAAAGTTTCACACACAGTTTGAGATGTTTACTCCCAGTGTTTCTCCTTTTACGCACAGACCTGCACTTCTGCTCATACAGAATCAAACACACCCTTCAATCTGGCCATACATGGTCCTGCTGAGGGCTCATCATGCAGTAAATAAAGCAGAAGGCACCAGGCAACCCCACAGGGTCTGTCGCCCCCTAGGGGACAGCATGGGGGAACTACAAGAGGTTATGGGAAGGTTGGCATGCTCTATTGGGTGGGGCAGGGTTGTACAAAGATAAAGAGGTCAGCTTGGAGGAGAGTGGTATTTCCTTCCCTATAGGATCATTCTAAGCAGTGGGTAGAATCATGCATGTAGGATGCTTGGCAAAGGAAAAGATAGTAAGTGGAAGATAGCTGTGCTTTGTAGAAGGTTCTGTTATATCCCCTAGCTTAACAGTCAGACCTAGAGAGGCCCTAGAGAGACCCAGGGCTCTATAATATTAACAGAACATATTAAGAGCCTCAGGGACAAAACAACAGGTGGGGAGCTGGTGGAGATCGTCCAATTAGAGCCAACGGCCTGACAGCCACCCTCACTCTCTAGCCCTCAAGCGCTGGTAAGATGCAAGTTTGACAGCTCTTACTCTGTGTTTGGTTTTTAAAACTGGAGCTGAGAACAGGTGAGCCTGGGCTGCATGATCAAACAGCCAGAAAGCACAAAGGAGAGGTTCAAGCCCTGTCCTGTCTGGCTCCAGCCTGCATCCTTTCCAATCTCCCCATCAGAAGCAGGAGGGAAGCTCAGTGCCCATAGCTCAGTGGTTAGGGCACCTGCCACATGCACCAGGGCTGGTGGGTTTGAACCCGGCCTGGGCCTGCTAAACAACGACAACAACAAAAAGAATAGCTGGGTGTTGTGGCAGGCGCCTGTAGTCCCAACTACTTGGGAGGCTCAGGCAAGAGAATCACTTAAGCCCAAGAGTTTGAGGCTGCTGTGAGCTGTGACACCACGGCACTCTACCAAGGGCAACATATAAAACTCTGTCTCCAAAAAAAAGAAGCAGGGGGCCAACACCCACAATGCCCAAGGCAGCAGTTCCCCTTGACCTAGGACTCCCGCTTTGGGGGCACTTAGATATTGGTAAAATCATAGGTGTACAAGCTAGCATTGTTAGTGACAGCAGGTGAACTGGCCAAAACCCACATGGTCACAAGAGGGGACTGGTGCAGTATTTACGGTGCAGCCACACAGGGGAACAGCCCTGCACATGCAGCTATTGAGAGTAACAAGGACCTTGACAACTGACAGGGAAAATTCCAAGGTGTAAGAATAAGGGGTGGGGGTGCATGGTTCAGAACAATGTGCAAAATATGGAACTTTTATGTAAAAGGATGGAAATTAAAAATTATCTTTGTATACGTTTATATGGACCTAATAAATTAGAAAGAGTGGCCACCTTTCAAGGATGGAAATTGGCAAACAGGAAAGAAGAATGGCAGGGAGGTCTGTCACTGCACCACTTGGGACACTCTTAGCATATTTGTGGATATTGAGCCTAAGTTAAAAACTGTTGGACCTGGAGCCTCTTTCTCAGCCACGTCTGTTCTTTCTCATCTCCCCTCAATGGTAATCCTCCTGCTTCTTAATTATTTAAATGACTTAACACGCTCTCCCTGATGCTCATCAGGCCTCCGTTAACCAGAGATATCAGGGCTGAGGATGGGGCATAGACATTCCCAGCCTGGAGTGGTGGGACAGCTACTGAGACCCACTTTTGGGAGCTGGGTAAAACTGAAAGGTGGTGAAGCGATTTAACCGGGACTTCAGGCTTCAAATTGACTAGAATTTCACCCTAAGAATAAGACAAGGCTTCCTAGAAAGAGCAGAAGTCAATATTACCAATCCCCCTCTCTTCTCCCTCCCAGAGACACCCCCCCTTACCAGACAACACTCCTTCCAAAGCCTCATAAAACACTGGTTCTGGGGGTGCTCAGCCAAATCCCCTGTGGCAAACAACTCACCTCCGAAGGCAGAGGGTCAAACCCCAGAGAAGGGAAGTCAGTAGAGACCTACGGAGCCTCAGGTGCCCCCTCTCCAGGCTGGGACCCCACACACACCCAGACACTGCCCCAGCCTGTAGCACAGCTATTTTTAAACCTTAGTCTAATGGATCATCAAGCCCCAGGTCAGAACCTGGGTCAGGTATCTGGCCCTGAATGGTTTGTCAATCACCCAGGAGTGGCCACATCCAGCTGTGCTGAGCCACTGCTAGTGGCCATTTCCTATTAACCCTC
>NW_003852442.1:10413607-10436081 GCF_000181295.1 Otolemur garnettii
TGGTCTCAGGACCACATCTGAGAGGCACTGCATGACCCCTTGGTCTGCTGGTCCCTTTCTGGAAGGAGGGAAGGCCTGGGGAAGCTGGACACCTCTCCCACTCTGCGGGCCTCTCTGCTCCCCACTTGGGATCAGCCCTAAAACTACTCTCTTGTCTACCCTGGTGGCTTCTCATTCATCAGCTTCCTTCTCCTGCAGCTGTCCTGCTGCTACTTACAAGTTTTTTACCCCCTGACCTCCAGTCTCCAAAGCCATGTCTCTCCCTTTCCCCTCCCACATTCCTTGTCCCTAAAACTTCTGTGGCTGCCTGCCATCCTCAAAATAATCCCTAAACTCCTCAGCCTAGTATTTAAAACCCAACCACATCCCCTTTTCCCCTGTTCATACCCTGCCAAACCTGACGCTGCATGTACATTTCCACACTCCGACTTGGCACGTGCCCTTCCTGCATCCAGGAATGCTGTTCCCTGCCTTCTCACGTATCACGTGTGCTCCACGCACTCTGCGTGCGGGGCGCCAGGAGCCAGAGGTCAGGCTGAGGCCAGGCCCAAGAGTTTAAGGAGCTCCAATTTGAGAGGGAGGAGGAGGCTTATACCTGAACCCCCACCCTGGCACGTGATCCATTTTTGGTGAATTATGTCTTCTATCATTCTCACAGGAAACACAACAGGGGGGCATACAGGGCACAGGTTTTCTCTCCAATTCAGAAATGTGGGAATTAATTTGGGAGGGGGAGGGTTAGAACCTTACAGATACTTGTCCAAGATTCCACTAAGTAGACAGAAAAGTGGGCTAGGATGCAAGTCCAGCCCTACAGGACCTTTCAAAATGTGTTTATGAGCAAGCCTTATTGAATCATAGAAGTTTTTTATATATTCTGAGTGTGAATCTTTTGTCAGAGAGGTATGTGACAATTATCTGTGGTTTGCCTTTTAATTTCCTGAATGGTGTCTTTGGATGAACACAAGTCTTAAGAAGTTCTATCCAGTTTCTCTTTTCTTTTAAGGTTAATTCTCTTCTAGTATTATTTGGGAAATATCTGCTGACCCCAATACCATAAAGCTATATGCTCCTTTGATTTCTTTTAAAGCTTCATTATTTTATCTTTCAAATTTACACCTATGAAATTTTGGGCCCTGGCAATATCTGGAAGGTGGTTCAGGGAATAGAAGCCTGGGCCTCTCTCAGGGGAGGGAGCACCCATGCTGGTGAGCAGCCCCGGACCGCCACTTGCAGGCAGCAGGAGCTGGGACAGAATTACCAGTTTTCTCATCTATCAAATGGATTTGGCAGGATGACACCCTTTCTGAAGCTATAGGTTTGGGTTAATAGATCCAGAGGTTAATAAGGGCTTTGATGATGCCAGATTTCAAGTAAATGGCCAGTAAGGGTTAGAGATTCTTAGGGGCCTCAGGAGAGAAAAGGAAATCAGAGAGGTTGGTGGGAAAGCCCCTTGTAGTTAGTGAGTGTAACCCCTGGAAAGAAGGATTCTAGAAGGGGTACAGGGTCATATATGGTGCATTGTTGGGTATACAGAGGCCCTGCCTTGTCTGAATTATCACAGCTTACTCTCACAGTTGTCCCAGGAGGGAAATTTACATGTAAGGAAGTAGTGCGGGGGCTTATGCCTGTAATCCTAGCACTCTGGGAGGCTGAGGCAGGAGGATCCCTTGAGCTCAGGAGTTCGAGACCAGACCGAACAAAAGTGAGACCCCATTTCTACTAAAAATAGAAAAATTATCTGGGTCTATAGCAGATGCCTGTAGACCCAGCTACTTGGGAGGCTGACGTGGAAGGATGGTTTGAACCCAAGAATTTGAGGTTGCTATGAGTTAGACTGAGGCCACGGAGCACTCTAGGCTGGGCACTCCAACAGAGACTCTGTCTCCTAAAAAAGGGGGAAAAAAAAGGAAAGAAAGAAAAAAGAAAAGGAAACTTAGGTGCAGAGAGAAAGTAATTTGCTCAAAAGCCTAGGTTCAGCCTGCACAAAACCACGTGGCCCCCTCTCCAGCTGCAGGGAGGAGGAGGAGGGGGAATGGGGGCCATTTGGCTGTGGCAAATTTGGCAAACTGGCTGGTATGGCTTCTGTGCACTCTTGGGCCAGATATTAGATTGCTAAGATGAAGTGTCAGCCACTGAGTGGACACGGAAGTGGGGGAGGGTATCCTCAGCTCAAGACATTTAAGCAAAAGAGGGAAAGGAGGCAGTCTGAAGGGTGCTAGGCTCAGGCAAGCAGCGATTCTCAAACCCAGACGCAGCTAATGGCAGCTGGGTGCTTGAAAACAAACTAGGAGAGAGACAGCGCATCCTATTATACCTGAACCATGTCTGTGGATGGAGGGACCCAGGCTGTGCCATGGTTAAAATTCAGGTGCATGTACAACCAGTGGGACTCCCTTGACCAAAACTGTCTGAACCAGGATGCAGCTGTTTTCAGGCAAAGAAAGCGAACAGGCCAAAATGTCATCAAACACGTCTGTGGATCCTCCCTCCTGGCCCACCCACCTCTCCATCCCAGGGCTCAGGTGGCAGAATATGCTCACAAAGGTACCACCTGGACAAGACCTCATGAATTTTAGGCTTTGGGGGGAAACTGGCCACTGAACTGAAGATAACATGTTAATCAGAGTGACGTGGTAGGGAGTGCAATGGGGCTGTGAGAGCACAGAGGAGGGCACAGGACCCCAAGTGGAAGGTGGCAGGGAGTGGGTGAGGCCTGATACATGAAGGATGGAGGACGTGCTTAGTGGGGTGTAGGAGAGCATGAGAGAATGTTCTGGGGGGGAAGAGCAGGTGTTAAGGTTTAGAGGAGTATATTTTAGCAAGTGGGAGAATTTTCTAGGGGCTGGAACACAAAAGCTGCCAGTCAGGGGGGACAGGAATGGGTACTCCTTTCTGGGGAGACATGATCAGACTTGAGTTTTGGAAGGAAGAATCAGCTTATTCCGTGGACAGACTGGGGGAGGGGGCAGGGCGGGAGGCTGGGACCTAATTAAAAGAAAAAGATGGTCACCATCACCAGTCATCAAGGAAATGCAAATCAAACCGTAAGCTACCAGTTCACACTCACTAAGATGGCTACGGGAAACACCTCCCAAACCACAGAAAATAGCAAATGTCAGCAAGAAAGTAGCGAAATCAGGACCATCACACCTTGCTCACAAGAATGCAAAATGGTGCAGCCATTAGGGAACATGGTTTGGCAGTTCCACAAAAAGCTAAAAGTAGAGTTCCCATATGACCTAGCAATTCCACTCAGGGATAGGTCCAAAAGAATGGAAAGCAGGAGTCCAACAGTGTCTTGTACACCCATGTGCATGGCAGAATTAACTCCCAGTAGCCAAAAACTGAAAACAACCCAAGTGTCTATGAACAGATGAATGGGTAAAAGAAAGGTGGTACATCCTACGATGGAATATTATTCAGCTATAAAAAAGCAATAAAATACTGATGCCATGGGCAAACCTTGAAGACATTGAGCTAAGCAAAAGAAGCCAGAAGTCCAGGGACGGTATGACAGAAAGGAGGTTAGTGGTGGCCAAGGAGTCAGGGTGGGAAATGCGAAGTGACTGCTTAACCGGTAGGGGGCTCCTTCTGGGGTGATGAAAACGTTCTGGAACTAAGTAGTGCTAATGGTCACTCAACATCGTGAATGTACCTAATGTCCCCGAACTGCAAACCTTAAAAGAGTTAAAATGGTAAATGTGATGATACGTGTATTATACCCCAAGAATGAAACAAAAGCAGGCATTGCGTCATAAGTTAGAGGCCCTGCAAGTCCCAATAGCATTTTTCCTTTTTCCTCTTCAGCACACTCCAGGCAGTCTAACTGGTGGTTTTCTTACCTTTGCTCCCCTTAGAAGAGCCAGTCAGCTGCAGGTGCCCCTGCCCGGAGGCTCTGGGCAGCTACAGTCCAATGGGGAGGGGGACCCACAGCACCTGGTGGGCCACCCCGGGAGGCGGGAGGGAGGTTTTAGGGTCCGGACAGCTAACAGCAGCCCGCACGGAACTTTGGGGGTGGGGTGCGCGCCCTCTGGTGGGCAACAAGAGAACAGCCACCTAATTTCCACCGTCAGACCTCTCCGCTCTCCCGCCAGACTCACTCGATAGTTGCGTTCAAGGGACAGTGGGTCCCCAACCCTGAGAAGTTCTCTTTCCACACAGCGCCCCCAAAACATTCACCCGGACGCTTGTTGTCGATGAAAATGTATCAACCATGTATCCAAAGACACAAAAAACTTCTCCCATTACGGATTTACCCTCGTCGTCCACGCATCAGAGTTATGCTCCCGAGCAACTGAGTTTGAGGTTCACCAAGTCCAAACACCAGCAGCTCCAAGTCGGGGAGCGGGGGCCGAGGGTGCTAAGAATTAGACTGAGCGACAGCAGGGGGCCGGCGAGGACACTGAGCAGAGGACTTAATGCTGACCAGAGGGACCAGGAAGGCTGGCAAGGGGCAGGTGGCATTTGAGCTGAGCGTAGGGTGAAGGGCAAGAACGCTCTAGGTGAAAAGGCCAGTGCACTGCCAGACCCTCCTCACAGTCCGGGTGCGCCTCCTTCCGTGTCACCGAGAACCTCCAGCTCCTTCTGTCTCACCGAGCACCCTCCCCACGACAGCGTGGTGGCGTTGATCCTCCACCAGGCCGGTGGCGTATCCCGCGCGGTGCATTGCTCTTCCCACCACCTCGCCTCCCACCCTGCTATGTGACATGTGGACTCCGAATCCACCATTCCCATTTCTGTCCTGGACCCACCTCTTACCTCCTGAGGGAACGTTAAGCAAAACCTCCCGCCCGATCACTCCCAGGGCCCACCAGCAACTTCCCCCTTCCCACATGCTCCTCGACAGTAGCTCTATTTATGTGGGCCTCTGAGCAGGATTTTAAGGAAAGTTTGCGTGGCTGGACTAACCGTTTCTTCCGACTCCGGCCTGCAGGGTGCGGGGTGGCCCCCGGCTCGGCTTTGCCAGGTCAGGGGTCCCTCCAGGCCTCGGCCTCCACGTGCTCATCTCCGCCCTGACTCACCCCCAGCGGATCTGTGGGCGATTCCCCACTGCGATCTCGAGCTGGGGAAGTTGTTGCAGGGCTACCCCTCCGGGTCGGAGTGTGGCGAAGGGGACCCGGGAGGCCTCTCGCGGGGGGTTTCTTCCCGCCCTTCTGGAGCGGGAGCAGCGTTCGGCCAGCCGCGGCCGCCAGAGGGCAGCAGGAGCCAAGGGGGCGGAAGGGCTCCCGGGGCTCCTCTCCGCCCCCGCACGGGAAACAGGACCTCAGGCGCAAGGTCCCGCGTCTGCGTCCCAGTCCCCTTCCGCTCTGCGTCCAAAACCAGGAAGGAGGCCCAGACGAGAGACAGACCAGCCGAGCGACCACGTGGTGCCCGCAGCAGTAAAGGCCTGCGCAGGACCCGAGGCTGGGAGCACATGGCCTGCGGAGCTCTGGGTGGGGACCAACACACACGCGGGAGGGCGACGACAGAACTGTGCCCCTTACCGTGGTGGCCTGCGCTGCGGACAATCAGAGAAGAGAGGCTCGGTGTGGGCCTGGCTTGGGGAAGGCTTCCTGGAGGCAGAGCTTTGGCAGAGGGTGGGTGGGATTTCGGTGCCCAGCAGGGGGTGGGAGCCGCACTTCAGGAACTTTGGAGCCACTTGTGGACAGGCCTGCATGGTGCGAACCCATGACACCGTGCGTGGGCCACTCGCCAGCACCCCCCCCACACACACACACACACACACACTAGCCCATGGGTGCCCTGCAGCAACATGTTTTACTCTGAGCTTCCCCTAATCTGACCAGGGCAGGCCCAGTGGTTCGCTGAGGGTCAGTGTGACAGGCTGGAGCAGGGGAGGCACCTTGCACTGTAGGGACAAATGATGCTGATCAGAACTTAAGGAGAAAGGCTTTAATCCCTGCCCTTCTAGGCTCCGGTTCAGAAAAGAGAAGTGTTTTTCTACGGGGACAGGGGCCTCTGGTGCTGTCCTTAAAAGGCCTCCCCTGGACCCAGGACTGGGACAGACTACAGAGTCTACAGGATATCAGGACTCCTGAGTGATGAGTCATGTGACTACCCAAGGCGTTCAGGTATTTAAGTGCCTTCCTCACCCTCTGAACCCCCAGAAGGAAGAAGTCTGCTGGGAGAGAGAAAACCATCAGGGGCTGTGGAGAGGGCCTCTAGAACCCTGGGACCAGCCCTGTACTGCGCTATCCAGAGGGACCCACGGCCCAGAGACTAAGGTCACGCAGGACATCGGTGGCAGATCTGGGACTTTAGGTTCTGTTCTCAGTGATTTTTGAGTTTCCTTGAGTCCCTGCCTTGGTCTTGCCACAGCAGAGAAATTGGACGCTGTGGGAAGCCAGGGCCACAGGATTCCCTGTGCTCCCTCCCCTGACTGCCCAGACATGCAGAGACTGCTGGTAACCAGGGAAGGTTGGGAGATCCTGGCCTTCTGACCACCCCTCTGCCCCAAGTAAGAGACCATGTTAAGTGCTAATTTGCTGTGGGGCCAGAGGGTGTCCTGTCCATCCCTGCACCTCAGTTTCTTTGTAAGTAAAGACTTGGACCACACAGTCACTGTGTGGTCTGGAATTGCCCAGAGGAGGGCTGGGTGGTCATGGAGGAAAAGGGTCCTGATGTCTCTCTTCCCCAAGGTGTGTTCTGGGGGCTCCTTCTTCCTGTGCCCAGCTCCTGGAAGGCCTAGGGTGGGGTAGACTTGCACGAAGGCATCCTTGGGACACTCCACTAAGGCCCTATGCCATGTCCCTAGCTTTCTGACAGAAGTGTCTCCTTCAAAGTCCCAAAGGCAGCACCCCCCAACTGGCAGCCCCTGTGCCACAGAGAGCAGGAGCAGGTGTCTGTATGAGGGGCAGGCCTCCGCACATCTGTGCACGTGGGGATCTGTGGAATACTTTGTGTGTCTGTGGGAAGATCAGTGTGTATATCTAGGTTAGCCCTTGGGAGAGGTTTGGGAGTTCCCTGCCTACATACATCTGTGCATGTGCATGATGTAGGTATCAGATGTGCACACACTCAACACCCACCACCTTCTCTGGGCAACACTCTCACTGAGCCACCACCAGGCGCAGGTAATTCAGTCCTCACAACCATAGCTAGGAGGCAGGTTCTATCATCACTCCATTTTACAGATGGTAGAATAGAGGCCTGAAAATGTAAAGAAACTCCTCCATGCCTCAGTTTCCTCATATCCAAAACCGGGAAATGGGCAAAATGAAGATTGTGTTGCTTTTTTTTTTTGAGACAGAGCCTCAAGCTATCCGCCTGGGTAGAGTGCCATGGCTTCACAGCTCACAGCAACCTTCAACTCCTGGGCTCAAGCGAGTCTCCTGCCCCAGCCTCCCAAGTAACTGGGACCACAGACGCCTGCCACAACGCCTGGCTATTTTTTGGTTGCAGCCGTCATTGTTGTTTGGCGGGTCCAGGCTGGATTCGAACCCGCCACCTTAGGTGTATGTGGCTGGTGCCTTAGCCACTTGAGCTACAGGTGCCGAGCCGATTGTGTTGCTTTTTAAAAATAGATATCACACATTTCCTAAGCATTTACTCCTGTCCTCAGACTCTACTCTCCCAAGGGATGATATTGGTTTGACTTATTCTGTAGCCCTTCCACAGCCCCATGAACCTACAGTAGACTTAGGGTGGGACTCTTGTCATTTGTCTGGTTGAGAAAACAACCCTAAATGATTAGTTTTGTGGCCATGCAAGACTAGTTTCTAAAGCAGCAACTTTGTTTTGGCTTTCCTTTTCTAACTGAATATACAAATCTTTTTTAATGCTATTGGAACAAATTCTCTCATCTATTTCTTCCCCCAATGTATTTATAAACTCATGAATGAAACAGGTGCCAATGAATGGTTTTGAGGAGCATTCTTTTCTAACTGTAAAACCAGAATCATTCACCATCTTTGCCATGGTCAGGTAGGGCTCAGTTTGAAATGTGCAAACACATGTAACTCATCAAGCCAATCCTCAGAGTGGGGGGTCATTATTACTGATATTAATGCTTTGCTTTTGTTACTGTCCCTTAGAATCCGTAGTAAGCAAAGCCTGTATTATGCTGTGGCCCCAGCTCCCTATCCCACACCCACAGTTGCCTAGGGCACCCTTCCATACTCCCCTCCCTGCTCATGCACGCAGCCATGCTGAAGACCCTGGGAGAAGCATTTCCAGGGCAGGAGTCCAGCAAAGCCCTCTGTGCTGGAGGATGAAGACATCTGTTCAGCCCCTGTCCTCCCACCTCCCATTATGTCCCCTCCAGCCCAGTACAGGGTGGAGAATCTGAGGTGATTCTGCAGGAGTCCAGTCTTGGAGTGTGTGTGGCTTTCCAGAGAAGGGACACTCAACTGAGGAGTGGTGGGTGTGAGTCCACAGATGGGAAGCAGGGTGGTGCAGAAAAATGACACATGGCTCCATTAAAGGGGACGTTTCTTAACGCCTCAATTAGCAAAAGCCAAAAAACAAACAAACAAACAAAAATCTCTGTCTTGGACTATTAACCTACATGTTTGTCTCTGAGGCTGCAGAGCTCCCACCAAGATTGGATCCTGGGCAGTGGGCAGGTGGGGACAGAAGAGAGTGTCTTGACCCAGCACCACGAATGAGCCTCAGACACCGCAACCCCAAATTGGTAGAGAGGCTGCTGGACATGGGCTTTCAGACACAACTTCAACTGAAAGTTAAGAATCACAGTCCTGGCTCGGCGCCTGTGGCTCAAGCGGCTAAGGCACCAGCCACATACACCTAAGGTGGCGGGTTCAAATCCAGCCCTGGCCCGCCAAACAATGACGGCTGCAACCAAAACAGCCAGGTGTTGTGGCAGGCGCCTGTGGTCCCAGCTACTTGGGAGGCTGAGGCAGTAGACTCGCTTGAGTCCAGGAGTTGGAGGTTGCTGTGAACTGTGATGCCACAGCACTGTAACCAGGGGGAAAGCTTGAGGCTGTCTAAAAAAAAAAAAAGAAAAGAAAAAAAAGAATCAGTCCCTTTAGCTGGGGACAGAGAGCAAAAGGCCAATGGGACTTTGTCTCTATCCTGTCCAAACATTCTGTTCCACAGATCCAGAAGATGAGTTCCCAGAATGGGAGGACATGCCTGAAGCCACAGAACAGAAATTAAAAGTTGGTTTAAAAAAAAAAAAAAAACCATTTCTAATAGGGCCACACCTGAACACCTGGAAGGACACCTAGTCAGTATTCTGAGCCCACCCCCTAGCCATTGCTTCACTGTGTGGGGGTCACTCTGGCAGCCACAAGAGAAAATGACCAGTTGTCCACTTTAGTTTCCTCCTGAACTTTTAGGGCCCATCCACAGGATGGATGCCTGCAGGTCTCAGTACCCTCACCTACACTCTTAGAATTGTCTCTGCAAACAGCTCAGACAGCCAAGAACTGTGGGGGTGAGAGTAAGCAGGATTGAGAGGCAGGTGTAAAGGGAGAGTCTGGGCAGAGGAGGGAGGCAGAGAAGGGGCCACAAGGCAGGGTGTCAGGGAGAGGAACAATGAACAGGTAGAGGCACAGCTGGGGTAACTGGCACCAGGTCTGCAGGGCATCTCTCTGCGGCCTGGAAAAAAATGACAACTACCGTCAAGAGGCTCTTCAGAAGTGGGGCTTGTTTTCCTTCTGAAGGTGTCCCCTTACAGAAGCACCACGGGCAGCCAGCTGTATTTCTGGCATGCCAGAAAATCTCGAACGTGAGCATCTGAAGGATCAGTGACACTCCCAGTCCAAGTACCTGAAATAATTGTCGCACATTCAGAAACCGTCTGGTGGTTTCAGAACTAAATGTTATTTGGCTTCCTGACAGCTTGACTGTTCTTTTTCTTTCTCAGAATTTTTTTACAGGGATGATAGATTTCCTTCTAAATAGTATCTTTAGACTTCCAAGATGTTCATGATGCCAAAGATCTTGAAAAGCACTACAAAACCAGGAAGCCAAGGCAGTCACCTTATCTCAGAACCTCAAAAACCAGACGTATGGTGCAGTTCCACTTACTGTAAAATGGGAACCCTCTAATAGGGTCAGCAGGACAGCATTTTACACTTACATAAAGGGCATCTATAGTACATGTTATTTTTGAGGGCTGCACAGCATTCCACGTACGCATATATACCAATATGATGAGCAAAAATTCTTAGAGTATTGCTGAGACTGAATATCTCAATCATTTTATATATTTTTAAAAGCTGCCTGTGTTATTTGGTTTTGATTGAATTATTTATGTTCTTTTAATTATAAAATCTTTACTTCAAAACTTTTATAAAGGTATTTTCTGCTTTACCTTTTAACCATATTCAGATTTAAAATGAAAACATACAGAAATATTTAATTTTGAGTCATCAAAATTTCTCATTTTATCTCCTGTGGCTAGTTTCTAGCTTTCATCTGACACTTAGAAAGTTTTTCTCTACCTTGTGAAAATAAATTTATTCTTATCTTTTTTCCTTTTTTAAAGAAATCTTTATTTTTCCTCTTTACAAAAGTATGCATGCCAATTGTTTAGAAAACTAAACAGAAATAAATTAATTTAGGTAGAACACAATATGTGTTTTCCTTTCCAAGAATGAGCTTTCTCTTTTCATTTGTTCAAGTTTCCTTTGGTAGCCCTCGGTGGAGATTTTTAATTTCCTCCATATAGGTCTGCCACAATCATTGTTTATTCCTAGAAAATATTTTCTGTGAGGAATGGGATATTTTCTTACATCATATTTTCCAGTCCTCACTGGTATAAAACTAACTTTGGATATTTCTTTTTAATTGTTCATCCTTTTCTGATTAAAAATTAAATTTAAAAAACACTTGTTTCCATGTGAAGACTCTATGTCATATTCACTTCCCTCTCAGGGTTTCCCATCAGGATAAATCTGATGATATTCAATCCATTTTGGCATTAACCTTCAGATTTTTCTACACCTTTATTATTAGGACTTTCCTTCACTATGGACACTCTGATGCTGACTAAGTTGGAAACTAAACCTGAAGGCTTTTCCACACACATTACACACATAGGGTTTCTTCCAGGTGTGAACTGTCTGATGTATAATACAGTCAGAACTAAAGCTGAAGCCTTTCCCACAATCCATACATCTGAAGGGCTTCTCTCCAGTGTGGCTTCTCTGATGTCGATTTAAATGTGCATTAACATGGAAGGCTTTTCCACACTCCTTACACTGAAAGGGTTTCTCTCCAGTATGGATTCTCTGATGCACAATATAGTCAGAACTACAGCTGAATGCTTTCTCACATTCTGTACATTTGAAAGGTTTCTCCCCAGTGTGTACTCTCTGATGAGTAGTTAGTTTGGCATTGATACTAAAGGCTTTCCCACATTCCTTACATTGATAGGGTTTCTCTCCAGTATGGATTCGATGATGATCAAATAGGTTTCTTTTAGAAGTAAAGCATTTCCCACATTCATTACATTCAAAGGGTTTCTCCCCAGTGTGTATTCTCAGATGCTGAATTAGTTTTGCATTAACATTGAAGGCCTTTCCACACTCATTACACTCATATGGCTTCTCCCCAGTGTGGATTCTCAGATGCTGCCGAAGGTGAGAGTTACACCTGAAGGCTTTCCCACATTCACTACATCCATAGGGTTTCTCACCTGTATGGATTCTCTGGTGCTGAATTAACTTCCCTTTGACACTGAAAGCTTTTCCACATTCAGTGCACTCATAGGGTTTCTCACCTGTGTGGATTCTCTCATGCTGCATTAGTTTTGCATTAACATTGAAGGCCTTTCCACACTCTTTACACTGATAGGGCTTCTCTCCAGTATGGATGCTCTGATGCTGTTTAAGCTGGGAGCTGCACCTGAAGCCTTTTCCGCACTCATTACATTCATAAGGTTTCTCTCCAGTATGGATTCTCTGGTGTTGAATTAATTTTGCATTAACACTGAAAGCTTTCCCACAGTCATTACACTCGTAAGGTTTCTCTCCAGTGTGGACTCTCTGATGTGTAATATATGCAGAACTACAGCTGAAGCCATTTCCACATTCCTTGCACTGATAGGGCTTCTCTCCTGTATGGATTCTCTGGTGCCTGCTTAGACTCCCATGAACACTGAAGGCCTTCCCACACACCTTACACTGATAGGGCTTCTCCCCACTGTGGATTGTCTGATGTGTGATATAATGGGAACTGTAGCTGAAGCTTTTCCCACACTGCACACATTTGAAGGGTTTTTCCCCACTATGAAGTCTTTGATGCCAAATTAATTTTTCATTAATGCGGAAGTTTTTGCCATACTCCGTACACTTATAAGGCTTCTCCTCACTGTGGGTTTCTTGATGCTGATTAAGTTGAGAGTCACACCTAAAGGTTTCCACTAATTCTTCACATTTGAAAGGTCTTTCCCCAGAATTAATTATGTCATGCTTAATAAGTTTTGTGTCAAAGCTGGAGGCTTTCGCCAGTTCTGTACACTCAAGGGGCTGCTCTTCAGTGGAGATGGTATGACACTGATACAAGTTTGGACTCTGACTAAAGAAAAACTCCTCCATGGGGCTTGTGTCATTTTTCACTGGTCCATCAATGATGCTGATCTCGTCCTTCACATTTCCTGCTGAATGAATTTCCTGTTGTTTCTCTAGAATATAGGCTTCTGAGTAATTGGTTTCCTGGGAAAATTCCCTTTGAAGTTCAAATGATGTATAATCTTTTTCTTCACACATTTTTTCCATCAAATTATTGTTAGTCTGGATATCAATATCTACTATAAAAAACAGAAAACATAAAATGTCATGTAAGAACCAGAGTTAGAAAAAAGAAAAAATCTGCACTATAAAGGATCATAATCAAGGAGCTCTATAAAGTCATGTTTCTGAGAAACCCATCATGCATGATCTTTAGCTAAGGACAGAAAACATTAATGTAGTCAGTGTGTGGGTTAATTGGGGTTGCTCAAAAACATCAAAGACTCCAGGAACCTGCTGCCTATAGAATGAAACCCAGACTCCTTTCATTAAAGATCTCAGTATCACCTCCCTGACCCCTATTTATCAAGCGTATTATACTGCAAATTCTCCATTTCCAAAACATGACCAAGGACAACATCCTTGGTTAGGTATCATCTGACAAAGTGATCAATTCAAAAACAGCGAAAACATGTAAGAATAATGAAGATTCATTGAAAAAATGCAAGAGAATCTCATGGACCCCAAGTGAAGGAAATAAAAGTGAAGCCTCAGGGGAAAGGAGAAGTCGCCTGGCAGCTACTCTCCTTGCGCTGGTTAGAACCTTGCTACTTCAAGTGTGGTCAGTAACCAGAAGCAACCTGGGACTGTATCAGAAATACATACTCTTGGCCCTGTCCCAGACTTCCCAGAGGAAGCCTCCCCAAGGGATTCATTTACATATTAACACTTAAGAAGCAACTGAAAGCATTTTTCCCCCATAAGGGGGAAAAGTAAGGCTCTGTTCTGACCTTACTTCCGCTATAATGTACAGCTATCTCCCCTCCACAAAAAAAATAAGAATATTTAATTTTGCACACATTATAAGCTAAGCACTTGATATGTATTATTTCATTTAATCCTCAACCCTCAAGACTAGTACTATTACATCCTTTTATTATTATCCCACTTTCAGAAATGAGATGACTGAATCTTAGAAAACTGAAAGAACTAAGCTACTTTGAAGTCACACAAATAGCAAGTAGCACAGTTGGGACTGGACCTCAGGAAAGTCTAAAGACTATGCTTTCTACTGCTTGAACCACTTCTACTTTTATTTTCCTTTTTTGAGAGAAGGTCTCACTCTGTTGCCTGGGCAGGAATGCAGTGGCATCATGATAGCTTACAACAACCTCAAACTCCTGGGCTCAAGTGATCCACCCACCTCAGCTTCCCAAGAAGCTAGGACTACAGGGTATGTGCCACTATGCCTGATTTATTTTTACCCTATAATGGGGTCTCACAATGCTGCCCAGGCTCACTTCTGCTTTTTTATGTTAGAAGACTTTTAATTCTATATCCTCTACATTAAGTGGACAATGCTTAGAAAATGGCATGGGCTTCAAAAATTATTAATCCATTAATTTTGTCTGAAAAACACAGGATTCCAAAATTAGGATCACAAAGAGTTAGAATGAGGTATTTGGGGGAAAAAATATCTCTTCTTGGAATTAGACACAGCAAACTGCAAAGATAGACAAAACTGTACCTATCTCTATAAATCAACAAAACTTACCCAATTTTACTCTCTATGGCTGGCCAATAAATGTGACATGTTTACATGTTGCTAAAGTTGGCTTTCTTCCTAAAAAACTAACCTTTCCAACAGAATGGGCAGCATGTGCTCCCTTACCAGTCAAGAAGCCCTGAGGGCCTGGTTCTGTTCCAAAAGCCAATGGTGATGGGTCCCCCAGCTCACCTACTCCCTCCAGTTGTGAGATCACAGCAGGTTTCAGAAGTGGAAATCCTGTTTGGCAGAAGTAAACAGGACAGATAGATAAATAATTTCCTACATATAAGTTTCTAAGCCGCTTCTCAAGTTCAACTTAGCAATGGGAAGGGAAGGTAAGAACCCTAGGAGTCTCAAGCCTAAGGACCATGAGAAAGGGTTGGGGGCTTGGGAAGAGGTGTGTGGGAAAGTACGTGAGATCTTGGGAAAAGCCCAGCCTGCAAGCTGGGACAAGCAAGGCGATTCTGCACAAAGGGATACTAGTTTTTGATATTAGTGTGAAATATTTAAAAGTCCACTGAGATCCTTTAAAAGATTCAAGATACAGGTGAGGTGAGAGGGGATCTGAAGTGCTACTATGGAACAGGAAGTTACTGTATTCTACACTGTGTCCAAAACATAGCTGCTACAGAGTGGATCAAAAGTGCACACTAGTTCCAACAGAGTCCCTTATAGGCCTACAAAGAGTGTCTACAGGATTAGAACAGCCCTGGGGTTCCCACTCAGTAAAGGATTACCAAAGACCCCACCTGTAACCTATAAGGGGGAAGGAAGCCAGAAACCCCAAGTGGCAGAGTCTGGGTCCCAGGGGGAGACAGGCCTTACCCAAGGAGGCCACATTGTCATAATTCTCCAGCATCACATCCCTGTACAGGGCCCTCTGTGCAGGAGACAGACCATCCCATTCTGTCTGGGTGAAGTACACAGCCACATCTTCAAAGGTCACCAACTTCTGAAACAACAGGTTCCTGCTACCCTAGGGCCAATTTCATGGCTCAAGCCCTAAGTGAGGGTCAGAAGGCAGTACAAGGGTTTGGGAGTGATCTTGTGAGAGCACAAAACTAGTAACAAGGGAAAGATTTGAGAAAAAGCACCAGGAAAGTAAACCACAAGATAGCTGACCTCTCCCACAGCAGAGAAATCTCATGCCATTTTCATACTTATAAAAGTGTAAGAGATAATGTAAGCTGGGCTGAAAGAAAAACACTTTTCCATAACCAAATTCCTCCAAAGCAACCAACTCTGCTCTTTTAGACAGGTCACTTCCTTATTAGTAGACTCAGGATCCGCCCAGTTCCCAGGTTGTGTCATCCCCTTGAGGTCCTGGCTCCCTTGTGCCTGACCTCAGCTCCATTCTACTCCCCATACCTTGCCCTCATCCTCACACCTCAAGCTGCCTGCTAATACCGTCATGGTTTCCATCTCATCCAGCCCCTATCTGCCTCTGTTTGATCACCTCCTCTAGACTGGGGAGGGTGGGAGAGAAGGTCTCCTGTCTTCTGAAAACCCAGCATTTTCTATTACCCTCTCTCATTTAAGCCTCATCCTTTCCAACCATTCCCAAGACTTCACTGTTTCTCCATGAAGGCTTGGGAAAGAAGGAAGATCAGGTTTCCCAATGACTAGCCACCCTGCCACCCTTTCAGTTTCTCTTCTTTACACCACTAAGCTACGTGGTCAACACAAACTCTGCCACTCAGCACTGATGCTGGATGTCACTTCCAGGCCCAAACCTCCCTCCTGGGCAGCTGTGGCCTCTGGCTGGTTCTCTGCCCACTTCAGCATTCCATGAAGACTCTGAAGACTCACTGGCAGGCATTTGCCTGTCAACTCTTTTCTGCCAGGACTTATCTTCCTTAATCCTACTGACCTCCACCAATCAACAGTTCTGGTCCCACCTTAGTCTAGGTGTTTCTGTGAGTCCTCTTTATGTGACCTTGGACAGACCAAGTAACTTCTCTGCACAAAATTAAAGGCTTCACCTGCCACCACCCTTTTCCCCAATAAGTTGGCACTTCCTCCTGAACCCACACCTCAGGTGGTATCAGCACCACTGCCACAGGAAATCACAGTTAGACCATCCCATTCTTGTCTTCCCTCCCCGGTCCTTTATTTTCAGCCCTAATTCTTGACTCTGTTCTCAATAGTTTTGTGTCTTAAGCACTACTTGAGTTGGATCCCTCTTCTTTAACTACTATCCTTGATGAAGTCTACCTCACCTGGACCAATGGGATTCTTTCTGAAGTAGTCACTTTGCTTTTGAAACTTTCCTAAAAATTTTTTCAGACACAGCACAAATCTAACCAAATTAACATTACTGGTTCCACAGTTGTATGGCTAAGCAGTTATGAATCTCACAATAACTTTGTGACCTTGGGCAGGTTACTCTTCTTCCCTTCATTTCCTTTCAGTAGAAAGAGATAATACACCACCTATTGCAGAGGGCACCTGTCAGGACTGAACAATCATGCAAAGGGGCCTCAAATGATGCTACTGGTATTACTGTGACTATGATTATTCCCAACCTGTAGTCCATGGAGGTCCATGGATGAGCTTCAGGGGGTCCATGAAGTCCCTGAAAGTGTATGGAGAATTTGGTTTGTAGGTTTATTTTTCTAGAGGAGAAGGTGGAGAGCTCTTATCAGAGACTAAAGTCTGAGCCACTGCATCCCAAGCCCTAAAAGCCTCACAAGGACAATGAGACACTGTCCCACAGGGCTCGTTGTCCGTCCCTTTCCTTGATTCCACTCCCCCTTATCTTCCCCCACACCTGAATTCAAGGCACAGCCATTGCTCTCTTTGACCTGGTCTTGCTACTCCTCTCCCTACACCAGCCCCCTACACTGATGCTCCAGTACTCTGCAACTCTCCTTCATTAGTATCATGCACACAGCATCCTATACAGGCAGCTTCCATGTCCCCACCACCCTAGAGCCCTATGCAGGAATGCACCTGCACAGAAGTGTGCAGAAGATCACCCTCTGCCTTTGAACTTAACTCTCCTGCTGCCTCCTACTTGGCACCATCCTGGTCCACGCCACCCTCCCTCCATCCCATCTCCCTCCCACAAGTTCTAGTCCATCAGGTAGATGAACTTTCATCCCAAGGATCACAAATTTCTTCTCACTTCTCCTCAATCTGAAACTGCCCAGAGGAAGAGCTGAAGGATCCACAGCTAACCTGGGGCCAGGCTGTCAGGAGCATGGCTACATCACCTGGTCTCCATTCAGAGCAGGACTGGAGCTGAGGAGAAATGCAGAAAGAGGCAAGTGTGAGGCAAGTTACCCCCATCAGGAGTGGCACACCCCTCAGAGAAGATACCAAACACGGTAACCTGCATCCAAGCAGGAGTGTGAACAGGAGCTCCCACAGGAAAAAGGTGGTGATCTGTTCACTGGCTTGGTGCCTATGACATTGACACAGCCAAGAATCCTACCTAGGGTTTTACAATTCTGATATACATACCATACATTCAAAAAGAGTGTATATAAGATGTGTGCACAGCCTAAGAGATGATAAAATGAGACAGAACACATATATTTTAGGAAAATATAAAATTTCAAGACTGATGTTAGAAGCAGTAAAAATCAGAAAATAACCAGTCATTGCAGCTCAATTCACAATCATCAAGACATGGAAGCAGGCTCAGCGCCTGTGGCTCAAGCAGCTAAGGCACCAGCCACATACACCTGAGCTGGTGGGTTCAAATCCAGCTCAGGCCCGCCAAACAACAATGACAACTTCAACCAAAAAAAAAAAAAAAAACATGGAAGCAACCAAGTGCCTGTCAACCCACAAATGGATTAACAAGCTGTGGTATATGTATACAATGGAGTACTACTTAGCCATATGAAAAGATGAAGGCTTTACATCTTTTGTGTTTACCTGGATAGAGTAGAAATGAACCACATTCTTCTTAGTAAAGTATGTCAAAAATGGGAAAAAAAGAATCCAGTATATTAAATACTAATATAAAACCAATATATAAACAATGACACATTCATACCAAAGGAGAAAAAAAAATACAGTCTAGCAAGGGTGAGAGGAGAAGGGGAAGAGGGGAGGGAGGAGGAGGAAGGGCGATTGACAGAATCTGTCCTAATGTGCACAATATGAGGGTATTCAGCACACTCCCTGGGTGAAGGGCTCAACTACAACTTGAACTTTACTTAGATATGAAAACAATGTAACCTAACATTTGTACCCTCATATTAATATGAAATTAAAAAATGAAAAAAATATAACCAGTACCCGTGTTTTTGAAAAATCAATAAGAGGTTCCAGGGATGCTATTTGGGTCTCTTTTCTCAGGGGCTGGCAGAAGTCTAAGCCTTGGTTTATTTGCTATGAGAAGGCTGGAAAGTATGAGGAGCCAGCCTAGTACCTCACTTCCAGTCCAGATCCTCAAGGTAAGCCTGAGCCATGCAGAGGCTGACCTACCAAGATTCCTAAAGAGGCATTTGACTTCTTGGGGACATCAAGGGCTCTGAAAGAATGGGGTAATGTCAGGAAGGAACTGCTTCCTTTTCCAGGCCCTGCTTTCCTAGGGCCTGACTTCCCCTTCCAGTGTGCTGGGGCTGCGGCCCAGTCAACCTAGATTCTCTTGCAGTATCATCGAGGGTGATGCTTGTTTAAGAGAACAAGAAACAAGTCAAAGATCTTGGAAATAGCCTGTCTCTTAAACTGAATCATTGTTTTATTATCCTTTATACCAGTGGTTCTCAACCTTCCTAATGCTGCAATGTATTTTCATTGTTAAAAAAGAGTCATGACCCACAGGTTGAGAGCCGCTGCTTTAGACACCTTGTAATTAACCTAGGCAAAGTGAAAATGAAAGAGAAAGTTCTTTAAGCAGCCAGGCATAAACAGCAGCTGACTTCTCAGCAAAAACCTTTCAAGCCAGAGAGTAGGCTCCTACCTTTCTATCTTCTTAAACAAAACAACTTCCAACCTAGGATTCTGTATCCTGCAAAACTAAGTTTCATATTTGATGGAGAAATCCAATCTTTGACAAGCAATCATTGAGAAAATGTGCAACTACAAGACCTACTCTGCAGCAAGTACTCGGACTTGTTCTAAACACAGACCAACACAACAGACTCCCAGTAAAATAAAGATACCTGGAAACCAAAGGACAAAGCCTAGCTACCACAATGGTCCACATGAAATCAGACCTAAATGAAACTGAGAACAAATGAACCACTCAGAAGACTAATAAAACAAGACAACAGAGTTCACACAACCAACTCCACCCTACTCATCAATCCTCTCAATAAAGCAAACAGCTTGAATTCTCCACTGAAGAGACACATACTGGCTGACTGGATTTAAAAATACAAGACAAGTATATGCCATCTCCAGGAAACACATTTAAGGCAAGACTCAGGGTGACGGGCTAGAAAATATATTTTGTGCAAATGGTAACCAAAAGAAAGCGGGAGTTGAAATTATTATTGTAGGTACAACTGACTTTAAAGCAACAAAAGACAAGATGGTCAACGGAACAACCTAGTAAGGAGATATTTTATTTGTTTGTTTGGTTTTTGTTTTTTTTTTTCAGATTTTGGCCGGGGCCAGGTTTGAACCTGCCACCTCCAGCATATGAGGTCGGTGCCCTACTCCTTGAGCCACAGGCGCTGCCCGTAAGAAGATATTTTAATGCTAAATATTTATGCACCCAACTTAAACGTTCCCAGACTTACAAAGCAAACACTACTAGGTCTGAACAAAATGATACACACCACCACCTACTAACTAAGGATTTCAACACCCCACTGATAGAAGTGGACAGATCCTCTAAGCAAAAACTAAGCAGAGAAACAATGGACTTAAATATGACCCTAAAACAAATGGGCTTAACAGACATATACAGAACATTGCATCCTAGTGCTACTTAATGTACATTCTCATCAGCTCATGGATCACTCTCCGAAATCAATCATATCCTAGGTCTTAAATCAAATGTCAACATATCTCAATTCCAACAGAAACACTTATCCCCATGCAGTCATAAAAACTAAACAACCTATTGCTATACAATAACTGTGTCAAGGAGGAGATAACGAAGGAAATCACTATATTCCTTGAAAAAAATGACAATGAGGCTACAAGCTACCAAAACTTGTGGGATAGGGCACAAATAGTCCTAAGAGAGAAATTCATCCAGATTAAATGCCCACATCCAGAAATCAGAAAGAGTGCAAATAAACAATCCAATGAATCATCTCAAGGAACTGGAAAAAGAAGAGCAATCTAATCCTAAACATGGCAGAAGAAAAGAAATAACCAAAATGAGATCAGAACTAAATGAAATTGAGAACAAATAAACCATTTGAAAGATTAACAAAACAAAAAGTTGGTTCTATGAAAGACAGATAAAAAACAACCACCCTTGGCCAAATTAAACAGATACAGAAAAGTAAAATCTCTAATAAACTCTACCAGAAACAAAAAAGGGGGAATAACAACAGATACAGAAATACAAAGATCATCATACAAAAATCTCTATACCCAGAAATTTGAAAACAGGAGGAAATAGACAAATTTCTGGAATCATACTACCTCCCTAGACTCAATGAGGAAGAAGTGAAATTCTTGAACAGAACAGTATTAAGCACCAAAATTGAAATAATAATAAATCTTCCAACAAAAGAAAGTACCAGACCAGACAGTTTCATACCAGAATTCTACCAAACCCCCAAACAAGATCTTGTATGTATAGTGCAAAATATATCCTAAAACACTGAGAAAGAAGAAACCTTCCTCAACTCCTTCTAGCTAGCAAATATCACCCTGATACCAAAATCTGGAAAGGACACAACATAAAAAGGAAACTACAGAGCAATATCATTAATAAACACTGACATAAAAATACTTAATAAAATCTTAACAAATAGAATTCAGTCATGTCAAAAATTAATTCTCACAACCAGGTAGGCTTCAACCTAAGGATTCAAGGCTGGTTCAACATACGCAAATTTATAAGCATAATTCATTACATAAGTAAAAACAAAGATCATATGATTCTCTCAATAGACACAGAAAAAACACTTGACAAACTTCAGCATCCTTTTTTAATAAGAACACTTAGGAAAACTGGCAGAGATGGGATATTCCTTAAACAGATAAAAGCCATCTATGACAAACATTATAGTGAACAGAGAAAAACTGAAAGCATTCCTGCTTAGATCTGGAACCAGACAAGGATGTCTACTATTGCCACTATTCTTCAACATAGTGCTAGAAGTCCTAACCAATGCAATCAGACAAGACAAGGCTATCAAGGGTATCCAAATGGGGACAGAGGAGGTCAAATTAGCACTCACTGATGATATGATCTGATTCCTAGAAAACCCCAAGGACTCAACCACAAGACTCCTGGAATTAAAAAGAAATAGAGAAACATCTTGGGTTACACAATTAATGTACACAAATCAGTAGCCTTTATAAACAATAGTTAAGCTGAGAATCAAATCAAAGACACATATTCTTCACAGTAGCATCAAAGAAAATGAAATACCTCAGAATATATTTAACAAAGAATGTGAAGGATCTCTACAGAAACAACTAAAGAAACTGAGAAAAAAATTGGAGAAAATGTTAACACATTGAAGAACATATCATATTCATGGCTTGGAAAAATCAACATTGTTAAAACATCTAAACTCCCCAAAGCAATCTTTAGATTTAATGCAATAACCATTAAAATACCAACCTCACATTTTAAAGACCCTGAACAAAATATTTCTTCATTTTGTATGGAACCAGAAAAAGACCTGAATAGCCAAAATAGTTCTACAAAATGAGAACAAATCTGGTGGAAGCATCAGTTTACCAGATTTTAGGTTATACTAAAAGCCTATAGTGAATAAAAATTGACACAAAGATCTATCAAATAGAACAGAGAACCTAGAGATGAAACCAGCCTCTTACTGCCATCTCATCTTTGACAAAGCAAACAAAAGCATACACTGGAGAAAAGAGTCCCTAATCAACAAATGGTGCTGGGAGAACTGGATAGCCACAGCAGAAGACTGAAACTGGACCTGCACCTCTCACCATTTACAAAAATTAACTCAAAATGTATAAAAGATTTAAATCTAAGACATGAAACTGTAAAAACCCTAGAAGAAGGTATAGGAAAAATTCTTAATCTCGAGGGGCACCTGTGGCTCAAAGGAGTAGGGCACCAGCCCCATATACCAGAGGTGGTAGGTTCAAACCCAGCCCCTGCCAAAAACTGCCAAAAAAAAAAAAAGAAAGAAAGAAAGAAAAGAAGAAGAAG
>NW_003852442.1:10436569-10459632 GCF_000181295.1 Otolemur garnettii
AAAAAAAAAAAAAAAGAAAGAAAGAAAATTGGGCTAGAGACATGAACAGAAACTTTTCTCAAGAGGCCAACAAACATGAATAAATACTCATTGTCCTTAATCATCAGAGAAATGCAAAACAAAACCACTTTGAGATAACACCTAACCCCTGTGAGAATGGCTCACTTCACAAGGTCCCAAAGCAACAGATGCTGACATTGGTACAAAGAAGGGAACACTGATGGTCGAACTACAAACTAGTACAACTTCTAAGGAAAATAGTATAACACTATTTAAACAGTAGCACAACAAAGTAAGTTTCCCAACTCTTTTTATCCAGCCAGTATAATACTAATACAAAACCCATAGACCAGTCTCATTTATGAATAGTGATGCAAAAATAAGAAATATTAAGGAAGTGACTTTAGTAAGTCATTATAGTAATGTAATATGACTAAGTAGGATCATCCTATGAATGCAAGTAAAACTCAATTATTAGGATGTAAATTAGTATCTTTTCTATACTAATTAATCAAAAAAACATATTATCCAGGGTGGCACCTGTGGCTCAAAGGAATAAGGCACCAGCCCCATATGCCAGAGGTGGTGGGTTCAAACCCAGCCCAGGCCAAATACTGCCAAAAAAAATTTTTTTACATATATATATCTCAACAGAAGCCAAAGGTGTTTGAAATAATTCAACATTCATGCCGAATTTTAAAAAGTTGGGCTGGGCAGTGTGACAGTGACCATACCTGTAATCCCAGCACTTTGGGAGGATGAGGCAGGAAGACTACTTGAGCTCAGGAATTTGAGATCAGGCTGGGCAAAACTGCGAAATCCCTTCTCTACAAAAACTAAATAAGCACACCCTAGAGAAACTCTCATATATAGGAGACATGTGTAAAAATATTTGTTATCAGCTGTATTTAAATAGCAAAAAACTAGAAACGACCCACACATCCACTGAGATTACATCAATGAGTTCTTATATAAGTTTTACAGTGGAATGTTACCCAGCAGCTACACATAACATGAATAAATTTGGGAACATAGTAAGGAATTACAGTCCCAGATGACTAAACACAATGATGCCATTTATATGAAACTCAAAAACAAACAAATTAAATATATTCCTTACACATACATGCATATGTGATTTTAAAAAAGTATTTTAAAAAATAAGGCTATGATTAACACCAAATTCAAGATAGTAGTTACCTTGAGGAATGAGAGGCTGGTAGTTAGGCTAGGGAGAAGCACAGTATTGGCAATGTTCTCTTTCTTAATTGGGTGGTGTGTTTATGAGTGCCCATTTCACTACTATATATACATTTATAACATATAAGCAGATTTTAATGTGCACACGCACGCACACCAGGCAAAATGAGGTGAAGGTAACGACCCAAAATGTAATACTAGCAACCGCAGAGGAACCTAACTATACAATTGAATAGCACAATCACACTTAAGTCGTGGGAAAGAACTAAGTAACATTGGAAAATAGTATTTTAACTAAATACTATAAGGGTAAAGACAAAAAGACCTGTATTCAGATACTGTACTCAATGCTTAAACTATTTTATGTGTATTCTAGAACTGAGTAAATTTTTGAATTATAGTGTAGATGTCATCTCCAGGTCACTGCACCCTCTAGCCCGAAAGGAGTCCCCCGAGTTACCTTTTGGGCCTGGCATCGCGCCAGGAAATCCGAAAGCCGGGCGGCGTCTGCTCCCGGGTAATTTGCAGGGGGGGCTCCTTTTTCTGCGCTCCCCCTTGACCCTGATTTATGACCCTACGGCCCGAAGCTGGGAGCACACACTCCAAACTAGAGATGCGAGACTTCAACACGTCAAAAAACTTGTGGCATCACCTCGGGTTGCTTCACCTCCGAAATACTCTCCCTCAGGCTGCACCGACACATCTTCCCTGAACAGATCAAGCACTAAATGCTGGGGGCCACATCAACACAGCCTGTGCCTGCCAAGGGATGGAACGCAGTGGGGGACCAAGATCAAAGCGAAAGTCAAGGAGGACGGAAGAGGACCCGGATCGCTGCCCTGCTCCATTCTTCCAGCCCAGGCCTTCTAGCAACGCAATGGGAGTGCAGAAGCGTCCCAAACAAACCCAGAGCCTTAGCACCAGGGCACCGCCCCCGGGGCCCACACCCGCACTCACCTCCGCAGCCTGCGGCTCAGCCGCGCGGCCAGATGTGCGTCATCAGACTGCGGTCGGGCCTCTCTAGGAGCGGACTCGCGCCTTCTCTATGGTTCTGTCCAGCCCCTGCGGCCGCAGCCCTGCCCTCTGGAGCCTAGCTCCTTTTGCCCTTCTCCTTCCGGTCTGACCCGGGTAACTTCCGGGGCCAGCTGGTATCCGCGTTGAGTACGGGGCCCAGCCCCAGGCGGCGCGCCAAGAATGTGTCTTGGTAAAGCTGCAGGTGCAATGTTTGGGAATCTCCGGACTGGACCAATGGTTCGCACGCTGCCACTGCCGGGTGCCCGCCCCGCCTTTTGTTGAGACGGAGTCTCAGGCTGGAGTGCCAGGCGTCATCACAGCTCACAGCAACCTCAGTCCCTTGGGCTCAAGAGATCCTACTGCCTCAGCCTCCCAGTAGCTGGGACTTAAGGCGGCCGCCACAACTCCCGGCTAGTTTTTCTATTTTTAGTACAGAAGGGGTCTCTTGGTCAGGCTGGTCTCAAACCCCTGAGCTAAAGCGATCTACCCGCCTCAGCATCCCTGAGCGCTAGGATTACAGGCGTGAGCCACAGCGACCTTTTTTCCTTTCACTTTTTTGAGATAGACTTTGGCTATGGCGCCAAAGGCGGTAGTGCAGTGACACCATCGTAACTCACCGTAACCACAAACCCCAAGGCTAAAGCAGTCCTCTGGCCTCAGCCTCCGGAGTACATGGGGACTACAGGTGTGCCACCACGCCTGGCTCAATGCCCTCTTTTAATAACAAATATTTTGAAATGTCCATTTAATTCTCCTGACCTGAAGCTCATAAATGATGGCTTATAAAATAATAGATAATATAAAGAACCGACATTTTAAAAACTAATGTTATGACTTAAGTGTAATGAAGGAGAAATAAAAGGAATATAATTTGTACTGTAATTTAAAACTATGTACTTCTATATGTAAATGTTTGCCTGTGACTGCTATAGGAGACCTAACAAAATGGCCAGATATTTGTCTTTACACACAGAATTTGCCTGAACTGTCCCAGCCACAAAGCTGTGTCTTATATTGGTGTTTCAAAAATCACAGAAGTGTGATCCAGAATAGTAAACACTTTTGGTGAAGTTCTGAATGAAACACAGGACATTCATTCTTCTCTTGATTATACAGTATATTCCTGGAAAATCTGCATATGTTAAAATTGTGCAAAAATACATTGTGTATATCCAGAACAGATTCTAGGTTCAAGTAATTTACAAGTAAGGGCTTCACTTACATGAATCCAGCAAGACATTTCAAAGTCTGGAAATGTTTTGGACAAATGGGATTGTCCCATGCATTGCAAGACTTGTGGCACTAATGGCCAGTAACAATGCCACCACCACCACCAAATGCAACAAAATATCACCCATAAACTCCAAAATGAACCTGGTGGAGGGGAGAGAGTATTAAAAGCCCATCTTCAACCCTTATTGTGTAGCCCTTTCTTCCTTCCAGCTCTGATCCCTCCAATGCATCTGTGCTGGAAGGTAGTGGTTGGCCATAGTCACCTCTCCAGCACTACTTGCTGAACCTGCTGTTCTCTAAACCTAGAACATCCTCCCCTTCCTGTTCCTACCCTCCATCTTCACTTTTATTGAAACTATCAGCTCAAATCCTATTTCCCATGGGAGGCAAGCCTTCTTTGACCAGGTAAATCCCCCACCTTCACTATGCGCCATCACAGTTTTTCTCAGGACTTGGAAAATACACACCTATTTAATAGTGATACACTTAGCTTCTGTCAATATCTGTCTTCTCTGTTAGCTCCAGGGACCAGGAACTATATCCATCTTGTCTGACACTGTTATCTTTAGCTAGAACATCAAACTGGACACAAAGAAGGGGAGCAATAAATGTTTGTTGTTGGCATGGTCCAAAGGCTCCAACCCTAACTCCTAGGTAGAACCCTACTTTACTTTTGTGCCATTGGGGTTACAATATGGGTTTATGCTTGGTATCATGACATTTACTATGGCTATGCTTGGTATCATGACATTTACCATGGCTAGGAGCAACTCTCTGCCTTGACTTGACGCTGATCTTCAGTTTTCCAAAATGAGCACTTTATGTTGTTTCTTTCATTCAGATAGTTCAAATGGAAAAATGGTCCCTGTGACTGGCCAGAGTGGGATTACATTGCCGTTGGTAAGAAGTGGTAGTTTTCACTTCTTCCTAGGCTCAGGAATCACACCTCTAGGTAGCAGTGAGAGCTTGATGAAAGAAATAGGAAGGAATTATGAGATCATACCATCATATAAATGCTGGCCCCAGAAAGTTGGATCATAAATCAGCTGCCTAATTTTACAGATAAGAAAAGGTCCCCTAAAAACCCACAAAACACCTACTCCTAAGAGCGCCATGAAAGACCAAGATAGAAAAGCTCTGTGGTAGGTCTGGGAAGGCAGAGACCTCTGTCAACTGCTGCTCTTCTTCCATTCTTAACTGATATCAGAATCTCTAGCAAGGCACATGACAGCCTGGGGGGAAAGCACACATTTCCTAGCATAGCAAAGCATGCCAGCTTGAGCAAAACGAGACCATGTCTCTACTAAACACCGATCAAACTAGCCAGGTGTTGTGGCAGGCACCTGTAGTCTAAGCTACTTGGGAGGCTGAGGAAGGACTGCTTGAGCACAGGCATATGAGGTTTCTGTGAGCTGTGATAATGCTATTGCACTCAACCCCAGGGCAATCAGTGACACTGTGTCTCAAAAAAAAATTAAATAAATAAATAAAAATAAATATATATATGTGTGTATATATATATATATATATATATATATATATAGCCTGTGAAGCCTGCCCTTTGGTATGCACCTGTTGAAAGGGATACCCTCAAGTGTACTTTTCCTGTGTGTGTTTTTTTTTCCTGTGCTTATTTCGGGAATATTTAAAAGTTACAGCATACAAGTATATAAACACAATTTATCCATACGCACAAATGGAATCCCCTATACTCTCACATTTTTTCAGAAATAGTTCTTTTCGCCTTGAAATTTACACATTGCTACTTCAAGTTGTATGCCCACGGGAAAGTATACAAAACTCAAAATAATTGGGGAATTGGAGGACCCATGACCCCTCAAACGGTTGTAGGGCCTGAAACAGCAGGTCATTTTGCTTGGAAAAACTGAGTCCAAATTGCCATGAAGTTGATTTACTTTGTTTCATCTGGGAAAAATCCCTGAGCTTTCCAGGAATACTCCATTAAACTTCCCTATTCTTAAAATCTTTTCCATTATGCACCAGGGACAAGTCAGAAGACCTTTCACTTTTGTTTTGAAAATGAGTGTTTACTTTTCTTATGCTCCAGTCAAGTATATCTCAAAGAGCAACTTACTTTTACTACAATTCCAGGGTTATAACGATTTTTGGTGTAACACGGTCCAAACGTTACGAACATGGTAGGCATACTTAATAGCCAGGGCTGTTGCATCTGACCCTATAGAAATTGGCTCATGTGCAACAATTCACTGGAGATGAAAAGTAAGCTCCCTACACACCATCTACAGATGAACAACTGAGATTCCTAAAATTCATTTACGTGTTTGGGGTCACATGTGGTGACTGCAGCAAAAATTTCAATCTTGAGCAGTTTGACTCATCACCACCAATCCGTTACAATTCTTGTTCTCCAGATTGTTTGGCTGCACTCATATGAGTGGGTTTCAGAGATGATTATCTCTCAAACTTACCTCTCTTGGCATGCACCTGTTGAAAGGGATGCCCCCAAGTGTACTTTTCCTATGTTTTTTTCCCATGTTTATTTCAGGAATAATGGAAAGTAACTGTACACAGGATTGCAAACACAATTTCTCCATACTCACAAATGAAATCCCCTATACTTTCAAAAGCTTCTTAGCATAGAGAAATCAGATCCAATTCACTGCATGTTTCCGAAAAGAGGTTAACAGTTGGGAGTTAGCAAAGGAGAAGTTATGAAAATGAGTCAAGCAGCCTGTCTCCAAATGAATACAACGAACCTGGTTTCTTACACATGTTGCCTGTTCGCTCCTTATATGTGCCTAGAAAGAGCCCTGAGCATTCTCCCTTACACAGTACCATCAGGTATTAGACACTGTCCCCTAATTTGACAAATTTGGGCCTCTAGACTAACACAGTGGTACTGGGTCCCAACTGTAGTTGTTAGGGTCTCACGGAGAAGCAGTGTCGCGGAGCATAAACCAGAAATTGAAATTGTATATTTAAATAAAGGGGTCTGAGTATGGGGAGGGGGGAGAGGAAGGGGAGGGGAGGGAGTGGATGGGTGGAGGGAGGGTGATTGGTGGGATCACCTCTATGGTTTATCTTACAAGGGTACAAGTGACTCTTTCTAAAAGTAGAATATAAACATCTTAACACAATAACTAAGAAAATGACATGAAGGCTATGTTAACCAGTTTGATGAAAATATTTCAAATTGTACACAAAAACACTACACTGTACCCCATGATTGCATTAATGTACACAGCTATGATTTAATTAAAAAAACAAATAAATAAAAATAAATAAATAAATAAAGGGGTCCATAGCTCTCTCAGGCAGGTAGCAAGTTTCTTTATTTTTTCCTGGCTTATATAGCCAGCTGTGCACATGTGCACTGCACCTCATTAATATTCATTACAATCCCTCTGCACATGTGCACTGTACATCAATGACTTCATTAATATTCATTACAATCCATAATCCATCTCATGAATAAACATCTTGTGCCTATCTCATGAGCAGATCTCCCTAGTAATCTACAGATTGATACCACTTCATCTAACATAATCCTTTCAACATAATCCTTTTAACATAACTTAATGGAGAACATGTTAGTCATTACTTCTTTTTGATCTTATCTGATAAAGCCTGAGGCTCTGGGAGAGACAGATAGATCGAATACCTGCCCTACTGGCCTCACCGTTTGGAGGCAGTTACTTTCTTTAAACCAGGCATAGTTAGGAAATTTCTAAGACATACAGAAAACCTGTTTGCAATCCTACGCTCCCATGTGGGCCTTAAGTCAGGAGGTTTTTATGCCCACAACTGACCAGGCTGACCTCAGGTCAGAGGGTTTTACGCCCACAACCAACCCAGCCATATGGGATTCTGCCTCAGTTTCTCACAAGTCTGCCAGCATAAAGTCTTTCCACTGCTCTCTCTCAAACAGCTTTTTTGGCATATAGGCCTTTCACCTATACCCAATCTTACAGAGCTCCCAAGAGAATCCATTTTTTAGCTGTGATAATGAAGTCCCCTAGGCCCAGAGGTGGTGCCTCACACCTGTAATCCTAGCACTCTGGGAGGCCAAGGCAGGAAGACTGCTTGAGCCCAGGAGTTTGAGACCAGCCTGAGCAAGACCCCTTCTCTACAAAAAATAGAAAAATCAGCAGGTCATTGTGGCATATGCCTATAGTCACTGTACTCTATACAGTGTGACAAAGCCAAACTTGTCATAAAAAAATAAAAGTCCCTTAGAAGGAAGAGAAAGAATCCTAACCCCCATCTTGCCACAAAGAGCCTTCTAAAGGAAGACTGACTTTAGGGGATTACAACTGTCAGGCACACAGAAGGCAAAAGTCCCAGGAAATCAGCAGTGCCCATCACAATGTGTTTATAGTGGCTTTTTCCTTCTTTTCTTTTTTTTTTGCAATTTTGGCCGGGGTTGGGTTTGAACTCCCAATCTCTGGCACATGGGGCCAGCGCCCTACTTCTTTGAGCCACAGGCACCACCCTATAGTGGCTTTCAAGTAAAAGGGACTCCGGCAAAAAACAGGACCGTGGTGCTGTCCAGGGTGCTAACTCCACTGCCTCTGGATGTCCGCGGAACTCTCCAAGGTCTTGAGTCTGGCCTCAGAACAATTGTTCTCCAACCTGGTGCTACTCTTTTTTTTATTTATTTATTTATTTATTTATTTATTTTTTTGCATTTTTTGCCTGGGGCCAGGTTTGAACCTGCCACCTCTGGTATAAGAGACCAGCGCCCTACTCCTTGAGCTACAGGTGCCACCCTGCTAGTCCTCTTGATTCTATTTTAAGCTTGATCTCCAGATACTTGTCTCATCCTTTCTCTTCCTTTTGAACTTGGTTAGCAAGAAAGCCACCCTATTCCTGCTTCTGTCACCTCACATCAAATTCATGAACACAAATGACTCCCTAGAGAGGCTCTTCTGGGAAGCTTACTTACGGTTTAAAGATTTCCATAAATGTGAACCATTTGGCTTTAAAAAGTTAAGACATGCTTTAAATAAAACAGCAACGGAATAAATACATCATGGCACACTTTCATTTCTGTGATAAAGACAAAGAGCAGTGTGTCTGGGAGAGAATTCTAAGGGAATACCATTTTTAACTTGGAAGTGAGAAAAGGCTTGAGGATGTGACCTTGGGTTGAGACCTGAAAGAGTGAGATATCTGGCACATCATCAAGAGGACAGCATTCCAGGCTGGAGGAATAACACAGGTGTGGACTCCCCAGCGAAATAAAGCTTGACATCTTGTGGGTAGAAGGAAGTGGTACATCATGATGTCAAATAGTTTTGCAAGCTGTATTAGAGGTTGGATTTTATTCCCAGTGCAATGGGAATCCATTGAAAGCTTTTGTTTTTTGTTTTCTTTTCCAGTCTGTCCCCTGGGTAGGGTAACATGGGATATCATAGCTCACAGCAATCTTAAACTCTTGGGGTTAAGCAATCCTCTTGCCTCAGCCTTCTGAGTAGCAGGACTACAAGTGCCCACCACAGTGCCCAGCTAGTTTTTCTATTTTTAGTAGGGACACGGTTTCACTCTTCTTGCTCAGGCTGGTCTTGAGCCCAGGAGATCCACTGGCCTCAGTCTCCTGGAACGCTAGGATTACAGGTGTGAGCCACTGTACCCAGCCCATTGAAAGGTTTTAAAAATGAACATGTTGTTTTTTAAAACTTACTCTGGCTGCTGATTGGCAGATAGAGATGCAATAGTGGAGAGATCACTTAGGGAGCAACTGTGGTACTCAGGAAATGTTGGTGGCTTCAGCCAGGACAAAAAATTAACACAGTAATCCTAACTGATTCGACAAGTTACTCAGTTGGAGGGGGCTTCTTAACAGTGGCACTGGAGTCAGAGTGCTAACTACTCAATAGTAAAAATCCCCCCAAAATGGAAACCTACTTCACCCAGGTGTCCCACCTCAAAGCTGAAAGCCCTCAGGGGAGCCACCTGTTTCAGATATTTGATATGAACACACCCATTTTCAGATGGTGCTGAGAAGAGATGTCTTTGTGATGCTACCCAACCACTAAGAGTGGGGAAACCTCAGAACTGGATCCCTTGCTTCATCTACAGAGGCACAATTAGGCAGGTACAGCGACAGCTCCAAGCAGCTGTCAAAATAATTGAAACAAGTAGTTTAGTAAGAAAGTTTATTATATCAGCTTGTAAAGCAAGCCAGGCCATCTTAGGAGCTGCAAGTATCAAGGAGAGCACAGTGCTTGGACTTTATATACAACTTTTGAGGTTATCAGTTGCTTCTTAGAAACTCTGCAGTGTCCTAATCAGGCTATTCCCAAAACAACCTGTCAGCATGACCACATCCATCTGTCCATGTCAGAAAGCCTCTGGGACATTGGATAGTCCCTATCTCAAGGTAACCTAACCGCAAGGTCTCGATTAGTCTCACTCTCACAATAGTCCTGGTCAGCCTGACCCAAGCCAGTCCAAATCAGCCAAACCACATCCACTATCCACCCTGCTCATGTCTAAACAACTACCTAACAGCATGTCACCTCCCCCACAACAGCTCTACTGGGACACTGTACCAGACAGATTTTACTATTCTCACGCAACTCCAGCTTCTCTCATGATGCCAATCCCCCATCTAACTCTGTGAAGCCAAGCCACATCTTGACGTGTTTCTGATCCTCACCTCCACCCCTAAGGAGCGCCTCAGTTTCCTCTAACAATCCATCTTCTGTCACCAAGATAGACTTTTCATCCAATCCCTACAGCAGTTTCTCAACTATTTATTTTATCTCACAGCACACTTGAACCTAACCTTCCATAGCACACTTAAATTATGTTGATCCAAAAAAAAAAAAAAAGAGTATATTTACTGTGCTTTGAACTTCTTTCAAAAATAATTTAATGATCTTTAGGCAGCATATGAATTCCTACTCTGCTGTGTCTTTGAGCAGTCTAATGTTTCCTCAACTGTAACACAGAGCTAAGTATCACCTGCATAGTTGTACTGAGTAAATGTGTAGGGATTAGGAAAGTGTCAGGCATATGGTAATTGCCAAAAAAAAAAAAATTACTGCTGTTACTATTTACTAAACTGCAGCTGTAGCTGAAACTGCAGCAACGTGTGAAACTAACAGTTCCTGACCAGTTACTTTAACCAGTTTCTTTCCCAGGTGACTTTTAGATTTTCTGCTCTCAAAATGATACCCCTAGGAATAACTCAACATATGTAGTGGAATAATTTATAGCAGTGAAAATGAACCTATACTGATGATCACATTGCTTAAATAACTAAAAATGACTTAGAGGTTATGGTGAGAGATGACTGCAGTGAGGTACAGGGGGACCTAACATGCCAGCATGTTCTATTTCTCGTCTTGGCAATTATAAGGCTATGTTATTTGTAAAACTTAGTATTATACAACTTGTGCAGTTTTGTATATACTTCAATAAAAAAAAATGTTTACCTAAGTAATTACCCCAACCTGTTATTCACTGGTCTGTCCAAGCATGAGATACAACTGTTCATCCAACTGTTGGCAACTAAGGATGAGGGGCTGGGAGGTTGGTGAAGGCCCCACAGGTGCTACACTCCAGGGGCAGGTAGTCTGTAGAGTGACTCCAACAGTGGCTGGCAGCAGAAAGACACACGGGAGAAAAGACTGTGCAGATTGTTATCACCCAAAGAAAAGGGCAAGCTCTTTGTTTCGCCACTGAGACATCTCTGTAGTGTGCCTTATGACAGAACCACAGCATTCCCCTGGCCCACTAACCAAATCAAAGAGCAGATTGGGCATGCTATTCTAGGCATTAGGTCCGCCCCAAATTTGCCAGCTTAATGCCTGGAAGAGCATCTATTCCAAATAAAACCTGAGTATAAATAGAAAGTGAAATTTTAAGGAGTGAAAGCTTTCAGTTTCATAGTTAAGACTCTTTTTGAGAATGGATTCACTGATAACGGATTTGCAGTAACATCAAAATTTTTGTCATTAGCTTAGGATTTCTACCCACTGGTGGTATCCCGATGTAGACTGGGCTTTTCAGCATTGCAACGGATTTTCAATCTCATCACAATCATAAGGTTTAGGGGCTACCATGACTCTCGCTAAAGACTTTCCCACATTTTATACACACAAGACATTTCTCCACCATCAGAAATGTTATCCCTGAAGATGTTTAAATTTTTACACTGATAATGTTCCGTGTAAGTCAAAAGGCAGGTGCAGGGAAAGAGAACCTAACTCAGACTTGCCTAAGCAAAAAACAAATTTATTGGCTACTGAAATTCAAAAACCCACATGTATTTATAGCTCCAGATGTGGCTTAATGTAGCCATTCAAACAGTATCTTCAACATTTCATTGCTCTTCAATGCCCAGGTATCTCTTTGGCTGTGCTGACTTTATTCTCAGCCTCCATGAAAACCTACTCTTCCTAGCTTTAAAACCAATGGCAAAAAAATAAAAAGAAGAAAAAGAGTACTTCTTCTTACAAGCTCTTGTTCTTACCTAGTCCGGGTACTTTTACTGGACCACGCTGGGTCACCTACTGACATCTGAACCAGTAACTGGCTGGAGGAAAGGATCTGAGACTGAGCCAGGCCTGTGTCACCCATTCTACTCCTGACTGGAAGATGGAATCTAAAAGGATACTGAAGCACTATTACCAGTCAAAAGGGGTAAAAAACTCTGGAAGACCAAAATGACGAATGTCCAGAATAGGCTTCTCTGCAGAGTGGACATGCTCAAGATGAACTAGCTGGGAAGAAGGCTGAAAGGCTCTTGCATACTTGCTACACTCATAAGATTCTTCTCCAATGTGGATTCTCTGATGCTGAAGAAGACTTATTTTATTGGTAAAGACTTTTCCACACTCATCACATACAATGGAAGACTCCTGAACATGAAGTCTTAGATGCCTTTTTAATTGTTTCCGAGCACTGAAGGCTTTTCCACAATTGACACAACCAAATGGTTTCTCCTCATTGTGCACCCTCTGGTGCCGGACTAGTTGTGTACGAAAAGTGAAGGTTTGTCCACATATTTTACAAGAATAAGGCTTTTCCCCTGTGTGAATACGCTGGTGCTGGTTAAGACGGGCAGTCCTTCCAAAGCTTTTGCCACACTTACTACACCTATAGGGTTTCTCTCCAGTGTGGATCTTCCGATGCTGAATTAGTGGTGAACTACCCACAGAAGTTTTTCCACACTTGTTACACTCATAAGGTTTCTCCCCCATGTGGATCCTCTGATGTGTAAAAAACCCATAACTATGGGAGAAACTATTTCCACACTCCTTGCACATATATGGTCTGTCCCCACTGTGGGTCCTCTGATGTCTGATCAGATTGGCACTGTAAGTGTAGGCTCTCCCACACTCCTCACACTGACTGGGTGTCCCTCTAGCGTGGATCTTCTGGTGGCGAATTAACGAAGAATTGCCATTAAAGGCTTTTCCACACTTACTACACTCAAAGGGTTTCTCTCCCGTGTGAGTTATCTGGTGTCTAACATAGCAAGAAAAATAGGTGAAGTATTTCCCACATTCCTCACATACGAAAGGTTTCCTTGCACAGTGGATTCTTGGAACCTCTCCTCGAACAGTTTTCACTGTGGGGATTTCCTGGTGCTTCTCCACCTCACATGCTTCTAGGAAGTCAATTCTCTGAGGAACACTTTTCTTCAGCCCACATGACATTATCATGTCCCTTTCTTCAGAACTGCCTTGTGTTGATGTGGACTCCTTATCAATGCTGGTCTCAGCATCTACCATTAAGAAACAGAAAACACAAATGCCACAGAGAACAATACTAGAAACAACAGAGCATTAAAAAGTAAGTAGCTTTGAAAATTAACACTCCAATCTCCACAACAGCCTGCTGGGGAGGTAAGGCTGTTAGTGTGAAAATACCAAATATCACACGGGCAGAGGACAACCCTGCGGAACAGGGTACCCATGCACACAGCACAATCAGAGTGCTTCCTAAGCTTTCCCACTCTGCTACCTGAATGCCTCTGGTCATTCCAAGTATGATCTAATGTCTTTTAAATTTATGTAGTTAAAGGCCTACAAAATACCAAAGATGACTCAGCTTTAAGAAAAATTAGTGACACTATGGCTGGCAAGGCTCAGAGTCAGAAAAGCAAAGACAAAGAATAAACTGTTGTTGTTTATTTTATTTTATGTATGTACAGATGTATATATGTGTGCATGTTATATGTATCTATCTATCTATTTCACAACAACCTCAAATTCTTGGGCTCAAATGATCCTCCTGCCTCAGCTTCCCAAGAAGCTAGGACTACAGGCTTCCCCCCATAAAAAAATTTCAAAAAATTGAAATTTTTTTTTTATTTTTTATCAGAAATGGGGTCTCGCTCTTGCTCAGGCTATTATTTTTAACATGCCATATCCTGCAAATATCCCAAAACACTGAAGACACTGAGCATTAAGGGCACTAGGTTGAGGCTAAATCAAAAGAAAGTCACAGCAGTGCTTCGAAGACATCACCCTCATGCAGAGGTCTTAACTGCAATCCGCAGGCAAGACTTCGGTGAAGGAGACAAGGAACTACCCTAAAACTGCTGATAACTGCTACAGCTTGTCATCAGACTCTCAAAGTTTGAACTTCAAACATGCAGAGAAACTACTGTCCTAGACTCACTATTTGAAAAGGGAAGAACTTACGCACTTAGACACACCAAGATGGCAGAGCATTCTTTCACATATTAGCAAAAAAGGAGAGAAACAGCAGCCCAACATAATGGCATTTGCAGTTCCAAGGATTAGATGACACGTGAGCTAAGTTTGAGCCAATCTATTTCATATGCAGCGTTGGACTGACTTTGTTCTAATATTAATTTGGATTATCTGGGACTCATTGCTGGTTAATCAAGTTCTTTATATGCATGTAAGTTTAACAAGTACAGGACCTCAGGAGAAATTTATGGGAAGAGGAAAGATCTAAGACTGAAGTAAACACAGTAACCAACAGTCTGAAAGGAGTGATCAGAGTTTTGAGAACCTGGTGATCTGTTCTCATACCCCTCCTCTCTCTGGCTACCAGGCTGTGCAAATGTCATAAAATTAAGACCGAGGACTAGATAACCCCCAAACTCCGTTTTCCCTGCTGTCCCATACTCTGCCATTCACCTTGATCAGGAATCCTGCAGCAGTTCATTCTAGCAACACTTCTTTCTCCCTACACTCCAGTAGAGCCCCCAGCTGCCCAGCTCTCCAGTCATGATCAACTCATTCCTGCTGAAAGAAACCAAGGCTGCCCAAGTCTAGTGTCCTGCACTTTTTCCCTTCAATTTCCCATCCCCAGATCCCAAACTGCCCTCTCAAGTCTCAGGCTTCCCAATCACGCCTGACGCCACCTCCTCCCACAGCCTCTGACTTACTGCCCTAGCAGCCACCTCTTTTCTTCATTTTCAAGCTCCACCTTTAGATCTTCAAACCCACTTGAACTTAGGGATCACCCCATCATTTCTGATTTTTTCTTAGTGTTTTCCACACTGTCTACTCATTAGTCATAAAATGGACAAAGTATGCCACTATTGTTATACAACAATTTTTAATGAAATATGCTAGAATTTTAGAATAAAATAGAAATAGGAATAGAATAGAATAGATTCACAAGTACTCCAACAGTAAGGGTAAATTTTGGTTCTGAATACTCTTTCCAGAGTACATACATATGTGTGCATAGGGTTTTGCTGCAAAACATAGTCCATACTCAGGGTCAAATTCAGAAAACTGAAAAACATTTTCTACAATTTACTGTATTCTTTCATTGCCTAGGCTAAAGCACTGCCCCAACTTTGCATCTTTTCATTCATTTGCACACCACCTGCACTGAAACCCCTGCCTCTGCCTTCAGTTTCACTGTTCACTCTCAGTGGCCCTCCTCTGACGACTTGATTGTCCACTTTCTCTTCCCTCTCTCACTGAAGTTAAATATCCCTTAATATTAAAGACTCAGCCCTCCCTATTTTTTTTTTATCTCCGGGAGGGAGGGGTCACCCAACTCTGGTAGACTGTCCTTTCAAGACCCACCTTCTCCAGGGTCTGCTCCAGCCATCCACTCACCTATTCTGAAGAAGCCTCACACCCTGTACTCAGCTCTACATTCCTATGAATTTAAAAAGCTCCTCCCAAGTTGCAACTTCCAGTATTATCTGACTCAGATCTCCTCTTTTATGGCCTATCTTTGATAAGATCTGGTCAATTTTACCTCCACATTCTCCCTCCCATTCCCAACAGCACTTAATACATTTTCTTGGCTTGGCACCTGTAGCTCAAGCAGGTAAGGTGCCAGCCACATACACCAGAGCTGATGGGTTCAAATCTAGCCCAGACCCACCAAACAATGACAACTATAACCAAAAAATAGCCAGGCATTGTGGCAGGCGCCTTTTGGGAGGCTGAGGCAAGAGAATGGCTTAAGCCCAAGAGTTTGAGGTTGCTATGAGCAGTGACACCACGGCACTCTACCCAGGGTGACAGCTTAAGACTCTATCTCAAATATATATATATATATATATATACATTTTCTTTTCAGCTTCTTGTGTCTGTCTCCATGTGTATCATCTTCCAAAGCTTCTTAAACAAAGCTTGGTACGTGGCAAATGCGTGGAAACTACTTCTGAATAAATCTGTCCCAGCCAAGGAAGGAGGACCACCAAGGTAGGCAATGCTGACACTCACAAAGGAGCAAATGAATTCAAGATTAAAGTGGTTCTCCAGCCTGGGCAACAAGATTCTGACTCTGGAATAAAACAAACAAGTACAGTGCTCCATAAAGCTCTACACCTGTTGGTCTATACCTCACTCACTTACCTTTACAGATGTCTCTGGTCCCTTCTGCAATGGGTTCAACCTGTGCCTCCAGGTCCCAGGGTCCTTCCTCCAGAAGTGAGATCAGTACAGGTTTGGGAAGTGGGTATCCTGAAAAGGAGAAGAAAATGGCAACCTTTCAGCCCTGTTATCTGCTGTGTCAAAAGAAGGAAAACTCCAGGAATCTCAGTAAGTGTAAGACCCATGGAAGGCAGCTCAGGACTAGAGAAAGTCAAAGAGACTTTGATCAATAAGAAACTGAGCATTTGTGACTGTTTCATAAAAAACCACTTGAAGGTAAATAAGTTAGTGAGATTCTGCAAGGCATGTGCAAACACAGGGAAGGAGTCACACTTTCACCAAAGATAGCAAGTCCCTTCGTTGAGACCAAACTGACCCAAGACCTCTCCCTATCCTCAAATCTCTGAAGCTGGTCATTGAGCCTCAGTCCAGAAGCCATTCAGTGGAGGACATCAGAGACAATTCCTCCTACTCCACACCACACCCCCAGCCTGAAAAAGAAAAGGAAGAAAGGAAACCAGAAGGTACAGATCTGAGTCGCAGGAGCAAAATGACCTTACCCACAGTAGTCAAATTCTCATAATTCTCCAACATCACACTTCTGTATAGGGCCCTCTGGGAAGGAGAAAGGCCAGCCCATTCTGTCAGGGTGAAGTACACAGCCACGTCCTCGAAGGTCACCAACTCCTAAAACAATAGGTTCCTGCTGCCCCAGAGCCAATCCTCTGGCTCCCGGCCAGAGTGTGGGGCAGAGGGGATAGTAACAGGCCTGAGTGAGGATGCTGTGAGGTAAGTAATGAGGAAGGTGAAAGAACTGAATATTAGGCATGCTTATTTCTACGACCAAAAGTCTGAAAGTTCTCTACCAGAAGAGCTTCCATTGGAACACAAAATTTGTCATGAAATGTAACACTTTGAAAACCCCAGGGAAAAGTCTTCCATTAGTTAAACATCCTACAGAAAAACCTCTGATTCTGCAAATACTTGTACTTTCAATCTTTCAGTATTGTACTGAAAAGTGAGCAATTAGCTTCAAGTGGCCTCTGAGGACCCATGTGTTCCCATCTTGATGCTCCAAGGGCTCAGCCAATCCATCTGTCCCACAAGCACTCACTCTGTCCCAAACATCATGCCCACATGCAAGAACACAGCATGGTTTGCCCTGATCAGCCGTCTCATCCAACCGGCACCGATGCTTGAGTAAGGGGCTATGCCGCCTGTGCTCAAGAACACCCAGCAGAGACAGCTCAGAGCCAGCTGGGGCATCCAGTCTGCTTCTTGCCAGATCTTGCTAGGACAAAAATCTTCTGTAATTCAATTGCTGCTGCTGGGTAGCTCTTTTAGGGGCTTATTATTTATTTATTTATTTATTTATTATTTGAGACAGAATCCTCCTCTGTTGCCTGGGCTAGAGTGCAATAGCATCATCATAGCAAATAGCAACTTCAAACTGGGCTGAAGTGATCCTCCTGCCTCAGCATCCTGAGTGGCATGAGCCACCAAGCCTGATTAATTTTTCTATTTTTTATAGTGACAGGATCTTACTCTTGCTCAGGCTGGTCTCAAGCTCCTGGCTTCAAGCTATCCTCTCACCTCAGCCTTCCAGAGGGCTAGGATTACAGGTGTAAGCCATTGTGCTTACCCGGGGCTGATCTTTCTACCTCCAAGACAATCGATAATAGCTTCTGCCAACCATGCCCCATGCTCTCTCAATAGCCACTCCTTCCCCTTCCTGATGGCCCCAACCCTACCTTCCCAGACAGTTCTAGCATCTTGTTCAGAGCTGCTATCTACTCCTCAGACTTTGATATCAAATTCGGCTCCTTGGACCCTCAGTAATTCTGCACATCTCCACTTGCCCTCCATCCCAGCACTGCCTCAGCCTCTGGATGTCCCAACACCAAACTCATTTTCCCCTAACCTGGCTCCCTTTCTAATTCATATAAACTAATCAGCACAGTGAGTGACAATTATTCCCCTCACTCGTTAATAATACCAATTTCAGCCCAGTCTTCAATGCTAGAAACTCAAGATTCATCTTAGACTTTCTCACCCCTGACACTACTATTGCTGATAAGCAGTCAGTAATCAAGTCCTGCCAACTGTACCATCTAAATACTTCTGGAATATGATTCTTTTTCACAATGGTACAATCAGAACACTAGTTCAACAGCTGGAAGGAACTTAAAAAGCTCCAATTCTAGGCTCATCCCACAATGAATCCATCCTCTGCCCAGCTGACAACCTGACCAGGTCATCTCCTGAATGAATCACCACACCACAACACCAGTTCTCAGAGTGTAGTCCCCAACCACAGAAATAGGAGCAACCCCACTAGGAACTTGTTAGAAAGGCAAATTCTCAGGACCAGCACTGACAGTAATCTATACTTTGATGAACCCTCCAGTTATTTTGATGCACACCAAAGTTAGAAAATCCTGGATTAGAGGATGAAATACAAGCTCAGAAAACTGAGTGGTTATCAGGTGACCAGTACAAAAATCACAGGAAGATGCGCATCTGTACAGAGAGAAACTACCTGGGAAGCTCTACAAGCAAAATCCCAGAGAAGGAATAATCAACCTTAAATGGAGGTAATGTAAGACTGGACAAGTGGAAGACATTATAGGCAGAAACAATAAGACTTGGAGGCTCACAGACAATGGTATCCAGGGAGAACAGAGCCAACAATTACCAGCAATCTAGAAACTGAAGGATCAGGCAGTGATACAGTGATGTCAGTGACTTGCAGAAAAATCAGACAAGGGTCAGAGCTAAAAGGAAGAGGAAGTAGTCGGGCACTCAGGTAGAAAAACGTGACAGATGGTGAGAATCTGGGACTGGGACTTGGGATACGGTTCATGGATGTTATAAGAAAATCTCAGACAGAAGAAATGATAAAGCAACATCCAGTAACTCCTTCATCTCAAAAAAATGAAATACATTCAATAAATAAATTTCCCTGGCCCCAAAATGAAAAGTACTTATGTTCATTTTACAAATGAAGCCAGTTAAGATGCAAAGAGGTTACATGACCAATTCCAGGTCACCATGCCACTGAGATTTAATGGAATCCCTAACTTTAGGTGTCCTGGCCTAGTGTAGGTTTTACCATGGCAGCCAATTGCCTTGTTCAGCCAGCAGTACTGACCTCAAGAAGGATATGTGTTCCCTGACTGTAATGCCCAAACTTCTTTCTTCTGGAGAACAAATGGTATAGGCCACCTTTTTCTTATCTCCTTCCTGCCATCCTTCTGCTACCCCATCCCAAGACCCTTGCTGATCTTCTCCACCCTATCCAGGATCCCTTCATCACCAACCTGCGTCCCTCACTCTCACCAATCCCTCTGTGGCTGGGAGCTACTGAATCTGAGTATGTTCTGGCCCACAGAGATCCTCAGCATACTGGATGCACTACTGCTTCCAAAACACCTGTCTCTACCTTCACTAGCCCTATGTATGGCTGCTCAGTTATTATCAGCTCTTTTCCTAGCGTCCACTCCTACTAAAGTCAACAGGGGTCTTCCTATTGCTTCAGCTCTAATACCTGCCAGAATAACGTCCAACATCCTCCCCTGACATTTTCTACAAATCAGATCTCTGTAAGGCTGACTTGAAGGATCAACAGCTCACCTGGTGTTGAGCTTTAAGGAGCAAGGCTGCCATCACCTGGGCTCCCTCATAAAAGGCAGGCACTGTGGGAAAAAACAGAGAATTCAAGTGAGCTCCACACAGTAAAAGTTCTCCCTTAAACAATAAACTTGTGAAGAACAGCAGAAGCAATCACTTACTAAATGCCCACTGGGCAAGTGGTATATAAATATTTCCTCTTTTAATCTATACCATACCATGAGGTTTGAAATTCCAAGGAAACAGATGGTGAAAGGATAAGTAACTTGCCCTAGGTCACCAAAGCCTATACTCATCAACACAGGGCAAAAACAAATGCAAAATAAGCAAACAACACCAAAAAAGTTGCAGCAAAACCTATTTTTTAAAAATAAAATTTTACTGAGAAAAATAACAGGTTGAAAATTAGAAATAAGTATGTTTTTGGATGAAAAATATACCCTTATTTGGTAATCACAATGTTCTTCCAACCCTTTTCTTTTCCCAAATGAGAAAACAAGGCTAAGGGAATAATTTTCTCTGTCAATATCACTCAGCTGGTGAATAGACAAACTTGGATTCCATACATGTGCCAGAGTCTTGCTTTTAATAACTACACTAAATTGTTCCCAGTTGTACCCCACAGGATTTCTTTTAGAACCTGGCAAAGTCATTTTAAGATTAATATGGAAGAACAAATAAGAATACCCAGGAAAATTAAAAAAAAAAAAACTATCTTCAAAAAGAATAGATTAAGAATACCCAAGAAAACTGGAAAAAAAAAAAAAAAACCTCTGTGGGGTGTAGTAGTCCCAGCTACTCAGGAGGCTGAGATAAGAGAATCGCTTGAGCCCAAGAGTTGGAAGTTGCTGTGAGCTATGACACCATGGCACTCTAAGTTGCTCTGAGCTATGACACCAAGGCACTCTACCAAAGGCAACAAAGTGAGACTCTGTCTCAAAAAAAAAAAAAAATACAACCCTATCTTGCAGGTTCAATACATAGTGTCCAGTTAAAAAAAAAATAAAGAATCTTAGAGTAAACTTTACTTGGACCTGCGGGCAGGCATTGCTTTTGTTCACTGTCCCATTCTAGGACCCAGTGATAGTCACAAATCAGTAAAGGACCCTGAAAGGCCACCTCAACATGCCAAAACCTCTCTCTGGGTTATTTTAACCTTATCATCCCCTACAGATACTTTGTATCCTTGTTAAACAGTGAAACTCTACAAAAAGTTCCCCATCTTCCCAAAGAGACTCAGTGCATGACTCAGTTTCCTGTAAGCTTCAGCTTGTGCCACCCTCCCTTCTGTGAGTTTAAGTATACTGGTTTTCTTTCAGCCTCCTCTACTATGCTAATTAATAATTCATAAGTATGGACCTCCATACTTAACTGATTCTTCTGCATGAACTACTCTTCTGCATGAATTACTCTTCTCCTACCTCAGGACCTTTCTAATGGAAAGTCTCTGACTGCCATACTCCCCAGCACCTATACTCTCTTCACCTTCAGATCACGACCTGTCTCCACAGACCAGGTAAAGTCCCTGTTACACTCTCCACTAGCAATGTACTCCTTTTCCTACATACCACCTATTCCAGTTTGAGATTACATAACATACTGACTGGTGCTTTCTCCATTCCAGAAACATTTCCCCCATACGTATTTCACAGTGGGCCATGCTTGAAAACAGGAGATGCAGTTAAGAAAGACCAAAAAAGGCCTGATCCCTTCCCACGTGGAGCTTAGCCTAAAAGAAAGACGCGCGTTCATCAAAGATTCCCACAAATAACTTCAAGATCACAACTGTGATTAGTGCCAGGAGGAAAACTAACCGAGATGGGACGGCTTAAGGGTATAAATTAGGTTAAAAGGGAAACCTTTACAGAAGTTAACAGCATGTGCAAAAAACATGTTCTAGTAGTGAAGGATTAAGAAAGCTGTAGTAGCACCGCCAAGGGGGGGTGGGGGTGGTGCTGCAAGATGATGCTTTAGAAATCACAAAAGACAAAGCCACACCTTGCACAAGTCAAGGACTTGGTTTTCGACTTACAATAGGTCACGAGCAGTGGAGTGAAATGCTCGATGTGACTAACAGGCGACTTTCCCATTAAGCTGAAAGCTACTGGGCCGGGGCCCGTGCCCACTGTCACTCCCAGCAGCGTTCCGAGACCTAGAACACAATCTAGCATCCAGCCGCTCCGTAGTTGTTTGGCCAATGAGCAGAAGCGCTCTCTGGCTGCGTCCGGTTCTACCCAGCAGCCCACACGCCAATCTCCGTTTCCCAAAATAGCCAGGGCGGGAGGGAACAAAGGCGCCCGCGGGAGAGCGGGATTGGCCCGCAAGCTGCCTTCGCTGTCCGGACCCGGAGGCGTCTACTGACTCGCCCCACCGCGGCCGCAGGGACGAAGCAACAGCCTTCGGCCAAGGTGAAAAGTCCGAGCCTAGCAGAAACTTGCGGACTGCACACCCTCAACGCTCACCTCAGCAAAAGCGAAACGCGAGGGGCGCGGCGGGGCCGGAAGTGCGTCACCACCCCGCCTGGCTCCGCGCCGCGAGCTTCCCCTCTAGGATGCAGAGCGCTCCTCTCGGTGCTCCTCTGGCTTTGCTCCCTGTAGCCCGGGTTTTTAAGCCGGAATGTTTAGAGACCCTAACTGGAAAAGAAAGTATGTCGTTGTTTTTGCTCAGATCTAAGTGAAAGGTAGCATTTCCTTCCATTGTGTTGGCAACAAACCGCAATGTTATCGCTGTACCTGTGACTTTGTCACCAACAGAAATCATGTATTTTCATATCATATTAAGTTTGATGCACATCTCAAAATACGGCAGTTCTTGTTAGGGAACAAAGAGAGGCCCGCTGCCTCTCACCGTCAGCCAATATGCAGAGAGGGGGATTGGTCCACGAAACTTTGTCAGAAGCCTGGGATTCTGGAGAACAGTGGGAGTAGTCTCTCCAGGACTGTTCTGTTCTTCCGTTTTCAAAATTACAGTTTTATACATTTGAATTCAAAGTGAAGACCATGATAACCCTTATCTTGAACAATAATCGGCGGAACCCATGATCCATAGTAAATAATAATCAGTATAACTCAGGATCCAAAATAACATTCCAATTCAAAAGTTAGTCTCCTAAATCAATCCACCTAAACTATGATAGGGATCTTTAGGGTGGGAGCTGAATTTATAAAACAG
>NW_003852442.1:10460633-10462175 GCF_000181295.1 Otolemur garnettii
TTGAATAAAATGAAAATGTTCTAAAGGACTTTAACTGTATTAAAGGGTTGAGGCAGTAGGAAGGTTGAGAACCACTGCAATAGAGTCTTGAAGGTGACCTAAAACAGCCTTAAGATTATCATATGGTCCACCTCCCCCATTGGTTCTCAGAGAGGCTCATGATGTCCCCTTAGTGAGAAGACTCCAATTCCAAGGTGACCTCTGAACCCCAAGGTAGACCTGACTCAGGTGGTATAAAAGAGAACTACCAGCCATAACCCTTGCCTCTTTGCCTCTTTGTCTACTTGTCTTAGCAATGGAGGCCCATTCGCTACCTACAGGGAAGGCATCCTTCTTTGTAAACTTCCTTACTCTATAAGCCTATCTTTCTCTTGCTCAAAAAGCTTTGTTCCATACTTGCCTTACTTTGGGATTTCTGGTCATTTTAAGACCAAGAACACTCAAAGAAGCAGGGACCCAAGTAGCTGCCTTAAACCCTGACATTTTAGAAGACAGACAGCTCCTTTGAAAACCAACAACCTGACATAAATGCCATTAGCTGATATCAGTAATTCAGGAATAGGAGCTTCTTTCAGCAATGAAGGTACTGTGAGAAAGGAATCCTCAAACCTTAGGTGGCTCCTTAGCATAAGCACAACCATTTAGTGAGGTAACTATTTAGAGGAACTAGGCCAAGATGATGAATGAATTAAACCAAAGGTCAAACCACAGAACACAGACTTTGGCTTGAAAATTTTTGACTATACATACGAACCTGCTTTTATTGAAATTTAATTAACATACCATAAAATTCATTCATTAAAAGTGTAAAATCAGGTTCGGTGCCTGTGGCTCAAGCAGCTAACGTGCCAGCCACATACACCTGAGCTGGCAGGTTCGAATCCAGCCCAGGCCCACCAAATGACAATGACGGCTGCAACCAAAAAATAGCCGGGCATTGTGGTGGGTGCCTGTAGTCCCAGCTACTTGGGAGGCGGAGGCAGGAGACTGGCTTGAGCCCAGGAGTTGGAAGTTACTGTGAGCTTTAGTTATTGTGTTAAGACGTTTATATTCTATTTTTAGAAAGATTCACTTGTACCCTTGTAAGATAAACCATAGAGGTGATCCCTTAAATCACCCTCCCTCCACCCATCCCCCTCCACTCCCCCCACCCACAGTTAGTTTTTAATTATGTTTGAAGGGGTCCACAGGTGTCACCAGACAGCCAACAAGGTCATTTGGCAAAAAAGCTGTCCTCCTTAGAAGCAAAGATCCGGGCACAGTAAGAAAGACTGAGACTGATGAGGGATATGTCAAGGAACCATTTAGGAAAACAGCATACATTTAAAAAATGAATATGAGGGAGCTGGAGCAATCTATGATAACTATGAAGTTTGAAACAACTTGTTAAGTATTTAACTAGGAACAGCAATCCTGGAAGGAGGGCGAGGGCAGGGCCCCTAGGCTTCCATTTTGGTGCCTCCCACCTTAATTCTGTCCCAAGTGTTTGCCTCACCCTGCCAATCAGAACTTAGGGCCAACTGCAGAAGGATATAGAAGACT
>NW_003852442.1:10462319-10468945 GCF_000181295.1 Otolemur garnettii
GATTCTCTGGCCTCAGCCTCCCGAGTAGCTAGGACCACAGGTGCCCGCTGCAATAGCCAGCTATTTTTTGTTGCAGTTTGGCCAGGGTTGAGTTTGAACCCACCATCCCCAGTATATGGGGCCAGTGCCCTACTCACTGAGCCACAGGCGCCACCCATCATTTGGTATTTATTAATATTGTAATTATTCTGTTTGTTACACTATGTTTTGCTCATGAGCATACAGCAAAATTGCTCCATTATAGAAGAAACTGATTTTTATTTACTAGGTAAGAATTCTGAGTTGCAAAAGTAATTTCCAAATTAACTTTGGAAGATCATTGTAAATTGTATAACGTTAAAGAAATTAAAAGCTAACATTTCTTAAGAGCTAAATAAATTCTCAAGTTAGTCAAAGGCTTAAATATAAAAAATGAAATCAGGCAGTAGTAGAAGAATTAGTTTCTCTCTCTTCCATTTATACTCATAAAAACCTCTATTAAAAAGGTAGGGTTGAAGACCTTAGACTAGGCCCTTAAGCTCTAGAAACAAACTTAATTGTATTAGAACAAAAATTTACCAAATGGTTTACTTCTGACTCCAAGTTGATCGTTTGAAATACTTTATCCTCAGGATTTGACTAACCCACAGAGAGCATCCTTTTCTTATACTTAGGTGACTCTTGAATAAAATGAAAATGTTCTAAAGGACTTTAATAACACTCTAGAAAACCTTCCACATGCAATAGTCCAAACCAGTTTAAAGTAGCATTCAACTTTCATCATAGGAAAGTATTTGGTTTCTCCACCCATTTAGTAGGGTCAAACAACAATTTTAGAGAAAGAACTCCTTGGCTGACTATTTGGAGTATGTATCATCTTCCTGCAAAGAGCTGAAACATCACTGTGATAAACTCCATCCATGGGTTGGTTTTAAATATGGAGGAGAAACAATTAGACAAGCTTCCTGATTTTTCAAGAAAAATGATACAATAACCATTAAGACCATCATAATGAGATCACAATCTGTCTCCTCATTTCTAGAGTCCAATTAACATCAAAAAAGAGGGAGAGCTCTTGTGGAGATTTCATTACATACCTTTCCCCTCCAAGTTCTGGACCAAAGTGCCACCTTGGCTTTTAGTTCTGAGCTTCATGTATATTAGCGTTTTCTTTTCGATTTTCAAGTTTTTTATATTGTTCTTTCACATTTCTTTTTCGTTCTCCCATTGTTTGGAAGATTCCCATCTTGCACAGATTTGAATGGTGGGAGTAAACGACAATCGCAAGCAAGTTTGGGTCCTTGAAGATACTAACTAAACATGTAGAGTGAGCTTGGACAGAATTTGATTTGGGTTTGGGCAACTTGTTTCCCAAAGATAATCTTTCTGGTATTGTTCTTTTCTCCCTTTTCACTCAGCACAAAGCTTTCCAATTCCACAAACTTACTGTGTTTTTGTTCAAGCTTTTTACCAACTTGATTCAGATTTTCGGCACATCATTTCATTCTGTTTTCCCCCAAGCCTGTTATCTTGAAGTAGTAATTAACTGCCCTCCTATTTTTCTCATTTTACTTGATTGTCTTTGATAGTGTTCTGAGCTACTTTGCTCTTGAGACTATTTATTCCTAAGGTCTTTCCTTTTTCGTCTTCTCCAGGAGCAGATCCAAAGTTTGCATCTAGTTGTGATGTATAATGTTATGTCCTACTTCATCTTAAACATTTGATTTGGGGTCTTTTCAAAGGTGGCTTGAATCATTCTCACATACTTCTTTAGTGATGTACGCTGATTTGGTCTCATACTAGCCAGCATTATCTTATTCTTTGGGAAAAATTCTGTGAACACTATTAGTGTTGTCACTGTTGAATCAGACCATATCCTGGGATTGACACCTACACCACTTAAGAGCTGACCCTGTCCTAAATATTAAATAGCACGCCTGAGGGCAGCTGCATTTACATAGCACAATGGTGACATCTAGTGTCAGCTGGATAAATTTCAGCTAGCTCAGCAGTTCACCCAAAATTTAAGGATTAAATTACTTAGCCTCTGTATCCTCACCTCAATTTCCTGCACAGCCAAGATGTTTTCCTACCAATTTGTAATTTTCCTTTTAAATTCCTTAACAATTGTTCTTTAATTATTTACATCGTTGAGATCAGTGGTTCTCAACCTTCCTAATGCCGTGGCCCTTTAGTACAGTTCCTGTGGGTCACGACCCCCAGGTTGAGAACCACTGGTTTAGATCAAATTCATGTACAACAGACTGGACATTTTTAGAGCATACAATTTCATGAGTTTTAAACTGCAAGAAACGAAATAGACAAAAACCTTATCCTCACAGAGCACAGAGCTTACATTCCTTTTTTTTGAGACAGACTCTCACTTTGTCACCCCAGTAGAGTGCTCTGGCATCATCATAGCTCACAGCAACCTCAAATTCTTGGGCTCAAGCAATTCTCTTGCCTCAGCCTCCCAAGCATCTGGGACTACAGGCACCCGCCACCACACCTAGCTATTTTTAGAGACGAGGTCTCACTCTAACTCAGGCTGGTCTCAAACCTGTGAGCTCAGGCAATTCACCACCTCGGCCTCCCAAGTGCTAGGATTATAGGCGTGAGCCACCTCGCCCAGCCTACAGTTTACATTCTTAATGACCTAAATTATGTCGCAGAATTATGCTACTCCTCATAGCAGAAAGATCTAAAAGGAAAATTTTTCCTTTTCTTGCTTCTGTAATAGGAGAGGATGGGAAGGGTGTTTTGGAGCCAATCTGCAATTCCTGCCATGATGACAGAGAGACACATACTCAAATGTATGGATATTTATATACAGCAGCTAGGTTTAAAAAATGTTTCAGAAGTTTGATGTGCTTGTTCTTTAATTCAACGCTATCATTATTATTATTATATTATCGACTTACATGTCTTCTTATTGATGACATGTAAACAGATCTTCTAGCACAGGACCTTAGTCCACAGGTAACCTCCAGTCAATGGTAGAAATTATTGGCAACAGTAACATACACCTTGTGGTCCCTAATCTTTTCAGCACCAGAAACTGGTTTCATGGAAGACAATTTTCCCACAGACTGGGGGGAGAGGATGGTTTGGAGATGATTCAAATGCATTACATCTCCACCTCAGATCATCAGGCATTAGACCAGTGTTTTTCAACTTTTTTTTATCTCAGAGCACTCTTGAACCTACAATTAAATTTCTGTGGCACAAATTATGTTGATAAAAAAGAATATACTTAGAATGCTTTGAACTTTTTTTTTCTTTTTTTTCTTTTTTTGGCAGGTTTTTGGCCAGGGCTGGGTTTGAACCCACCATCTCCAGCATATGGGGCTGGCGCCCTACTCCTTTGAGCCACAGGTGCCACCCCATGCTTTGAATTCTTTCAAAAATAATTTAATTAATGATCTTTAAAATTTTTCATGGCAAACTGGTTGAAAATCATTGCATTAGGGCCAGTCATGGTGGCTCATGCCTGTAATCCTAGCACTCTGGGAGGCTGAAGCAAGTGGATCACCTGAGCTCAGGAGTGTGAGACCAGCCTGAGCAAGAGCAAGACCCCATCTCTACTAAAAATATAAAAACTGAGGCAAGAGGATCACTTGAGCCCAAGAGTTGGAAGTTGGTGTGAGCTATGATGTTGCCATGGCACTCTACCAAAGGCGACAAAGTGAGACTCTGTCTCAAAAACAAAAAAAGAAAAGAAAATCACTGCATTAGATTCTCAGAAGAAGCTCACAACCTAGGTCCCTCACATGCACATTTCACAGTAGAGTTCGTGCTCCTGTGAGAATCTAATGCTACAGCTTGTCTGACAGGAGGCGGAGCTCGGGCGGTGATGCTAGTGATGGGGAGCAGATGGAGATACAGACGAAACTCAGCTTGCTCGCCTGCTGCTCACCTCCTGCTGTGCAGCCGCCCAGTATCAGGGCACAGCCTGGGGGTGGGGACCGCAGGTTCAGATTTCATTAGCTCAGGTCCCTTCTTTGCTTCAAAGGCTCCCTATAAACTACAAGCTCAGGTGGCGTTTCTAGGGTCTCAAGTTGTTCCCAGCCTCTTTGTTTTCCAAACTCCTCTGATGGAAAGGTACAGATACAAGCTAGTTAGGATGAGTGCATCTGCCCATCTGGCTCTGAATATATCCATTCTTAGGGAACCAATATTAAATCACAGTTCATGAAAACCTACTTCAAAATTCCAGGGACTTTCCACCTGAGTACAGTTCCCATGGGAAACACCATCAGAGCACTGGGTCTCAAATTTGGCCTCACATTGGGATTGCTGAGAAGTTTTTTAAAAATATAATGCCTACGTCCCACTCTCAAGAATAGTGATTCTCCACGGTGAGATGTGCCCTATCCCCCAGAAAACACTTGGATATGCCTTTGAGGTTGTACAACCGAGGAAGGGTGCTAGTGGGTAGAGTCCAGAGATCCTGCTAACAACTCACAGGAACCCCACAGGAAAGAATTATCTGATCCCAAATGTCCACACTGCCAAGGCAGAGAAACCCTATCTATAGATTTGACTCTCAGTATGGGTTGAACCTGGACATAGGATTTTTAAAAACCTTCCCAGATTATTCTACTATGCAACAAAATTTGAGAATCACTGTTGCTAGAGGATAGCCAAATAGTTACAGATGGTTGAAAGGAGGAAGAGTTAGTTGTTTTTGTGAGAATGCCTGGGTTGTCCTAAAATGGACAACTCCACAAATACAAGTTTTGTTGCTTATTTTTCATCTTAGGAGTTGGCCTTCCTGAGGTAGTTCAGGAGGATCATTAACCACAATCAAACACACACATCCTGGGGAACAGGTTACTTGGAGTTACATGTGGGAGAAGCTCCTCCTTTGCAAGTAAACACAGCCTGAGGTGTGGGAGGGTGACACCCTCTCCCTTTAGGGGACCCCCAGAAAGGGCCAGTGCAAAACTCCAGGGGGTATCATTCACACAGAACACAATGTGAATGATGCTTCTTGGTTCTGTGGGCCCCAAGGTAAATTTTACATCCACCGGAATACCTAGGCTTTTAAATCAGTCCCTTTTAAATACTTTTGCCACATAAAAATACCTAGCTCTACATATTTACTTTGATGTTTATATTATCTCAGACAATGCAAAGGAAAATATATTTTGCATTAGATGCATATAACATATGCATACATATGTGTATTTTTTAATCTTAATCCAAATGGTGTCCTATTATACACATCTACACCAATTTACAGCTTGCTTTCTTTGCTAAACCGTCTGTATTGCCCACTTCACGTGTCCAGACACACAGATACGTTATTCCACCTATCATCCATGGGGTTTTTACACTGCGTGGAATTTGATGATCTTAAAAGCCTATGATGATCTTAAAATGACCATGGGCATTTCCTGAGCTCCATGACACGACAGTACAAGCACAAACAGGAGTCAACTCCACAAGGACAAAAGAAGGAGAAAGGAGACAAAAACAGATGAGGGAGGTCAACACAGTTTGTGAAGATGGAAAGGGATGGAGAATCGGTAACCACAGAAAGCCTTGCACGACAGCCCGCTGGGAAGGAGGGTGGCGAGGACAGTGGTGTTATCAGACCAGGAAGCAAGATGATTTGCCCAATGGAAAGGCTCAGAAATTGGGCATTGGAGCTTCACAAGGCAGACAAATAGAAAAAGAGAAAAGTGGGCCCACAGAAACCATTCCCATGGGCAAAGCCTCTTCCCAAACTCTGCAACACATTAGGTTTCTTCTTTGAATTCTCTTTGAGAGTTCCCAAAGAGAACTCTCTTCCCAAACTCTGCAACATAGTAGTTTTATTCTTTGCAGGGGCAAAAAAAATAGCAGAGGGCCAGACTGAGACGGTGGATTTAAAACAAGGAGTCAAAAGTCTGCATTCTGAAAACGGAGATGCGTCACAAATCCTCACCGCCGCCCTACCCCGTTCTCCCACCTGACTCTCAAAACGCTATTGGACAGGTTTATATCCTTTGCACGGAGCCTTTTAGGCTGTGAATAACCTCAGATAAACCTACAAGACATCTGGGCAAGGGTCTACCAGTGAAAAATGCTATAGTCTCATGAATTCTTTATGCAGTGCAAATGTAGAAATACCAAGAAGGTAGAAGGAAATTTCTAGAAATAATGATCAAGAACATAAGGGATATTTAATATTAAACTAGAGACCCCGGCACACGTGATGGGAGGTAATGGGGAACCACCGGGGCCTGTCAGACTGAGATGGGAATGAGGTGAGCGAGATGCAGGAGCAGCAATCTCAATGCCCATCAGGGCGGCAGGGGAGGCTCTGCAGGGTCACCGCGATACCGGAAAAGTGGCGCCCCAGCCAGCTCAGCCGAGCGGGGCTGGGGGACCTGCCACCTCTGTCTTGGAGGTAGCAGCCAGCAAAAGAACTGGCAGACTGAAGCAAGAGAGAGAGCTTCCCTCCCCTACCAGAGGCTCCAGTAGAGCACCGCTGGAGGACCTGCTGCCTCTGCCTTGGCGACAGCCAGCACAGAAACCAGCAGGCTGGAGCAAGGCGGGGAGCTTTCCTCTCAGAAGGGAGACTCCAGTAACAAAAAAGACCAGGAGATCAAGGGAAAACACTGGCGATTCCTCCAGTGCATCCCTGATTGGTCCATTTT
>NW_003852442.1:10469140-10471933 GCF_000181295.1 Otolemur garnettii
TTGGATTGTGCTGTGCAAGGAGGTTTGGCTCTTTGTAAGAGCTGTAATAATACCTCTGTAAATAAAACCTAACTTACTGTCCATCCTGTGGTCCATGGATTCATTCATTGAATTGTTGAGACCAAGAGCCTGGAAATCTAAAATCAAAAGTCCAGTATCAAAGGTACAGAGCCTCAACAGTGAACAACCCTAGTCAGCAAACTGCGTGTGTACTTACTGTGTGCTGGGTTCTGTGTTAGGGAACACCTGAGGATACAGGACAGAGATGCTAATTGAAGACCTAGCAAGGTACCTGGGGAGACTGCCCAGCACAGTGCTCCCTGCCGCCTGGTACTCTCCTCTTGCCACTTTCCCAGCTCCCTGCCCAGCCTCAACTTCATCTGCCTGGAGGCTTCCTCAGGCCCTCACTTTCCTCCAGCTGGACACAGAACTCTCTTTCCCAGACCTCTCCTGCTAAAACGTATCAGACAGGATCACAGCTGAAAAGCCCATAAATTTTCCTTTTTAAGTTGTAATTTCAGTCTCCCATGACACCCTCCGGAGAGGGAAGTTGTGTGTATGTGTGTTTTGTTTTTAATTTTTAATTCTGCACTTCTGGAAGGAAAAAGTGTTCCTCAGACAAACTCTCCTAAAGCCTTGGGGTCACAGCCTGATGCTGGGAGGGAACAGGGGGGACAGTTGAGCAAGATCTTCCCAGTGGCTTTGGCTCAGAGCCATGGTCTGCAAACTTTCTTGCTTTCATATCCCCTCAAATAATTTTGCAAAAACTAGGCAGTCATGACCATCAAGCATGTGAAAAAAGCTCAGTGTTGTTATTAGGGAAATGGAAATCAAAACCACAATGAGACCACTTCACGCCCACTAGGTTAGCCACAATTTAACAAGAAAAGAGAAGGAAAACTAACAAGAGCTATGGCACATGAAGAGAAGTTGGAACCCTTGTACATTACTGCTGGAAATGTAAAACAGTGCAGTCACTGTGGGAAAATTTGGCACTTACTCCAAAAGTTAAACCTAGAATTATCAGCAATTCCGCTGTTAGATATACAGCAGTCCTCCCTTATCCTCAGAGAATACATTCCAAGCCCCACAGTGGATGCCTAAAAGAACACATAGTACAAACTGCATATGAGGCCAGGCAATTAAGTTCAAGAACTCATCCTAGAAAAAGTGCTACATGCCTCGTTGCTGCACGCCTCTCCAGTCACCATCAAAATACCCCCCTGAAGAAGCTAAGCACTGAGCCCAGCACCAAGTTATGCTTCAAAGCACTTTTTCTAGGATGAGTTTGAGACTTGACCATCTGCCCTCACACCAATTATGTTTTTCCTATACATACCTATGATGAAGTTTAATTTATAAAGTAGCCACAGTAACATATTAACAATAAAAAGTAATAATAAAATAGAACAATTACAATAACATAAGGGCATCACTACTCTTGTGCTTTGGGGCCATTATTAAGTTAAATAAGGGATGCTTGAACATCCGCTTGTGACGCTGCAATAGCCAACCTGACGACCAAGAAGCCTCCTAAGTGACCGACAGGAACAAAGGATAATTCATGTCCTGGACAGGGCGGGATGGCAAGGGATTTCATCATGATCCTCCGAATGACATGCAGTTGGAAACGTATGAATTAAGGACTTCTGGAATTTTCCATTTCATATTTTGGGGCCATACTTGACCAAGGATAACTGAAATTAGAGAAAGGGGAATACTGTGTACCCCAAAGAACTGAAAACAGGTATTTAAACAAATAACTCACCACAGACGTTTGCAGAAACGACCCGAATGGCCAACTGATGAATGAATAAACACAATGTGGTATACTCATACAACTGAATGTTATTCAGCCGTAAAAAGGGATGAATTACTGATACCTGCTATAACATGGATGAACCTTGAAAATGTGATGCCTAGTGGGAGAAACCGGACACCTGAGTCCATTTATATGAAACATCCAGAATGAGAAAATCCACAGAGACAGAAAGACAGACAAGCAGTTGCCAGAGTCTGAGGTGAGGAAAGAATGGAGAGTGACTACTTTTGAAGTGATGGAAATGTCTTGGCAATAGACAAGAGTCACACGACACAGTGAACAAACGGACTAAATGCCACTGAATTGTACACTTGGAAATGGTTAATGGTTAATTTTATGTTATGTGAATTTTACTCAATAAAAATTCCAGTAAAAAAAAGTGTAAATAGTTGCAGAGGATGTAGAACTGTCACCTCGGGCTTTTAAATAGATTCATATGATCTTAATGCCCCAATAATCTGACACTGGTCTCCTATTCTAAAAGATACACAAACCGCCCTTTTAACTGTCAGATATTTTACATCACTCCATTTCCTCCCTGAAATTATGTTTCCATTACACTTCCCTACAACGTTTCATCCTCGTGTAATTTTTTCAGTTTGAAAGTCTTTTCCCAAGTAGCTTATCATGTACAAACTATGTATTTCATATGTAATTTAAATTTAAAACTTTCTGATACCAAAGACTCCACATTTTTAAAAACTTCATCTGGATTGAATTGTTGTAATTGGCATGCAGCTTAATATCACAAATTTTGATGAAGTGAACAACTATTAAACACAAAACAAAAAATGTTTCTTAAAGAAAAAGGTTCGCTAAAAATAGAGCTCTCAAGAGGTTTGATGGAGCTCTTTTTTTCCTTCTTGTTCATGCATTCACAGGTAAATGCTGCCTCTTGATAGAATAAGAGTTCAGCATAAACTCTTTTTCTTGATTTTGTTTCTAGAGACATAAGCATTGCTTATATGAAG
>NW_003852442.1:10472211-10493934 GCF_000181295.1 Otolemur garnettii
AAAAAAAAAAATTATCTTTTAATGATCTCTCAGCTGATGGCTAGGATTAGGTATTCTTTCAATGCATTAATTTACTTTTTAGGTCTGTTTTTATTTATCCTTACATTTTCATTATTGAAAATCTCAAGTCCATACAACATAGAGGAATAAAATGAGTCCCTGTGTGCCCATCTCCAGCTTCAACAATTTCATCAGCCCACAACCAGTTTTATTTCATCTCTCCCCTTTCCCACCAGCTGCTCACCACCTCCCACTGCTTCATTGCCTCCGGATTATTCTGAAGCAAATCCCAGGGGATCACACCACTTCATCCATAAACACCTCTGTACACATCTCTAAAAAATAAGGATGATTTTTGAACATAGCCATCAACCAGTATGCCTAAAAAACGCAAGTCATGCAATATCCAACCTATGCACAGATTCTCTCTGATTGACTCACATGTTTTTCTTTTGGTTTTGTTTGGATTTTAGTGTTTTTATTAAAACTCAAAATCCTAGGAAGGTCCACAGCTTACATATGGCTGATGTTGCTCTTAAGTTTCTCTCAATCTGTAGATTCTTCCTCCCTATGTTTCTTTCCCCCTTGCAATTAATTTGTTGAAAAACTGGATCATTTGTCCTGTAGAATTTTCCACATTCTGAATTTTTGCTAAATATTTTTCCTTGGCCTGTTTCAACATGTTCCTCTGGCCTTTGTATTTCCTGAAAATTTATATGTGAATCTCAAGGTTTGGTCAGATTCATATGTTAGACTTTGGCAAGAATCCTTCAAAGGTGATATGTGTGCTTCCTATTTCACTGGAGGTATAAGGTCTGCCAATTAAGTTTGCAAACTCATCCTAGATAAAGTGTTACATGTCTCATTGATGAATATCACTATGGTCACCTTTGAAGTACTCCCCTTGAGAAGCTGACACCAGTGCCTAGTCCACCCTTCATGGCAATTCTAGAGCTCTTTTTCTGGAATGACCATCAGAGGTGTCATCTTACTGTGCTTGGTATCCTGAATATCATCAAAATGTCTTCCTTTCAATATTTCTTTATCTTCAGGTGAAGAAAGAAGTCTCTGGGGGCCAAATCAGCTGAGTAGGAAGGGTGTTCCAATACAGTTATTTGTTTACTGTCTAAAATCTCCCTCACAGACAGTACTGTGTGAGCTGGTGCATTGCTGTGATGCAAGAGCCATGAGTTGTTAGTGAAAAATTCAGTTAGTTTTTATCTAACTTTTCATGCAGCCTTTTCAGCACTTTCAAATAGTAAACTTGGTTAACTATCCAGTGGGTACAAATTTGTAATGAACAACCCCTCTGATATCAAAAAAGATTAGCAACATCATTTTGAACTCTTGATTTGAATTGACAGAACTTTTTTGGTCGTGGAGAATTGGCTGACTTCCACTGTGCCCTTTGATGCTTTGTTTCACAGTCATATTGGTACACCCATGTTTCATCACAGTGATAACACAGCCCAAAACATCATCTTGCCTCTCCAAAAGGCCTTGGCAAACTTGGACTCTCCTTTGCTTTTGTACACTGGCAAGCTCCTTCAGGCCTATTCTTGCACACACCTTTCTCATGCCATGATTTTCAGTTAAGATTTTCCTAACTGGGGAGCGCCTGTGGCTCAAAGGAGTAGGGTGCTGGCCCCATACAGAGGTGGAGGGTTCAAACCTAGCCCCAGCAAATTTTTTTTCCTGTTTCTCTATCAATGTTTACTTGATCTGCTTGCTTCTCACAGTCAGCCAAGAACTTTGACACACAATTCAGTGAATTTTTGCAATGCTTTTGTCAGTTCTGCAAATTACTGGCTACCCTTACCTCTCTTCATCAGTGACACTCTCCCCTCAGAAAAACATTTAATTCACATGTATACTGCAATTTTCTTCGAGCCATTATCCTCCTAAACTTGGACTAACATGTCCCTGATTTCACTTCCACTCTTGCCAAGTTTAACAAGAAATTTATTATTTGTTTGTTGCTCTAATTCAATCCCTGACATTCTCGTGATGGCACACCAAAAGAGGCACCAACAGTAAGGAACAGCACTCAGCAAGACACCACCACACATTGACAGAAACACAACTGTGAGACACTGATATACCAAAGTCATGAAACATTACCAAGTTGTTTATACAGTGCTGCCAATATAAGCTTATGGTGGTGAGTTCACAAACATAATTGTCAGACCACATACATAAAGTCCACATAACTTTTGTGCTGGGATTGATTAGTCAGTTCAGGGTTATCAGTTGAATCAGCTCATTATCAAGTTTTAGCAGTCATTAAGGATCACTGCCTGGATCTATCATTTCATTAGAAATTCTTCCCTCAATTTTGATGAAAATTTAGGAACCTATAAATGAATGTGTTGCCTAGTTGTGTGAATTATTCACTTCCTTATTTTCTGAAAAATAATAGACTAAAACACTTTAAGAGTTATCATTAATCATCATATTAAATAATTACAAATTTTGAGACTTATGCAATTGTAACTAATTACATCTGTTATTCTTTCATTTAAGATACACCTTCTTTAATTTGATATACTCAGAAAATACTGAAAAATCAAAGTATTAATATCAAAACACCATCACCAATTCAACATTTTTTCAATAATAATATTTTTATCTCAGCCCATATTTTAAATACATTTTTGGTAAAAGCCTTAGAGATTTATTTCATTTCATCTTTGAAAAATAACTGCCATATAACCTAATGCCAAATAACCTCAGAACCTCATTTTCAAACCAATAATCAAAAGTTAATTTCTGTCTGACTTTTAAAATTCAAATAAAAAAATAAAAATATACAAATATGTTGGTACATATATCAAAATCAGATATTCAGCTTTTGAAAATCAGTAAAATAATGTATAAATATCAGAATCAACCTTATTAGTTTTGCTAGACATCTTGATTGAACTTTTCTTATAAAAGAGAAAGGTGTATATTGCACTAATTATCTAGTGTTTGTATCATTAAACATTTTATAGAAAAAAACAAGGATTGACTGCTACTGGAATAAATATTTCATGATTTGATAAAACTACTTTACTAACTATTATATTGATTAATGCACTGAAAATCTGAAAGGAACCTCATAAAATTTTTCTTGGCAAGTTTATCCAGTATATCGTAAATAATGTTAGTCCAGGCAGTGCCTACTCAGTGAGTAGGGTGCTGGCCCCATATACCAAGGGTGGGGGGTTCCAACCCAGCCCTGGCCAAACTGCAATTAAAAAACAGTAATAATAATGTTAGTCCCAGAACACATTCCAGTTAAAGAAATAGCTTTGTCAACTTCTACCCTTTCATAGGTACTTCTCTTTCTGCAAAAGACAGTCTTAGAAATATGAATGGAATGGTTTACTTTAAATAATGTAAGAAAAGAGGCATCTTTGGGATTTGCTATGTTTTCAACAGGCTCTTGCTAGGACCAAAGCTTTCTTGAACAATAAGCTAAAGATGGCAGAGGTAAGAGACTTCTAGTCCACCATCCTACTCTGCAAGATCCAATTCAGGATAGTCCTTTGCGGGCCAATTTCTTCTACTAGGCAAATGTGCAAGACAATAGTAGAAAAGACAAAACTTCCTCCTCCTTTCTTTAATTATTAAAGGAGCCTGTTCAGAAATCCATACTTCAAAGTGTCCCTTTGTTTGGTGCCCCAGAAGTTTGGATTCCCTAGAGCAATTTGGGGCAGGTTAAGTCTGAGTACTTCTTCCCTAAAGCAAGAGAAGGACAGAGTATGAAAGGGGTTTAGGAAAGCAGAACCTCCATGAGCCCACATTCAGGAAGACCATGCATGAAGTTGAGGGTCTGGAACTGGATTCCCTTAGCACTGTCCACACTGCCATTCCCACTCTTAAGACCACTGACCACTGACCTCCAGCTCTGAGGACAAATCCTCAAAGGACTTGGAAAAGGCAGATGTGACAAGCTCAAGCCCTAACTTGCTTTGAAAATCTGTCTTACTGTTCTAACCTGGAGAGTGCAACTGATACCTAGTTACCTGGTTCCTTTTCATGGTATTTTAAGAATTAAGCATGAGGAATGGTTAATAATATTACTTAGGTTTTGAATAGTACTTTTTAACTTACCAAAGACTTTGCTACCTGGATCTTGTGTTTCCCTCCCTCAAAGGCAAGTCTTAACCTTGAGTGACAGATGTGGGTCATGGAGACCCAGGTCAAGACTTACCAAAGATCACACAGCAAATAAGTGACCTGGCTGGGAATAGCACCTGTATTTACCTCCTTTCTCTGAATGCATCATCGTGAGAATACCAAGCAAACATGCATGAAATAAACTATTTGCAGCTTAATCATAGTCAAAGAAGTGTTTGGATGTTATAAAAACTTTTGTTCTATAAATCTAAGGATAGAAAGTCGGGAGAAAGGTCTATTCAAGGGTCAAGGTAAAAAGTGGCATGTCATGTAAGCATAAAAGAGGATGGGGGACAATGGAATAATGAGTCTGTGAGGACTCACCCATAACTGAGAGCTAGGAGTGAGCTCGAGACAGTAACGGTGGTTTCCAAGTTCGCAGAGCAGTCAAGACAAAATAAACCCGGGCAACCAAGCCCAGTGAAGACCTGGCATGGAGCAGACCTAAGGGCTGATTCTCTTTCTAGAGTTAATCCAGCGACTGCGAGTGATCAGTTACATGTGATCTAAACTGCTCAAGAGCTGAGAACCCGTAAATTTTATAGCTGAGAGGAAACTTAAATACTATCTACTCTGTCTAGTCTCAAGTATTTTGGCCACAGGGCCACTTAATACTCTAAAAGATACTGAGAAGCCCACAGAGTTTTGTTTATATGGGACTCTATCTATTAATATTTACCATATTAGAAATTTAAACAATATTTTTAAAACATTTGTTAATTTATTTTTTAAAATATCAATTTATTTAAAAAATAACAATAAGACTGGGTGTGGTGGCTCCCATGCCTGTAATCCCAGCACTCTAGGAGGCCAACAGGTAGACTGCTTGAGCTCAAGAGTTTGAGACCAGCCTAACTAAGAGTGATACTCTGTCTTTACTAAAAATAGAAAAATTATCCAGGCCTTGTGGTGAGAGCCTGTAGTCTCAGCTACGTGGGGAAGCTGAGGCAGGAGGATTACTTGAGTCCAAAAGTTTGAGGCTGCTCTGAGCTATGACGATGCCATGGCACTCTACCCAGAGCAACAGAATGAGACTTTGTCTCAGAACAAACAAAAAACCCCAATAATCAACACAGTATGTGTTAACATAAGTATTTTTATGGAAAACAAGTATATTTTCTAAAAAAAAAGAAAAGAAAGAAAAGAAAAGATTAACATTATTGCATTATTGCATTTTTGAAAATCTCTTAGCAGCCGTCCTCAAAGTATGGCTCGTGGGCCACATGCAACCCACCTAGGACATTTATCCAGCCCACTGGGTGTTTTTGCTGCTGCTGCCTGTCCTGCTTAGCAGCCAACTTGTCCTGGGGCCCGCAGTCTGGCCCTCCAATGGTCTGAGAGACAGTGAACTGGCCCCCTGTTTAAAAAGTTTGAGGACCCCTGCTTTACAGTTTGGCTTAGTAGAAGACAGCTGTGTTCTACTTTCTGCTTCTACATTTGAGAAAGTATCACATGACACATAGCCTTGGGAAAACCACTGCACACATGAGGATGAAGAAAGCAAAGAATGTCCTACTATCATCACGAAAATGGCTTTGTACCTACAGACCTCCTGAAAGGGTCTTGGGGATCCCAGTGTTCCTGGACCACACTTTGAGAACCAGGGATCTAATATAATTTAGGTTGCATTTTCCTAAAATGCCACTTATTAGCAATGTGACCTTGGGAGAGTTACTTAGTCTCTCTAAGCCTCAGATTCCTCCACTGCAAAGTAGGACCAATAATAGAAAGATGCTTTTATGATCATGTGGATCCCTATAAATGTAGCCATATGCATAGTCATTTAAAAATATAAGTGAGTGATACCTGTAAATGTTTAATATAGTGCTTGGCCCAAGGGACTCACTCAAACAATGGCTCTTCCTAATATTATTGTTAATAATTTGTTATTACTATGCACCAAGCCTTGTGCCAGGCACTATGTGAGTCATATAAAACTGAGTAAGATGGCCAGAGTTACTTAACAGTAAGGGAGGTAAGACAAATACATACCTATAAAACAAAACAGATTTTGTCTAGAAATGATGCAAAACAGGAAGAGGTCATAGTCATTTGATCATTCAACAAATATTAATCAATTCTCCCCTGAGTGCCAGGCACAACAGTGAGGAAAAGGCCAAGGTAATGGGTCCACATGAGCAGGAATAAGGGGCGGGTACCAAGAGATGGGCTGGGGCATGGTCAAATTGTATAGGGCTCTGTAGGCCTGTGTGCTTGGGGACATAAGGAAATAATTTATAAGAAGTTGGCAATCAAGTTAGAGCTTGAGAAGAGGTAGGATTTGGGATGGAGTTGACATATACATTCTTTTAAGTATTCATTCAACAAACATTTGATTTTTCTGCCAAGTAAGCTTGCAAACAAAGGATCCCTACTATTTTTTTTTTTTCAGTTTTTGGCTGGGGCTAGGCTCGAACCCACCACTCCTGGTATATGGGGCTGGTACCCTACTCCTTGAGCCACAGGCACTGCCCATTTATTTATGTTTTTTTTTTTTTGAGACAGAGTCTTAACTATGTCACCCTCAGTAGAGTGCCATGGCATCACAGCTCACAGCAACGTCAAACTCTTGGGCTTAAGCAATTCTCTTGCCTCAGCCTCCCAAGGTTGAACCTGCTGCAATGCCCAGCTATTATTTTTTGTTCTGCAATTGTCATTGTTGTTTAGCAGGCCTAGGCAAAATTCGAACCCACCAGCCTTGTGTATGTGGCTAATGACCTAAGCACTGAGCAATGGGCACCAAGCCAATCACTCTTTAAGAAGATATTTTTGCATTTAATTGTTTTTATTATATAGGAAATACATAATCACTTTTAAAAAATTAGAAAATAGGCTCGGCACCTGTGGCTCAAGTGGCTAAGGCACCAGCCACATACACCTAAGCTGGCAGGTTTGATTCCAGCCCGGGCCTGCCAAACGACAATGATGACTGCAACCAAAAAATAGTCGGGCGTTGTGGCAGGCACCTGTAGTCCCAGCTACTTGGAGGCAGAGGCAGGAGACTTGCTTGAGCCCAGAAGTTGGAGGTTGCTGAACTGTGATGCCACAGCACTCTACCCGGGGTGACAGCTTGAGGCTCTGTCTCAAAAAAAAAAAAAATTAGAAAATAGCCAGACGTGGTGGCTCATGGTTATAATCCTAGCACTCTAGGAGGCTGAGGTAGGTGGATTGCTTGAGCTCAGGAGTTCAAGACCAGCCTGAGCAAGAGTGAGATCCTATCTCTAAATCTAGCCAAGTACCTGTACTCCCAGGTACTTGGGAGGCCAAGGCAAAAGGATCACTTGAGCCCAAGAGTTTGAGGTTGCTGTGAGCTATGACACTAGAGCACTCTACCCAAGACAACAAAATAAGACTCCGTCTCAAAAAAAAAAAAGAAAGGTTAAGAATTTCCCTCTTTGCCTTTAGAATCTGTACCCTTAGATCTGACATTAATTGAGCAACTAATGTGTACCAGATGTTGGTGCTGGGGGTGTCCCCAGTGGGCAGGGGGAAGACCCCTCTAGTTCCACAGGGGCACAGATGTAAACACCCACACAGAGGACAGATGTTTGTATCTTTTTTACTTTATTTTTACCCTTCAATTTTCTTAAATTCTTATTATGTGTTTTCTTTTCCTTTTTTAAATTAAGTCATATATACATAGATAATGAGTACATTTATGCCTTTGTGGGATTCAATGTGTTGATTATTTGTACAAATTGGAGTGCTTACATCCTACTAATTAACATAGCTTTTGTATTAAGAGGGCCGAAAGAATGACCATTTCCGCAGTGGGAGGGGAAGTGGTGTGGTGAGGAGACTGGATGAGCTTGAGGAGAGGGGTCAGCTGCACAGAAAGATTCTGCACAGGGTTTAGAAAGCTGAATTTTTGTCCAATGAAATCTCAGTGGGGATGTGAAAGAGAGCAATCTCAGGGAAACTGGTATAGAGGCACCGAGGGTGAAAGGACACACTTCTGTCACTAACACAACACAAGAGTTTGGAAAAAGTTGTTTACCCTTCCTGCCTCTAAGCTCCTGTTGAGTAAAAAGAAATAGGGACACAATACAGCGATTAGAATCCAATTAGTGGATTATGAAACACACTTCAAGGGCAAAATTACATCCTCACACCCAAAAGGTAAATGCTACAGCAACTGGGGTGAGCTGTGTGCTTGGAAAGGAGGCTTAGAACAGTTTATCCCGATGTTGATTCTGGTTTTGGCTACACAAGTCTCATTCATTCTCACTTGTGACCTCTACCCGGGCTATAATTACTTTTTCATAGAATTGGACCAGCAGGAGCCAGGTGAGAATATCAAAAGCAAAACAAAAGAAAGTGAGGACAACCTAACACCCTCATATCAGACTCCTGATGAACAGACAGACTAAGCAACTGTCAGGAAGAGAACAGTAAGCCTCATAGGCACAAAATGGGTCCTTGGGCATTTGTATCTCAGCACAAACCTATAAGAAGATGGGTGATTTTTTTAATAAATAGGTACATCATCTGCATAATAGTATTTTGGTACTAACTTGTTGTTGTTGTTGTTGTTGTTGAGACAGAGTCTCAGTGAAGCTGTTGCCCTGGGTAGAGAGCTGTGGCAATCTCCAACTCGTGGTCTCAAGCAATCCTCTTGCCTCAGTTTTTCTATTTTTAGTAGAGATGGGGTCTTGCTTTTGCTCAGGGTGGTCTCGAACCCATGAGCTCAAACAATCCACCCACTTCAGCCTCCCACAGTACTAGGATTACAGGCATGAGCCACCACACCTGGCCTATTAATTTTTTTTTTGAGACAGAGTCTCACTTTTTTGCCCTTCAGTAGAGTGCTGTAGCATCACAGCTCACAGCAACCTCAAACTCTTGGGCTCAAGTGATTCTCTTGCCTCAGCCTCCAAAGTAGCTGGGACTACAGGCGCCCACCACAAATGGCTAATTTCTTTTTAAAGACAGGGGTCTCGCTCTTGCTCAGGCTAGTCTTGAACTCCTGAGCTCACAACCTGCCAAGGATTACTTGAGCTCAGGAGTTCGAGGTTGCAGTGAGCTAGGTTGACGCCATGGCACTCTGGCCTGGGACGACAGAGTGAGACTCTATCTCAAAAGAAAAGAAAATGCTGCTAAACTGCTAGAATCTGGCAGCTAGATTGATCCAACCTTTCATTTATTATGTTCTCCTCTTCCTCAGAAGTCATTATTCCCTGCTGAGTAAAAGACAAAGTTGAAATGCCCAAACCTCACTCTCAAGAATTCCCACAACTGAGCTCCATCTTGCCCTCCACTCCCAGTCTGTTTTCACAATTTCTGTACAGAAACCCTCCTTTTTGACAAAAGTAGTTTTCTCTGTGTCCCCAAATGTGCCATGCCATGTGACATCTGATCTTTCATAAAGATGACATTCTCATTGTTTCACCCACATACCTGCCTAAGCTACTAGATCTGACATTTTTCCTCTGCAGACTCCTAGTGGAAATTCTCTCTCTTTTTTTTTTATATTAGAGCAAATAATATTTTTCTTTGAGCAGTGTCAGTTTCTTGACATTATTTAGGAAATAGCAGTGGTTACAATGGTTTAGTTTTGTGCACTGAAGATAATAGGGAAAGATATCCAGTCTGAGTCATATCTACTTATTTACACTCTACCCTTTAAACTGTACTTGTGGGATTTAGATTATCTTTGGACTGTTCTATACAATAAATAACATGTAAAATCAAATGCCTAATGTTTACAAAATGGCCATTGTACTCAAGGCAGTTAAGCACTTTAATCTGTGATGAGAGTTTATTTTATGTTGTCGCTTCACATATTTTATTGAACCAGGTTTTTTGTGGGCGTGTTCACCTTGATTACACTGTTTGGTTATGAGGAATTTGCACCTGTTGGGCACAAAGCAGTAAGTTCCTTTTTAAGGGGTGAACAATGGTGCCTTCATTCATTCCCGTCACAGGCTCCCACTGAGTGCTTCCAGGTGCCAGGCACTGTCCTGGGTCCTGGATGTCCATAGATAAAAGGCGAATAGACACAGATAATAGGTGGCTCTCTCCCAACATCAGTTGAGGAGACAGGGCTAAGGCTTGTGACAAACCTATGCCCAAGAGACTCTGTGACCTACAATCATTCTGAGAAACAAGCAACCACATAACTTCAGTAGTATTCTTAGCACAACAATAACCGTTCATTTCTCACGCACCCAGGGTGGCAGCCTAGATGGTTCTGCTGACTTTGGTTGGGCTGGTTGATGAGTCTGTGGGTTAGCTGTCATTGGCTGACCCAGGATGGCCTCATCTAGGATAATCATGGTAATGTGGGTCCTCTTCCTGAGCCTCTCACCCTGCAGACATGTTCTCACTTCAGTGTTCCATGTCCCCCTCCCTTTCTTCCCTCAATAAAAACTCTTATTCCTGTAATCAAGTTGACTCCAGAGTTGCATCATTTGGAGAAGTGGGGATGCTATCCATCTCCAGGGTGCAGTTTCTCAGGTCCTACAGTTTCCCCCAACAGCCCTACCCTGGCCACCACATCACCACTGCCAAGGGTAAAAAGAGAGAACACCCCAGATTCTCCTGCAGGCACGCCACACCTCCCTTACCCCCAGTATTCACAGTGTGGCCACTACTATCTGAATTGAGACCATCATCCATTGGCTGTATTTCTTTTATTCTGGTATACGCCAGGCACACAAGAAGCCCAAGATGTGGGTTGTCCCTTATCCCTCGCATTTCATCCCAAACGGCTCTGTATCTCCCATTTTCTGACCCCACTTCTTACCCTCCCTATGTCATGAAACCCTCAGGAATTCATTACTGGGATCAGCCAAATCCTTCTTTTCTCAAAGTCTCTTAATTTTTCCTTCACCTTCTTGCTCTAAAGGAAACCTGAGTTGCATCATTGCAGATGCTGCTCTCTCTGCAGCCCTCTCAAGTGGTGGCTGTTCCTCTCCCACAGCCCACAGTGGAATGGGTGTCCTTCTGACTCCTTGTTCTAACCTCCAGACCATTCCTCCTAAAGCCTCTGACATTAAGCAGTCTCTACTACCCTCATTACAGCTGTAAGGCCACTGTCACTCTCCAACACCACTGGGACAGCTCTACCTGATCTCAGCATCCTCATAGCTGGTCCTTGCAAAACACTCACGTCTCAAACCCTTGACCCTCTCACTGTTAGACAGCTTGTCCTCCACCTTAGCTCAGCTATACCCCTGTTTCCTCTCTTATCCAGCTTAGATTCCGTGGTCCATGATTATAATCACTCCTCTGAACAGCCCCTTGGTCCCTTGCCCCTCTATCACGTGATTACACTTTTCTTAAAAAGCACAAGCCTTACTTGAATCTACTCTCAACCTTTGCCTACAAAAGTGCAGCAGCTGAACATGCTGGGGAAAACCACAGGCCTGTGCTAACTGCTCTCACTTCAAACTGATGACCTCTCATAAAGCCCTTCGATGTCACTCATCCATCTTACTTACATTACCGCAATACAGTCACTAACCCATTCTCACAGATGCATTCCCTATTATTCCCCTTCTCTTCACACTCCCCATAGTGCCACTCCCATCTCCAGTTTTGGCTGACAACTGTGTCCCCTAGCTCACAAGGAAAATAAAAGCAACAAGAAGAGAATTTCCACAAATTCCCAGCGCGCCATCTACCCACCTCCCTGCATCTGTGCTTGTATGTGCTGCCTTCCAGTTAATCAAGCTGAACTCTGCACTGTATTTCGCGCCAACTCTATTTGTTTACCTGATCCCATTACTCCAACCATCCTTTTCTCTCTCTTCTGCATTCTCAATTTTCTCTCTCCCAGATCACTTCTAGCTGCAAATAAACAAGGTGTTATTTCTCCATCTTTTTTTTTTAACCGTCTCTTGACCTCACTTCCACATTCACCTGCTGTCTGTCTGTTTTCTCCTCCCCTTTCACCAGGGAGGGCTCCTTGTCTCTAATTCCTCTCTCACCGTCAGATTCTCATGCTCAGGACTCCACAGAATATCCTCTTTTCAAGGTCATTACTGGCATCCATGTTGCCATATCCAATGGTCAATACACAATCTCTGTCCTTAATCTTTCTGAAGATTTGGACATAGTCTAAGGCACCTTTTGCCTTGAACCCTTTATTTTCTTGGTTTCCAGGATGCTGCACTCACCTCATTTTCCTGCTAACTTTCCTGTGACTCCCTCTTGGTTCCCTTTGTGCTCTTCTCCGTCATCTCATTCCTCCCAGCACTCTCACCTGGCCTCATGGTTCATTATACCATCTCTATTTTGGTGAGTCTACCTTCAGCCTAAACTTGTCTTTGAACTCAACATTTAGATACCCAACTGCCTGCTTGACAAGTTCAAATTTAAACTCCTAATTTCCACCCAAAACCTAAAAAATGGCACATCACTGTCAGCCATAAGTCCTCTCTTACTAACAACCCCACATCTGATCCATCTGCAAATTATTTGACTCTGCCTTTAAAATGTGTGTCTTAACAGATGTTTTAGAATTCATTATCTCCTCTACTGCTACCACCCTGACCCAAGCCACCTTGGCCTCTTGTCCAGCCTCCTAGCTGAGCTCCCAGCTTCCACCCTGACACTCTTTTAGTTTATTCCCTTCATAGTATCCAGAATGATCTTTTAGGATATAATTCATTCCCCATATTCACACTCTCTGATAGCTTCCTGTTTTTTCCCTAAATAGGAGCCAAAGCTCTGCTAATAGAGATTAATACACTGCTATACAACTGTCCCACCCTGCCTGCTGTTACCTCACGTCCTCTCTTATTTCTCTCCCCTCTCAATCTAGAGGGTCACATTGCTTTCCCTGTGATTCTCAGCTTAGTGACTCAGCACTGGCTGTTCCCTTGCCTGGGATGGTCTTGCCTCAGATCTTTTCTTAGGTCTTTTCCCTCACTCCCTTTAGGCCCTTATCCAAATATCACTTTCCCTGAGCTCTCTAACTAATATTTGAACCCTCATTCCAGCTGCAATCTCCACTGCCTTCTCTCCTTACTTTTGTCCGTGACACCATAATCTGATACCCGAACGGTTTTTGTGTGTCCCCGACACAACAGAACACAGGCTGCACAAGACAGAGAATTTTGTCTTTTTTTTCAGTGCTTAAAATAGAGCCTGCTGTGGAATAGACACCCGATGAAATCTTTAGAATTCATTGCATGAAGGAGATTCTGATGAGGAGTAGAGAGACACCAGCTCCTTTTAAAAGGTGCTTACTGGTAGGTGGAGGAATTTGTACCTTGTCCATAATCAGCTCTGTTGCAGTGTTTTCATCAGGGAAGGGATAGGGGTCCATGCTGGACAGACCACTCTTGCTGCAGGGGAGAGTGAAGGCTGGAGGAGTAGGGCTAAAGATAAGCAAATAATTGAGGGGCTGTTGGCAGAAATTCAAGCAAGAAAAATTGAAAACCAGAACAAACACAATGGCTGTTGACATAAAGGGAAGGGAAGCAGATGTGACAGCCATTCAGAGGTAGAATACACAGACCTTAGTGATCAATGTGACATGGGAGGTTACAGCCCACCAGAAGATACACTAATATTATCCTCATTTTTCACCCCCCAGAAACTCCTTGACTGGGTCACCAAGTCACAGTTTCTGACAATTTTTGCAAACCCAGAGATAGAATTCCAGGAGCTTGATTCCAGGTAAGGCAACCACTGTCCAGCTGTCCAAGCTCCTGAGCCATCAAAGACATATGAGGATGTCTGGGCTTCGTTAGGAACCCGGGGTCTTTGTTTCCCATTCTGCCATCCTCCCTATCCTGCTAAGGGGCCTCAACAAAGCAAGAAGCAGTAAGAAAATTAAAACTGTGTTCACCTTTTCCCTAATCCTGAACTACTCTAATCCTACGTGTTATTCTCCTGTTGAAACAAATACTTGTAAAACAGAGTTAAGAGCTGTCCTATTGCCAGGGGATGCCACACAGGTGTCCAAGGCCCAGCCCAAGGAAGCAGGTTCTATTGAAAATAATAATTCATATAACAGTAGGATTTATAGCAACCAAGATTTCCTTCCTGGCTTGCAGATGTTTCTTCAGAAGGTGCTGGCTGCCTATGAGGTTAAGGTTCAATCTCTGCAGCCTGCGGGAACTCAGCCAAGCTATAAAGCTCTAGTCCTTCAAAATCCATCCTCTAAACCCAGCCACTTAGCTGGTACCTTAGTCATCCCAGGCACCAGGCTTTAGTGAGCAATGCAGAGGTGGTGATCAATGTAGGGTTAGTGACCAATGTAAAGAGTGTCCATGGGTGTCATGTACCTCAACAGTTACAGGCCTTGACATCCACACTGCAGGGTGATGCATATTGAGAAAAGCAACGAATGCTAGAGCCACTACACAAAGAGAAACTCAAAGGAAGGCCCACTGTTCTTTTAGTGTCTCTAGGGATGGGAAGAACATGTAGGAAAACACAGAAGTGAAGAAACTCCAATCTCAGTACACAGAGAATGATGGCCTTGACAAAAGCAGTGGGAGTGGGTAGCATAACCAGTACAGAGATCCTTCTTGACCCCCAAGAAAATCAGTCTAGGTCAGAACAGTCTCTTCCCTGTTCAGATGGGTCCCTGGACCATAAAGATGGTAAAGATGCAAGGGCAGGGATGAGACATGCAGCTCTGCTGAATAGTGGTCCCAGGGAGACAACTGCCTTTAAATTGTGCTTCAAGAAGCACTAAAAGTACATCTTAACTTGGAACACATTGAAATTGGCTAAAATTTTGGATTTGTGTATGAGCAAATGTACATTTTTCAAGAGATATATGTCTCTTTCATCAGATTTGTGAGACACCAAACAGAAGAGATTGGGCCTCTACAACGTAAATTGTACCAACCAATGCAGTATCACTGGGCCTGTTCTAAGCATTCAGTGGCCATGTGCGGTCATGACTCCTGTGTAGTGCAGATAAATTTCCCTCATCACAGAGAATTAGACAAATGGTATTTTCTCTGTGGAACTTTCATGAGAAGGCCTCGATATCAAGACCCCAGGATTCAAATTTTTCTTAGTGCTATGGAATACTATAGATCAGTGTTTTTCAATGTTTTTTTTTTTTTTTATCTTACAGCACACTTGAACCTATAGTTAAACTTCATGGCACAATTAAATTATGTTAATCAAAACAGAGGAAAAAAAAAGAATGTACTTACTGTGCTTTGAACTTCTTTCAAAACTAATTAATGATCTTTAAAAATTTGTATGGTACACCTAAGATCCTCTCATAGCACACTGATTGAATATCACTGCTATATGATAGAACAATTTTTTTTTCTTCTGGGTATATGCCTAGTAAAGGTATTGAAGGGTCAAATGGGAGGTCTAATTTGAGTTATTTGAGGATTCTCCATACTTTCTTCCCAAAGTATTAGTTTGCAGTCCTACCAACAGTGTATAAGTGTTCCCTTCTGTCCACATCCATGCCAGGACATTTGCACTAGACTGTTTATCACAGTTCAATTTACAATCACCAAAATGGGGAAACAACCTAAATTCCCACCAACCAAGGAATGGATTAACAAGCTGTGGTATATGTACACCATGCAATACTATTCGGCCATCTAAAAAGATGGAGACTTTACATCTTTTGTATTAACCTGGATGGAGGTGGAACACATTCTTCTTAATAAAGCATCACAAGAATGGAGAAGCAAGAATCCAATGTACTCAATTCTAATATGAAGGCAATAGATGATCTAATACATGGTGGGGAGGCAGAGGAATAAGGGAGCAGAGAGAGGGGCTGGGGGGTCACAGTGTATGGCTCACCTCTTGAGGGCAGGCCACAATTATAAGAGGGACTTTACCTAACAAATGCAATCAGTTTAACCTAATTCTTTGTACCCTCAATGAATTCCAAACAATTAAAAAAATTAATGACACAAATGAATAAATACAAGTGTGTGTCCTTCAAAAAAGTAAATTATATGGATTTAACATTTAACTTAATCCTGACAATCTTAAGAAAAATCCAAAATGTTTCATTTTCTCCATATACTTTCTCTCATCCTCATTATGTGAATTAAGTCAGTTTTATTCTGCTATTAATAGAGATGAAAAGCAAGAAATGTATTGTGAAGCACTTATATTAGCAAAGCCATCAACTGTCACCAAAAAAAAAGTTGATAGAAATAAATGGTGGTTTATTCATGATGTTTAACTTGCTTAGTGACAACGCTGCTTTCAGACCAAAATATTTCTATTGCCAAAGGGTAAAATAATCCATTAGTGTGAAATCAGGTCACGGGAAACGATCTAGGGAACCTATAAGACTTTCCAGTGAGAAGATCACATGTTGATACTCAATGATACCCTGGACAAAGAACATGAATGCTCACTGATAAAAACAAAATTGTATAAAGACTAACTTGCAAAGTACAAAATTCAGTGAGCAAAGAAGCTTTAATATAAATTTTTTAAAAAGAGAAAAAGTTCATCTTATGATTTACATGAGGGATTAATAATAAAAAAACTCAAAAAAACTTAAAAAAATTATAATAAAACAACTCTCAAAAAAAGAAAATCACTCTGTAGACCCTTAGAGGCACAATTGCTGAACATGTGACCACCCCCATATACCAGTGAGCAGAGGATGCTCCTTTTTTTGTGGTTTGGTATTCTCACAGCATGAATTCCTGCCAAGGAGAAGAAAGCAGGTCACGTGAATTACTTATGGATTATGGTGTATTTGAGCGACCTTGTTATGTTTGGGAAGGCCTTGCAAAAGCATGAAGAGAACATTAGAAAGGGATGGATTTAAAACTATAGTTGCCTCCCTCTCTCATCCATAGTTTTGCTTTCCATGGTTTAAGTTACTTGTGCTCAACCATGGTCTGAAAATTCCAGAAACAAACAGCTCATAAGTCCTAAATTGCACACCAATCTGAGTATTGTGATGAAATCTCATGCCATCTCACTTGGTCCTCGTGAGTCATCACTTTGTCCAGCATACCCATGCTGTATCCGTTAGTCCCTTGGCAGCTGTCTTGGTTATCAGATAGAAAAGCCACAGTAGGATATGCAAGGTTCAGTACTATCTCTAGTTTCAGGGATCCACTTGAGGTCTCAGAACATATCCCCCAAGGGGGCAGGGAACTACTGTACCAGGGTTCAGATAATCAACAAAGATCCTCTTTTTCCTTTTCCCTTGAGCTCATTAGAGTCCTCTATTAGATCTGAACAGGTTAGGGATCATGAAATGGCTCTGGAAATTTTGGCAGTTCTTTACTTTTTATAAATGTTAAGTTTTTATTCACATAACTAAAGAACAAGTTCTATCTTTTCCTTCGACTGTTGTCAAAAGTATGGCAAAAGAGAACAGACCTATAGTGCTGTCCCATGATAATGAGGGGTGGCAGCACTGCCTGGTAAGCAAGCCTGGGTTTTGAACTTACACCTGGGGTTGAGACCAGACCTTCCCACAATAAGCCATGTGAATGTGGATACATTATTTAGCTTTTCCAAGCCTCTATTCTGGCATCTGGAAAATTTGGAATTGACCTCAGGCCATGGCAAAGACTGGATAAGATAACTCAAGTGTGACATATGGTACTACATTACATAGCAGTAGCTATAATCTTCTCTAGTCTTCATGCCCCCATAGACCCTTGTTGGAAATGGCCTCTGTTTTGGACACCCTGAGTTTTTTCATTAATGTGAATACCTGTTTCTATCAGCTGCTTCCAGCCCAGCCTTTTTAAACATTCTTCCTAATCAGTTTAAGAACTATAAACAAAAGAGGCCAAGATCTGTGGTATCACATGGAAGGGTCGAGGTGTGGTAGCTATTTTGCACTAAGGATTGTGCTAGATACTTTATACAGACAATCTCATTTAGTGATTAAGATCGTCCATCCATCAGTTATACGCCATAGTGGAAAACTGGAAACAATCCACATGTCTGACAATGGAGTACTGGAATACTGGAATATTATAAATCTTATCATAATAATGCCTTCCAAAAATACCAGCAGAGATGAGACCATGCTTATGATACAGCATGAAGTAAAAAACTCAGAGCCAGTCACAACCTCTATCCCAGTATCCCAGAAAGACCCGTGCTAGGAGACTAAGCCAGTCACAACTATAAACAACCCAGAGCCCACTAGCAAGACATATGGCAAACTGCAGGGTGTTCACAGGTGGAACATTCCACAGCAATAAACACAAGCACCCTACCACTATGTGCAACAACGAACTGAATCTTTCGAGTATAATGTGAAATGGAAAAAAACAGGAAAGCTCAAAGAAAATACACACAGTGAAATTCCACTTATAGAAGGGTCAGATTCAGCTGTGCTGTGAAAGGTGATGAACTCTAAGGGCCAGCAGGGGACGGTAGTGGTCACCTCTAGGGAGAGGTTGGTGAGACGGGGGAAGGCAGCCTTGGCAAGGTTCTGGTTTTTGTTATTTTTAACTCAGGGGTAGCTCTTTCATGTTACTTTTAAATTGTACCTTTATGTCCTGATGGTATTTCCGAGTTTAAAATGTTTTGGGTTTTCTGAGACAGAGTCTCACTCTCTTGCCCAGGCTATACTGCCATGGCATCATAACTCACAGCACCATCAAACTCCTGGGCTCAGTTGATCCTCCTGCCTCACCTCCCATGTAGCTGGAGCTACAGGTGCCTGCTACAATGCTCCACTAATTTTTAGGGAGGGGCAGGGGTCTTGCTCTTGCTCAAGCTGGTCTTGAACACCTAAGCTCAAGAAATCCACCTGCCTTGGCCTCCCAGAGTACTAGGATTACAGGCGTGAGCCACAACACCCCGCCTACAAAAGGTAAATAAGATGAAAACAAGTACAAAACTATATTTTCAGAGATATCTCAATTATACAGATTTCTACATGCACAGGGGAAAAAATCAGTAGTGGTTTCCTCTGGACAGCAAAATAAAAAGATCCATACTTTTTCCTTATACACTTTTATTTTTCAAATTTTCTATAATTAACAAGCATTACTCTCCAAATAAAAATAAAAAGAGAACTACCAACTCCCCAGTTCTGACGCTTTCCCTTTTATCTCTCTGCACAACTTTTATATCTCTGTTCATCAGAAGAAGAGAAATCTCTCTTCTCTCTGCAAGACACAGGAAGGGAAGGGCCACGCAACTGAAATCAAGATGGGCAAACACCACAGGTTCTTGTCATTTATACCAATGCTAAAGCATTAGGGGACTCAGCCAATGGGAATCAGCAAAGATTATCACACAACTCAAACAGCTAGTTCCCTGCCTGCTCACTCTCCTCCAAGGCCTTGGGAAATGAGCCAGCAGCTGAGTTAGAAAAAATGTATTATTAATCAATAATAATTACCACTTTTAACTCTAATTATTGTCATAATATTATGTTAGGGGCTTTCTAGGCATTAATCCTAGCATTCGCCCCCAAACTGTCGCAAGGCCTCTGACATGAAAGGCTTCTTTCTATACTACACCACAGTTTACATTTATTCATGAGCAACTATCATTTAGACTCACAACAACCATGTACATAGCTCACAGAGGGTGGTATATGATTTGCCCAAAGGCACAGAGCTAGGAAGAAATCATAATCTTTGATGATAACTTCTTTTGCCTTAAGAGGGATTTATTTTCTGGTACCCTAACCCAACACCCACAGTGTGTTTATTTTCTCCCAGGAAATATGTATGACCTTTTCCAAGAAGGGTGAAGATGTTGGCTATGACACAGAGGCTGAGAAATGTTACCTCCCTACACCCGGGGTGGGGTGGATAGGCGGGTACAGGGCAGAAGTAATTTTCACATTTTCTCCTCAGAGATAAGAATAAGATCTGAGAGTCAGATTTAAAATCTTGTGGGGATTCCAGTTATAACTGTCTGGAGATTTCCCCCATCAACCTCATCTCCTGGTTCCACAGGGGTCTCTTTTTTCCTCACTCTGCTCTAGCAGTTGACCTTCACAGCTGTCTTCTAGAAGTCAACATTCCAGGATATCTCCGGTCTGGTCTGGAAGGGAAGGGAATGCTTCCTCCTTTGCTTCTCTGGCCCACTGTAAGTAGTCTCCACACCCCCCAGCGTCTCCTAGGTGTTAAAGCCACAGATATCACAGCTTCCTGGAAGCCAGAGCTTTCTCAAGTCTGTCTTTGCAAGGTAGGTATCTCTCCTTCTCTGCTCTCTCTCCAAAAGGGAGAGGACAGTGAAATGTGCTCTAACTAGGAAAGGTTATGCAAAATCAAGTAGGAACAAGCCAAGAGGGGAGTTGGTGAATCAGAGGAGAAAAGTACACTCTGGCTAGCAGGGACCCTCCCAAAAGCAGCGGAGAAGTCTAAGCCTCTAACAAGGTAAGAAGATAATTTCTCTGTGTACACCTCCAGGGCAAATCATTATCGCAAGACTGCTAGAGTTAGGGTATCAGATAACCTCTGCAGCTAAGCCGGAGGTTTCACTGGAGGAGGGCTTACTGGAGTAGGGAGGAATCAGATCACCTGAGGAATCTTTGGAAAATATAAACACAAGCTGCACTCCCTCAACCCACACCAGCTTCATTCCTAAATGGGTCCCACAGAGCCGGGAATGGGGATAGGACTGTACTGATGTACATTTATTTTGTAGACAGTCCCCGGTGCATCTGATTTGTTCAGATCCTGGCTTCAGACCTCAAGTTTCTATATTTCTGGCAGCTTCTCCTTTGTTCTCTGCTGGGGAATGGAAGACAGGAGTTGCAAGGAGTTGCAGATTTTTTCTAACTCAGGTGGGATATAGTATGCTCATTGATCAGACTTTGGACCCAGAAGACCCAGGTTCTAATCCAGGCAGTGCTGTTACACCCAATAAGTCAAGCAATTGAAGCTCAGTTTATTTACTCTGAAAAATGGGGAAATGGCCTGGCGCAGTCCTAAATGTCTAACTAGATAGTGTTCATGACTGCCCTAAAGGGGGGTTGTAAAGTATGGAACACCACACAGATGTTAAGTATGATTAAGCTATGGGGCCAGTGCATCAACTAGGGTAGAGGAGCCCTCTACCTTTTGTGGCTTTGGACAAGTCTGGACTTCTAATTAAAATTGAAATCCTTTGATAAATGTAAAATAAAGATATCTTGCCCAATCTTCCTTTCTGGATCAATGAGGGAACCTCACACAGTAAAAAAGGCTCTACAAAAGTCTATATATGTGGCATTTGTTGATAGATGTTTCTTGAGCATCTACCATGGGCCAGTGTCCTTGACACTAGAGACACAGCACCGGGAAAGAGCCACGTGCAGGCCCCTACCATTCTCAGTCTAGTGAGACATCCTCTGCTCAGGTGCTTCCCTCCCTAGGCATCCTAGGTCTACTGGCTATTTGTGAGGAGGCTGGTGCCTCAACCCAGCTCCACGTCTCTCTCTGGATCTTTCTTTTCTCATCTCTAATTTCTGGTCACAGGATCACATCTTTACTGGGAAATCTAAGTTAGGAATGTTCTGAGTGGCTGAAATGCAGGCTTCTTAAATTGATATGTTTGGGTTTTTTCCTCAGAATTCCCCATTTGTTTCTAAAAGGCTATATAGTAGTGATTTGGGAGACATCTATAATTCAGCCCTCTGTAATCTGGACGCTGCATAAGGTCGCCCATCCTAGTGCCTTC
>NW_003852442.1:10494572-10501836 GCF_000181295.1 Otolemur garnettii
CAGCTGAAACTACTTTTTGAATTAAGATTAACTGGGCCACATTGCATCAAACTAAGCATCTGACTTAATTAATAGCTTGTTCACTGCAACTGAGACACATTGATTATGTGCTCAATCCTCAACAGAATCGCCTAAGTGTTAATAACCAATGCTAAAGACTGTCTATGTACATTTTAGACAAAGATAATTTTCAGATTCTAAAAAGTGCTCATTTTTGGTTAACTGCTTTCAAGCATGACTATACCTCTTCTTATATGCAATTATTTACTACTGACTTATTTTTTTGACAAGTATTAACAAGCCCTGATCGTGTGTAACATGTGTAGAATTGTTACGTACCTATAAGCAAGAAAAAACAGGCTGGCCAGGGGCAGGGGCAGGGGCTCACACCTGTAATCCTAGCACTCTGGTGGCTGAGGTGAGTGGATTGCTTGAGCTCATGAGTTCGAGACCAGCCTAAGCAAGAGCAAGACCCCATCTCTAAAAAATAGCCAGGCGTTGTGGCTGGTACCTGTAGTCCTGTTTTATAAACAGGGCTCAGTAGGATTGCTCAAACCCAAGAATTTGAGCTATGATGCCAAGGCACTCTACCTAGGGTGATGTTAAAAGAAAAAAAAAAAAATAGGCCTTTCCCTACATTGTAGCAGCCCAGAGAGAAGAGACAGTCACATACAGCTGTTTACTATCGAGTGGGATGGATGCTAATGAAAAGTTTGGTGACAAATAAATCTTGGGAGGAAGAGAGATGGATTTCTTAGGAGAGAAGGTGACCTGTGGAGAGACTCTTGAAAGAAGAGTGGCAGTCTTGCAAATGTTTCAGGGCTTTTAACTAACAGGGCACATTAAGTCTGGAGCCAAAGGTACTTCAAAAGGGGGGGACTAACAGGAAATCAAAGACCATCAAGGACCCGGTACAAGGCCTGTGGGTTTTGATTTGATCTTGTATATATTGGACAGTTATGGGAGGATTTTTAGCAGAGGAGTGACAGGTGTGGGCCCTCTAAGGTCATTCTGGGCAGCAATGGATGATGGGCACGTGCTGAGCAAGAAGACAAAGGCTACTGTCAAAGGCCATGCTAGAGATGGGCAACTGGGAATTGTGGCAAGGAGAGGGCGAATTCAAGGATGCAGTTGAAGAGTCTCCTTCAATTCAGCACACTGCTGACTCGCATTGTCTCTCCTCTGGTCTCTCCACGACCTCAAGAACCTCTGCCTCTACTACTGATTTAGTCCTGGCAGAGAGAGCTTTCCCTAAGACACACCCTGAAGCATTCCCTGGCCTTCTGGTCAGTCCCATCACATGTTGCCTAGTCCAGGAAGGGCTAGGACTGGGCAGCAAGGGATTAGACTTGCTTTACAAGAGTCTACGTCTCCTTCTAGCTGGGGAAAGGGCTTATGGAAAGAAAAAGAAGGCAGAGGGTTTCCCTGGCAATTCCTGAAAACCACAGACAACTAAAGACTGAAAATGACTGGGGACAGATTTAGGTGGCCCAACTCCAGCTGGGGAGGGAATGGGCTTGAGCCAGAAGGATTTGGCGCACTAGGAGGGCACAGAGCCAGGGTGACCTGCATAGGACTCAGGGTTGGCTGAAAGCCAGATGGAGGGAGGGTGAGGGGGGTAACTTTGAAAGGTCTACTTTCCTAATGCCTAGGAAATGTTGGCTTTTTCCTGTAGTTATTGTAGACCCTGTTTATAAAATTCCACTACAGTTTCCTTATAAGTGCGCAGGTTAAACTCTCCTTATTTTCCCGTCTTTTTTGATCCATTGATTCCTATCTTTGTTCCATACTTTTCCTCATATTTACGTTGCCCTTAGGAGAAGTTCTTTTACTAAACTCACCTCTTCAGTCTTTGAGGAAGGGTTAAGGGATATCCTTGGGCCATTATCAAAAATGGCCTAGTTTCTAATCATTTCCTTTTGGACTCAAATTTGAAGAACTAGGAGCATATCTTAGCTGGTCCTGTGCTAATCTACAGAGCCAAGACCACAAGGCAGGAATTGCCATCACTGACATTTCCCTGGCATGCAGCAAAGTGATTTTTGGCCATGAAGGAGATATGATCCTCACTAGATCTTTTTGGCACATCCAGAGGAAAATCTTTGTTGGTACAAATGGAAGAGAAGGGGTTTTACTGCCACTCAAGGTTTGGCTTGATCATCACACACTTCCCAGAAGGTTCGGGGGACTTCCAAAGAAAGCCCACAAGCTGGCAAAACATGCTCCCCCTTCTCAGGGAGAAAGCTATAAGCTCCCAGAGTCACATCTGTTGCTGGCCAACTTCTCCTCTAAAATCCACTCTCTAATATCTCTGGATCTCTAGACATAGAATGTTTTATGATCAGTATGGAGGCTGCCTGGGCAATGGATACCAGAGTCACTCGTGTACAAACCCTTTGACTCAGCACTTCCACTTCTGAGGATTTACATCACATACATGTGCAATGGTGTGTGAACATAAAGGTCATTACTGAACCCTTTGGAATGGCAAAAGATTGGAAACAACCCAAAAGCCTATCAGTGAGAAAACTGGTTAAATAAATTATGGTATATCCATACAGTCATCTCATGAAGTAAAAAGGAATAAGGAAATGCTGCAGAAGCTCCCCAAACACGCTTATGAGTAAGAAAGAAAAGAAAAGCATGGTGTGGATAACTTGCCGGGTTTTTGTGTGTTTTAAAGAGGGGGGGAAATTGGGAATGCATATACATTTGAATTTTCTTGTGTATGCATAAAGCAACTGAAAGAACACATAAAAATGTACTCTGCTGCTATCTGGGGCAAGTTGAGAAGTGGGGAGATGGAGCACAGGTATTGAAGGTAGACTTTTCACTGTATATAAAACACCACCTGGTGAATAAATACTGGCTGTTAATACATAGAGAAGAGGTTACTGATTTAGCAGCTAGAGAAATCCTTAGGTTTTCTTTCTCCTGGAAAAAAAAAAAACTACTGTGACTCCTTTAAAGATACGTCATTACCCCTGTTTACAAACAGCTCTAGAAGCTTTCTTACTTCCAACTACAGACCCTTCATAGACACAACTGCTTGTCATAAGATATCTCCTTCCCTGTCATAGATGTTAACAACCTGGAATGTGTAAGGCTGGGCTGCAGACTGGCAAACACCCCTCCATTTTCCTTCCTGCATGCAGAATCTTAGAAAAGCCTTATTTTATTTTTATTTATTTATTTTGAAACAGGGTCGTCTTTGATGCCCACACTGGAGTGCAGTACATTATCATAGCTCACAGCAACCTCAAACTCCTAGGCTCAAGAGATCCTCCTGCCTCAGCCCTCCAAGTAGCTGGGACTACAGGTGCCTGCTACAATGCCCAGATAATTTTTCTATTTTTTGTAGATATGAGATCTCACTCTTTCTCAGCCCAGTCTCAAAATCCTGGCCTCAAGCGATCCTCCCACCTTAGCCTCCCAAAGTGCTAGGATTATAAGCATGAGCCACCACACCTGGAAAGCCTTTTTTAAAACTCTGAGTCCACAGACACTTTTTAAAACAATTTGAATGATTTTACTATTACCTACTAAAGCTTTTTTTAAAAAATTGGTGATAAGACCTGCCATTGGGAAAACAGCAGACCCCAAATCCAGCTCCAATTAATGTCTAGAAATACAGTCTCTCTTTTTTATTAAAGACAGGATGAAGGCTTTCTTGGGTACATAATGGTAAGTACACATATACAAATCAACACCTTACTACCATTAATAGTTAGACTATATGTAATGCCTATTATATCTCTCAATACTTATTTATATCAGGAAGTCATCTAAAATGATTCAAGTTCATGTAAGAAGGAGGGTTAAAATCTCCCTTAGAATACTATTCTAGCATGGTGCTGGGAACCTTGTTGTTTTCACACAAAGCAAGCCCCAATTGTGAAGGGAGTAAATTCAGGGCTGCCACCAGCTAGCATAAGCTTTAGTGTGGATTACAAAGTGGACTCCTCTCCCTAAATATTTACGATCTAACAACTGGAAAACCATCTTTTTTTTTTTTTTTTGAGACAGTTTCAGTACGTCGCCTTTGGTAGAGTGCCATGGCGACACAGCTCACAGCAACCTCAAACTCTTAGGCTTAAGCAATTCTCACACTTCAGCCTCCCAGGTAGCTGGGACTACAGGCACCCACCACAATGCCTGGCTATTTTTTTGGTTGCAGTTGTCATTGTTGTTTAGCAGGCCCAGGCTGGGTTCGAACCCACCAGCCTCGGTGTATGTGGTCAGTGCCCTAATCACTGAGCTATGGGCACCAAGCCTGGAAAACCATCTTACTATACCTATTTTGCTAGACCAAGATACTTTATTGTCATCTATAGAATTTTTTATAAGCATCTGATTTCTTGATGAGATGTTATTCCCTATGGTCCTGCAATATACACTTGCCCAGCCATACTGAGCAGCCCTGAGTAGGTTGTGTGTAATGGTCAAGCATTCCTCAAGCAGCAGCACAACAGCCAACAGGTCACCAGGGTCATTACTGATGGTGATATAGCTCTGAGCCCTTAGAAGGCCTTGCCGCCCTTTGGTAGAGTCAGCAAGTAAGGAGATAATGACTCACCTCAAATAGATTCCAATAGTTTGTGACCTGCATAGACACAGGCCAGCATGAGATCAGCTCCCCACGTCCCTAGTCCCACATGATGGGACCAGATGACAGGTGCCCTGAGCGCTTGACTCTGCCACTTGTCTGTGTGTTACATCCTGCAGCCCCATCCTTTGAGGGACTGAGAAAGTTCTGTGCTTAATTGCAATGGGGGAGGGGGATAAGAAATGGCCTTGAGGCAGTCTCCCTCAAGATGGGGGGGCTGGGTGAGCAATGCCTCCAGGCTGCTCCCCACCAGGCAGCTCATCTCCCTGAGTTTCTGGAGGAGTCACAGGCATTCAACCAAGACTCGGGCCAGACAAAGGTTAGGCTTTGCCCACACAGCCTGTGTAAACTCAGGTTCACCACCAGGGTGCCCTGGTGAAGCCCTTGCCCTATGTTGATTAAACATGGCTGAGTTTGGGTATTTTTGGTAGTCTGGTGGACAAGACAGACGCGGAAGGAGGAACGAAAGCCCCTAAAATAAATAGAACTTGTCGACCCATGAACTGTAAAGGACAGAAATTGACTTGGAGAGGGATGTGCGCAGTCGGGGAGTGCTCCGACCCATGCTGCTCCTGGGTGAGGGTCCGGGAAATGGTGGCTTTGTCTACAAAGGGAATGGAAGGCAGACACCAAAACAGCAGCGTAACTCAGCCCCTCTGCTTGTTCCTTAAAGGTCTGCCCATCTGGTGCAATGATACTGTCCACAAAAATGAGGCTGCTGCTGCTCCTGGTCTTCCAGGCTGGGATCCTCGCTCTGTTCCTCCACATGTACAGCCAGAGCGAAGGATCCCTGTCCCGGAAGGATGAGGATGAGCCCAAGCACATACACGTGCTGGTCCTGTCTTCCTGGCGCTCCGGCTCTTCGTTTGTGGGGCAGCTTTTTGGGCAGCACCCGGACGTCTTCTACCTGATGGAGCCCGCCTGGCACGTGTGGATGACCTTCACCCAGAGCTCTGCCTGGAGGCTGGACATGGCCGTGCGGGACCTGATCCGGTCCATCTTCCTGTGCGACATGAGTGTCTTCGATGCCTACATGCAACCTGGTCCCCGGAGACAGTCCAGCCTCTTCCAGTGGGACGACAGCCGGGCCCTGTGTTCCCCGCCCGCCTGCAACATCTTCTCACGGGATGAGATCATACCCCCGAGCCACTGCAGACTCCTGTGCAACCAACAGCCCTTCGAGGTGGTGGAGAAGGCCTGCCGCTCCTACAGCCACGTGGTGCTCAAGGAGGTGCGCTTCCTCAACCTGCAGTCCCTCTACCCGCTGCTGACAGACCCGTCCCTCAACCTCACCATCGTGCACCTGGTCCGCGACCCCCGGGCTGTGTTCCGGTCCCGAGAACACACAGGAGGGGACCTTATGATTGACAGCCGCATAGTGCTGGGGGAGAATTGGCACAACCACAAGAAAGAGGACCAGCCCTATGACGTGCTTCAGGTCATCTGCCAAAGCCAGCTGGAGATCTACAAGGCCATCCGATCCTTGCCCAAAGCCTTGCAGCAACGCTACCTGCTGGTGCGCTACGAGGACCTGGTGCGGGCCCCCCTGGCCCAGACCTCGCGGATGTATGCCTACGTGGGCTTGAAATTCCTGCCACGTCTCCAGACCTGGGTGCACAATATCACCCGCGGCAAGGGCATGGGTGAGCACGCCTTCCACACCGACGCCAGGGACGCCATCAACGTCTCCCAGGCTTGGCGCTGGTCTTTGCCTTTTGAAAAGGTTTCTAGAGTTCAAAAAGTCTGTGGTGATACTATGAATTTGCTGGGCTACCGCCACGTCAGCTCTGAACAAGAGCAGAGAGACCTGTCACTGGAGCTTCTGTCTACCCGAACCCCTTCTGAGCAAAACGACCAGGAGGGCTGAGGAGGTGCCGGCCTCAGCCAGGTCCACGGAACGCTTCTGAGTCTTCCTTTGTCTCTGCATGTTGAGCACGAGTTGTGCCACACCACACACACCCCAGGCAGAAGGATCTTTGTGTCCATCCTCGTGCCTAGAAAAGAGACTTGGGAACTGCATGTGGGCCGCACATCCCAGCAATGAGACAGGGAGTTGCCTTTCTCCTCTTCTTGAGTTCCCACCTGTGCCTACTCGGTACACTTTGTGGCCCAGAGGCCTGTTAGGCACCGCACAGCATCAGCGGACTAAATTCATAAACCTTCCTGTCCACATCTTGCCCAATGGGAAACCGGAGAGACAATAAAAACCAGGGAAATGGGCCTGCCACCAAAGAGCTCACCACCACATTCCACAGAGATGTGAACTCTGAACCCTCAGAGTTTCCAGTGGGTTCCATGAAGGTAGCAGAAACAGGGTTAGATGCTTACTGTGAGCCTGGCTGCTACAGCTACTGGTTATCACAAACACACACAAAACAAAATCCCTGGACAACAGAGCAGGCTCTTAAGATCGTGGGCCCAGTCTGAACGTTTGGTCTCAGCGTTCTCCTATCACACAGAAGAATTTGACCTGGGAAGCTGCTATCCATTAATACTAATATTCCATCTAGGAGAAATCACTGGAATGTCTCCTCTCATGATTTCTCATGACTGGCAGTAAACACTCATTGTTATGGGATCCAAACCTAAGAATTTATGTACTCATTGTTATGGATTTTTTTCTATTTTGATAGATAATAATCTGTCACCTACATGTAC
>NW_003852442.1:10501883-10512670 GCF_000181295.1 Otolemur garnettii
CTCATTGTTATGGGATCCAAACCTAAGAATTTATGTACTCATTGTTATGGATTTTTTTCTATTTTGATAGATAATAATCTGTCACCTACATGTACTAAAAATTGCTAAGACAATATCTGCTGTCAGATGATGAACTGTCTATAGTCCAGGCATCCTCAAACTACAGCCTGCCGGCCACATGCGGCCAGCCTAGGATATTTATCCAGCCTGCTGGGTGTTTTTGCCACCACTGCCTGTCCTGCTTAGTAGCCAACTGGTCCCAGGGTCTGCAGTCCGGCCCTCCTATGGTCTGAGGGACAGTGAACTGGCTCCGTTTAAAAAGTATGAGGACCCCTGGAAGAATCAGTAGGAAATAGACAACTCTCAACTAAACCCTTTCTTTGCTGTGTGAAGCCCAGGTTATCACTCTAGGTTCTCAACCTTCCTAAAGCTGCAATGTATTTTCATTGTTAAAAAGGGGTCACGACCCATAGTCTGAGAACCACTGCTCTAGGGTCTGAGCAGAGTTCTTTTCTTCTGCCCACCCACCCCAGCCAGAGGGCTCCAGTTCTAGTGTGACAGGTGCTATTTGTCTCCTCCCAGCCACCTCCCTTAGGAAGAAAAGTTGTTTTCCCAGTGGTGGCAGGAGCCCCTCACCTAGCTGTACATCAGAATTACCTGTCAAAAATGTAGGCACAGTTTTTGACAAGTGATATATTCAGGTGGGCTGGTACTGGGATTCAGGATAAGTAACCATACACTCAATTGTAAGATATGGGAGTTTGGGGAACTGAGAACTGGTGGCTGGGGTAGAAGATGGTGTTCTGCTAGACACCATTTCTGATGTAGAGACATCTGTCCCATTCCCAACCAGGCAACAGAAAAGCATTTCTGTGCCTCCTTAGCCTCTTTAGTTGTATAGGGTCAAATATGTTTAAATGTAGATCATGGATGGATTTGATCTAAATTTCTCAGAGCTGATGAGCTCTCTCACAACTAGAGTAAACATAGCCCAAAATGCCTAATTGTAGGAAGTAATAGATGTCTTTACAAAAAACTAAACTGGAAACTACCCCAGTCCCTACAGTTTTAGAAAATGCAAAGAAAGGGGTCTCAAAAAAAAACTTCTTTTTTGAGTCTCATTATGTCACCCTCAGTAGAGTGCTATGAATGACATCACAGCTCACAGCAACCTCAAACTCTTGGGCTTAAGCAATTCTCTTGCCTCAGCCACCCAAGTAGCTAGGACTACAGGCACCCACTACAATTCCTGGCTATTTTTTGTTGTTGTTGTAGTTGTCATGTTTGGCAGGCTCTGGGGGTCAAACCTGCCTGCCAGCCCTCCCAGTGCATGTGGTGGGCGCCCTAGCCGCTGAGCTACAGGCACTGAGCCTCAAAATTTCAAAACATATTTTTTAGAGGGTGAGAAAGGAATAGTTTTGAAACAAAGGGGCTTCAGCCATAATTTAACCACATTTCAATCTATAGTTAACATACATGTGGCTTCATGTTGTATGTCTGAGAGAAAATGCTAAGTTTTTGATATATTTCAATTAAAACTATTTTTTCAACTTATGAATAGTGGTTGTGGAGAGGTAGAATCAACTTCTGATAATTGTACAAAAATCTGCTATTGTATAGTTTCTAATCTGTTTCTCAAAAAATAGTTTGTAATTTACTATGTGATTTAAACCCAAGTCAAACATAAATTAATTTCACTGTGTACATAATCATGGCTGTATTGAATTACTTTCACAGACCAACAAAGCAAAATTAAAAGTGAACACTGAGAGTGGCCCAGGCCAGTTAACAAGAAGCCTCTGATGGGCATTATGGTGGATCCCCAGTTACTTTGGCCCTTCTGTCAAGACCTATGCCCCTTTTCTGCTTAAACATCTCTGGTCACTCAGAGAAGGGTAATTTTTTAACTGCAGTATTGTGGAAAATGAGTAACCGAGAGTCAGAGTAAGGACATTAGACTAGCATGCAATTGAAGGGTGTCTTCATTCATTCCACACATTTAATGGGCATCTACTAAATGCCAAGGAATGTTCTAGGTGTCATGGATACAGCTGTGAATACAGAAAGCAAAGCTCCTCTATCATACAACATTTTAGACTATTGGGGAGCAACAGGGGAGCAAACAATAAACATATGCCAGATGCTAAGTACTATAAGGAAGAATAAAGCAGATGACGGGCTTGGAGGTTAAGGAGGGGCTGTTCTACAAAGGTGACAAGAGATGTCTTGCCTGAGACAATGAGACTAGAGCAGAGACTCTTGAAGTCATGGAGCTTGCCAGGCAGAGATATGGGGGCAGAGTGCCCCAGTAATGCCCATGTCAATATGGACAGAATCAGTGCTGGTCTGATGAGAGCCCAGTGTGTGCTCAGTACTATGCTGAGTCTCCTGGAGGATGATACAGGAATACAGAAGGACAGGAGGACAGGTCATGCACTCATAAGCACTTGGGCAGTAGCAGAACTGGGCTGCCTGGGTGGCTCCACAATTACCAGCTATGTGACCTCAGTCAAGTCAACATCTCTACATCTCAATTCCCTTGAATGCAGGGTGGGCAGAATAATGGCAGTGCTGATGAGTCAATCTGTGGACCATCCTCAGCAAGCACTCACTAAGTGTCAGCCATGCATAACAGGGTAACAAGACCGATCATCCATCATTTCTGATCTCAAACCCTACAGCATTTCTGATCAGATTGGTATGATTAGGAGACTGACCACACTTTCTCATCTTCTAGGTTCTTTACCAACCAGTGGTTCTCAACCAGGGCCAATTTTGTCCCTCAGGAGACATTTGGCAAAGCCTAGAAACATTTTTTATATATCTTATTTTTATTTTTTCTTTTCTTTTTTTTTTAGTGAATATGTTGGGTCAGGCTAAAATTATTGCTGATAATGTTTATTCAGAACTTCATAAATGTCCCTATACTGAAGGATTTTCAAACACTAAGAAAACATTATTACATGCAATAAAGCTGTTTGTAGTCATGTTTATGAAATAATTATGAGAACACGGGAATGAGAGAAACAAAACCAGGAAACAAAACTGCACAGACACAGGATTACAACTATTTAAAACTTCTAGATCATAAGATTTATAAAGTAAAGACTAGCAGGATGGACTCCAAAACACTGATAATGGCTCTCTTTCCCTCGCACTTTAAAATCTTTTCTAAAGGCCAGGCGCAGTGACTGACACCTGTAATCCTAGCATTCTGGGAGGCCGAGGCAGGTAGATTGCCTCATCTCACAGGTTTCAGACCAACCTGAGCCAGAGGGAGACCTCATCTCTAAAAAATAGCTGGGCATTGTGGTGGGTGCCTGTGGTCCCAGCTACTAGGGAGGCTGAGGGAGCGAATAGTTCAAACCCAAGAGCTGGAGGTTGCTGTGAGCTGTGACAAACAGCACTCTAACGAGGGCGACAGAGTGAGACTCTGTCTCCAAAAAATATAATAAATAAAAAATCTTTTCTAAACTTTTTGAGATCTATGTTACTATTATAATGTAGGGAGAAAACACCTCTTCCCCTCCCTTGAAGGCTGCTAACCTTTATCTTAGGGATCCCAGTCTGAGGAGTCCAGTTTTTAAAAAGAATCTGAATCACGCAAAAAGATTTTGGCACACAGATGTTCATTTTACCACGATGTATAATTTTAAAAATTTGAAATCACCTAAGTGTTCCCAGAAGGGCAGGGCTTGTTGCTTTCTTGTTTTCCATCTCCTTTCTCCTCGGGCTATTCCTGCCACCAAAGGTGGCAAAGTCATGTGACTGGGACTGACCAATCACAGTGGGCCCTGGACTTCTGCCCCACCCCTTTCTCTTCCGGGTTGAGAGTGCAACTGGCGGCCTCTTCCGGCCTCAACTGGGACGCAGAAGTCTGTCTGGGTGGCCAAGAGACAATACACCAGATGACATCTTTATCCTCTGGCCCTACACGCACCCAAAGGCCACTGTATCCTAAGCTAGTATCCTGCTCCAATAAACTCCTTTTGTTATATAAGCCAGTTTGAGTTGGTTTTGAACATTAAAACAGAAAGAGCAGTGACCAAGAGAATATTTGGTAATATAAGAAAGCAATACCTATGAAAACATTGAATGGTAGAAAATACTGCTGAGTGAAAACTGCAAGGCATAAAGTTATAGCTCATAAACAAACGAGGAAACTGGAAATTAGAAAGAAGGAAAAGTCAGTGGATGGCAAAAACATACATAATGCAGCCCTGAGGGAAGATCCCAGACAGACATCTAAGGAGTGTAATGATAACCGTGGAATGACATAAAGCCAGCACTGCAACCCCTAAAGCAAGAAAGTCACAGGAAGGAAATTCTGTAACAAAATACCAACAGTCGTTGCTATGCCCAGGAGTTCCCCCAAAGACCACACAGTCAGACAAGCCCAATTTACAGTATATTGAAGAGCCGGCCCGTGACTGCCTCAGTCTCCCAACATGAGGTTTCTGAGAGAGCCTTGAATTGTCTGTGGCTCTGGTTTTTATAGGGCAAAACTTTTCCGCGGGGCAAGCAAACATTATTACAGAAGCACAAATAGCAGTTAAAGGGGTAGGGGGAATCACAAGGATAGGGTAGTTAGTCATTTTACACAATGACGGCGATTAGTGATTTTTCTTACAAAATAGGTACAAACCACAGTGTCCTCCGGGGGGAATGCAGGGAGAGGTACTTACAGGTAAGGGTCATAAAGGGCATGATCATAAAAAGCTATAATTAGGAGGGCTGTAATCACAAGTGTGGTCAGTAAACAAGAGGAACCAATTTTGAGGGTAATAAAATGGGACAGAGGAGTAAACAGCAAAATGGAGTCAAGCTTGCTCTTTTAACATTTCAATATCATATATAGATGGTATGAAGACCACCCTAACATTGTCACCCTGGGAAGGTGCATTATTTGTTCTTATTTTCTACTTTCCTGAATTTAAAAAAAAAAATGTATTTAATATCTATGCACTATGTTAAAAATAGCAGCTAACATGTAGAAAAGAAAAAATATTCTTGAGATGGGTGATCTGGGCAGTAGGAAAACTCCAGGTTCTGAAGTCCTGAAGGGGGTGAGGCTGGGGTGGGGGGGGTGCAGTAGCTGAGCCTCCCTCCTTCCCACTGGAGTGGGTTGTGCAGGTCCCAGTGACATCCTTTTGTGTGCAGACCCAAGGGGTCTGAGTCAGCAATTACTGAGATCCTGCTTTCCCATGTCTGGCTGGGGTTTGAGGTAGAGTCCCCATGGCTCCCTCCAAAGATGATCTCATAGGCCTCTTTTTCTTGCATGAATTCATGTCTGAGATAAGAACTAAGGACCATATCTTTAATTGATAATTATTGCATATATTTATCTGGAGACATTTTTGATGGTTACAGCTGGGGAAGAGGGAGTGTGGTGCTACGGATGTCTAGACCAGGCGTCCTCAAACTACAGCCCATAAGCCACATGCAGCCTGCCTAGGACATTTATCCGGCCCGCTGAGTGTTTTTGCTGCCACTGCCTGTCCTGCTTAGCAGCTGATTTGTCCCGGGGCCCATAGTCCAGCCCTCTAACGATCTGAGGGACAGTGAACTGGCCCCCTGTTTAAAAAGTTTGAGGATCTCTGGTCTAGGGCCTGGGATTCTGCTAAACATGCTACAATTCACAGGACAGTTTCCTGCAACAAAGAATTACCTGGTTTAAAACCCTGTGTCACATCAACCAGGGATAAGGAGAGAGAGTTGGCTGATTCAGATGGATTTCTCTTCCTTCTCATTCAGTCTCATTCAAATGGATGTGGCACCAGCCCAAATATCCTAAATGAGGAAATGTTAGAACCCAGGCTTTTACGGTGCCCATTCCTTTGATAGCCATTTCAAGAGGAGAGTGGCAGAGTGGATCTTATGAAAATACAGAGCTACATAACAGGAGGCAAGGAGGGAAGAGTGTGAGGACAGCAGATGAAGTACAGCCAGGCTGCCTGGGACCAGTCACTCATCGGCCAGACTGTGCCTTCCCTGGGCATGGACCGTGGCCACCATAATTCAGGCAGCTGTGGAGCTTCAGGTAAAATGAGCAAGACAAAGTGTGAGGCGACTGTGCTGGACAGACATGCCTGCGTGTCTGGGAATAGGAGAGTCATCCGTGAATGCCAGAAAGCTCTCTAGGCACACAGGATTGAGGCCAGCATCTCTGGACCATTTTTCATTTTTCCCGCACCCATCATCACTCTAGGGAGCCTTTTCAGACATTTTTTTTCTAACCATCCCCACCTCTCCTTCCATGAAATCTTAATAGCACAAATATACTGTCCATTTGTCTATTCCTCTGGCCCTTTGGAGGACTACAGACCATTGTAACAGCTAAGGGTTTTTGCCCCGCCACCCAAACCAAGTTTTACCCCTTGGCAGTAATGTCACCTCCAGGGAGAATACATAGTTGACTCCACTGTCCCTAACATTTTTAGGTCCTTTCCCAGCTCCCCTCTTTTCCCCTCAACTCATCTTTTCATTTGTCATCCCCTCAAACCATGCTGCTTGCTCAATGATAATTAAATGTGATGAAGTAAATCACACATAGAAGAGCAATTTTCAAATTATGAAGATCCAAAAAAATGTTGGTTATTATTAGCAGTTAAAAAAAATATATTTCAAGTAACTCTGACTGCTGCCCTCCCTCCACTCCCGCCCCAGCCCTACCACCCTAACCCCAAGCATTGAGATGGTCATGGACCCTTCTTTCCTAGTCAGCCGTCCCAGCTGGTTTCTCATTGCCCTGGAAGAACAACAAGGAAGCTAGCTTACTGTTTGCTTTGTAAGTTACTGGCAGGAATTGATAAGTGTAGCAGGCATGGTAAGCTACCCCTCGTTAAGAAGGCAGTACCTTTCAGAGTTAGTTCTCACTTCACCCTAAATCAATGTGGATTTAAATGGCTAACTACAGACAATGCAAACACACTGAGAAGGGGAAAAGGCCCCTGTCCGTTTATGATTCATCGCAAACTAAACTATGTGCCCTCAGCAGATGGAACACACTCAGGCACCACCCAAAGCAACCTGGATGCAAATAAGCTTCAAAAAGTGGATCACATGAAATTTAACTGAGGTTTCTAAATGTAAGACCCTCAGAACCTCATATGTGTTCATGTGTATATTAAGAAAAGATTTATTTAGGGTGAGGCAAGAGAATAGCTTGAGCCCAGAGCTTCAGGTTACTGTGAGCTATGACAGCACGGCACTCTACCCAGGGTGACAGAATAAAACTCTGTCTCCAAAAAATAAATAAATAAATAAAATAAGATGTAGGAAAGAATCAAATGGAAATTTGAGAGCTGAAAAAAAAAAAAACAACAACTCAGTGGAAGCCAGGCAGCTACTATAGTCCCAGCTACTTGAAAAGCAAGATTGCTTGAGCCCGGGAGTGTGAGTCCAGCCTGGGCAACATACCAACACCTTATTTCAAAAAAAAAGAAAAGGCTTATTTGCTCAAGGAAGGTGGGGTGTTTTTCTTCCTCAATATACCTGTTAAAATCTGCCAGGAGAGTGTTTGAGAAGGCTCAATTTGGGAAATGTTGAGTTGCCTTCAGCAATTGTAACCCTGGAGGGACCCAACACCTGGCTTTCTCCTCACCTGGTCCCGAGCTCCGGTGGGCCATTGCTAAATGGGGAAGGTCACACAGGAGGGAGGCTTATTTCATGTAGAATTTATGGTCCCCACTTCAACTTATGAATCACTTCAATGCAACCTTTCCCTCTCTCTGCAAAACTTTCCCATCTTCTGACCATATACCTTCCCCTCCTTTCCAGAGAAAAGAAAAGTCATCAGATGTGAACTTCTCACCTTCCCAATGCCAAACATCTAACCCCCCTTCACAGCCTGTCCTCCTTCTCCTGTCCTGTCCCTGTCCCCATGTAGATGTCGTTCTGCCCTCTGTCAAAGGCCAGTCCTACCATCAGAGCTTTGCATTCACTCCCCTCCCACCTTCTCAAGAACTATACATTTTTATTATTCAACTCCCTTTCTCTAAACTTCTCTCCAACTAAATTCTTCCCTTTGACTTCTTAACTTACTCAGTTCTTTTCCTTGAAGAAACTCTTTCCCGTAACCTCATTCAACCACCAGCATCTCTCCTCACCTTCACAGCTAAACTGCTCTAAAGAGTCATCTACGTTCATTAGCTTTTTTCCCTCACCTTCTACTTCCTCCTCAACCCACTCCAGTCCAGATTTCACCCCATCTCTCCACCAAACCAGCCCTAGCGAACAACAAAAGCTGAGTTCCATGTTGCTCACTCACTCCAACAGGCATTTCCCAATTCTCATTTTGCCTGAACTCTCAGCAACAATAGACCTTGTTGACCATTCTTGCCTCAAACACTGTGTCCTGGTATTCCTCCTACTTCTCTAGCCACTTCTCAGTTTTTGTAGAATATTCTCTTCTACCCATCTATTAAATGTTGGAGTCCCTCAAGCCTCAGGCACAGACCCCCTTCTTTTTTCATCATAGGTTCTCTCTAGACTATCTTATCCAGGGCCATGATGTGAAACACCATTTGTAGGTAGATGGCCTGCAAATGTGTGTCTCCCCCTCAGACTTCTCTGAGTTCCAGATCTGTACACATAATCACTGATTTGACCCCTCAAAAGATCCTCAGATTCAGTGCCCAAAAGCTGCATTCATGATTTCCTGTCCTCCACCCAAGACCATACCAAATTCCTTACCCATTCTGGGTCCCTTTCTCCACTTTCCAACAAATCAAAAACCTAGACTTTGCCCTTGACTTCTTCCACCAACCTGTCACCAACAACTGTCGAGTCTACCTGGTGGAAGTTCCTTAAGTTTATCCACATCTCTTTTTCCCCAACCTCCTCTTTGCTGATTTGTTCATGGCCCCATTATCTCTTCCCTGAGCACTGACCGGGCTTCTTGCCTCCAGCTTGCCCACTCCGATCCAGTATCTGCACTGTATTAACAGTTCAGAAAGTCTGGATTTCTTCACGCAGTTTAGAAGCCCTTGGTGACCTGGTGCTGGTGTCCCTCTCTTCCCACTCCCTCTTAGACTCTTCTTTCCACCATCTTCTATTTGTAGTTCTGCCAAAGTACCACAGACACATCTTCCTTTGGATTTTAGACCATACTATTTCTCCCACCTGGAATACCCTACTCTGTCCCACCACACTTCTCTAGCTAATTTTTTTTTTATTCCCAGTCTAAACAAAAACATCTCTGGGAATTTTTCCTGGCTTGCCCTCTGAACACTTTGTTGGATGCCGATGCTTATTTTTCTCTTATCATAGAATTTATCCTACTATAATAAACTGTCCAATTTACATGTTCTTTGACAGAGCACTGGGAGGGAAAGGACTGTCTTATTGACTATAGTATAATCAATGCCTAGCACAGTTCCTGACACATAGTAGGTGTTCAGTAAATATTTGTTCAGTGAATGAAGGCCTTCATTTCATCTGCATTATATGTAAAGGGATCATTCTTTATATAATATTTAAGGGAAAAGAAAGCACATTTGACCGGGCATGGTGGCTCACGCTATACTCCTAGTCCTCTGGTAGGCCAAGGTGGGTGAATCACTAGAGCTCAGGAGTCTGAGAGCAGCCTGAGCAAGAGAACAAGGGCAAAAGTGTCTCTACTAAAAACAGAAAAACCACCAAGCATTGTGGCGGGCGCCTATAGTCCCAGCTACTCAAGAGGCTGAGGTAAGAGGCTCACTTGAGCCCAGGAGTTTGAGGTTGCTGTGAGCTATGGCATCACGCACTCTACCCAGGGCAACAGCGTGAGACTCTGTCTCAAAATAATAAAAAAAAAAAGATCCAGATAAAACAGAGGTAACATTTAAAAGTTTCCTGTTTGAAAGAAATAAGGGAAGTTGAATCTTAAAGCCAACAGCTCAGAAGTGCCAGGTCAAGTGGGGTGACAAGCGGGGGGAGGTGGTTAATACAGAGGTGCAAAAAGGTAAGCTGACTTGTATTTTTAATATTACTGCAGCATGTGAGGCTACAAACTATGCTGGTTTTCTGAAGAGCCGCATGTGTTCATACCATGTAGCATATGAACTAATCAATTGCCACCAACAAGTATTTGGCAAAGACTTGCCAACTGATTGCTTTATAATCTCTAGTTTTTAGTGAAATTTTCAAAAAGAAAGTTTCTGGCTTATATTTTCTTGCCTCACTGCTCTCATAATGGCCAAGTGGGGTTAAACGAATGGGTTAGGGGAATAGGGTCATCTTTGATTCTTTTCTCACATCTTCCCCATTCTGCCCATCAGCAACTCCTATCACCTCAAATTCCAGAATATACCCCAAATCAGACCACCTCTCACCATCTCTACTGCTACTGCGTTAATCCAAACCAACCTCAAATGTCACCTTAACTTCTACAGGAGCCTCCTAACTGGTTTCCTGTCTCTTCTTGCCTGCCCCCTCCCCACAGTTCTCCTTCAATTTACTATTCAGAAGTTCTTCTCCAGGCAGGGGACTAGATGGGAGCTCCTTTCCAAATCCCGGTTCCCACTTGTATTGCAGAAGCTCTATCAAGGCACAGAAGGCTGACAATATTGGGGTCCCAATGCCTCCACCCCAGCAACCTCCTAGGTTCCATGCCAGGAGAAGCAAGCTGAAAAAAATAGGGCAGTGATTTTCAACTGGCATGCCGTTAGAGGACGTTAGGTGTGCCACGAAAATTTTTAAAGATAATAAATTAAATTATTTTCAAAAGAAGTTCAGGCTCAGCACCTGTAACTCAGCGGCACTCTACTGAGGGCAACATAGTGAGACTCTGTCTCAAAAAAAAAAAA
>NW_003852442.1:10512709-10514861 GCF_000181295.1 Otolemur garnettii
AAAAAAAAAAAGATGTTCAATGCACAATAAGTATATTCCTTTTTTTTTTTTTTTTGACCAACATAATTTAAGTGTGCTATAGAAGTTTAACTATTTCAAGTGTGCTGTGAGATTTAAAAAAACAAATGGTTGAAAAACACTGGTGTAGGGGCTTCATTTGTGAAGCACGGTAGGTGTGCCATTTCAGAGGAGGACCACAGTCCCTGCCCCTCACTCTGGCGCTGTGGCACAGAGACTCTGTCCAGAATCTGAGAGATCAACGGCTCTGGCTAAGGGTACTCAATTTATTTGGGAGAAAATGTGGGGAATTTCATTCCTAAGTGAGCTATCAAAAATAGTAGACTAGACACTATTTTAGACTAGACAAAATAGTGAGAACCTTGTCTCTACGAGATATTTAACAATTAGCCAGGCATGGTGTCATATATCTGTAGTCTCAGCTACTCAAACAGTTCAAACAGGAGGATTGTTTAAGCCCAGGAGTTCAACCCTGCACTGAGCTATGATCAGGCCATTGCATTCCAGCACAGGTAACAGTTTTTTTTAACAAATAGTGCTGGGACAATTAGACATCTGGGTGCAAAAGCAGTAAGTTGGACTCCAACTTCATACTACACACAAATCACCTCAAATAGATCAAAGGCCTATAGTAAGAGCTAAAAGCATAAAACTCTTAGAAGATAACATAGAAGTAAATCTTTATAACCTTAAAGATATCTCAAAAAAGTTATATTGAGTTATAACTAGGAAAATGGTTTCTTAGATATTATACCAAAAAAATAAAAATTAAAAGTTTTTGTAGGCTTAGCACCTGTGGCTTAAGTGGCTAAGGTGCCAGCCACATACACCTAAGGTGGCGGGTTTGAATCCAGCCCAGGCCCGCCAAACAAAAGTGATGGCTGCAACCAAAAAAATAGCTGGGTGTTGTGGCGGGCGCCTGTGATCCCAGCTACTTGGGAGGCAGAGGCAGGAGACTCCCTTGAGCCCAGGAGTTGGAGGTTGCTGTGAGCTGTGATGCCACAGCACTCTTCCCAGGGGGACAGCTTGAGGCTCTGTCTCAAAAAAAAAAAAAGTTTTTGTAGTTCAAAAGAGACCAGCAAGGAAATGAAAAGACAATCCACAGAATATCATATACAGGTATTAATATCAGATGAGGAGCTTGAATATATAAAGAACTGTTACAATTCAATAATAAGACAAATGGGCCAATTTAAAAATAGGCAAAAGATATGAATAGACATGTCTCCAAAGAAGATATACAAAGGCCAACATACTCATGGAAAGATGCTCAATGTAATTAGTCATTAAGGAAGTGCAAAGCAAAATCACAATGAGATATCCCCCAGAATAGCCAAAATTAAAAAGATACATAGTAGGTGTTCAGCCATTTCTCAAAAGGTTACACAGAATTAACATGTCCTAGCAATTTCACTGCTAAGTATATTCCCAAAAGAAATGAAAACATCCCCTCACATGATGTTGAACATGAACATTCACAGCAGTATTATTTACAATAGCCGAAGAGTGGAAACAATTCAAATGTTCATCAACAGATAAACAAAATGTGGTATATCCTTATAATATAATTCTTCCATTAAAAAGGATGACGTCCTGATACACGCAAAGGCATGGATAAACTTTAAAAATATTATGCTAGATGAAAAAACCTAGTCACAATAAACCACTTTTTTTTTTTAAATCTATGTATATGAACTGTCCAGAATAGGAAAATTCAAAGAGACAGAAAAGAGACTAGTGATGGCTTAGGGCTAGGGGTAAGAGTGAAAGTTAGAGTCCAAACTGACTGCTAATCATCATAAAAAATATATATTACATAACTCCCTGGCTGGGGCAGGGTTGAAGTTTGTATGGAGCAAGGAGAAGAAAGGAATGCATGGCTATGGTGTTGTTCCGAGTTGATGGCTGTTCAACACTGCAAATATGGGAGTTCAAGACCAACCTGAGCCAGCGCGAGACCCCATCTCTAACAACTAACCAAGCATTGCGGTAGGTGCCAGTAGTCCCAGCTACTCAGGAGGCTGAAGCAAGAGGATTGCTTATGCTCCAGAGTTTGAGGCTGCTGTGAGCTATGATGCCACAGTACTCTACCCAAGGGCAACAAAGTGAGACTCTGTCTCAAAAAAAAAAAAAA
>NW_003852442.1:10515114-10517450 GCF_000181295.1 Otolemur garnettii
AAACCCACAAGTTCCTTCTTTCCTCATTCACTCACCTCCATTGACATTTCTTTCTACCAATTTTCTGTCCTTTGCACATGTGGTTCCTACTCACAAATTCTATCCCAAATTATCTCCATGGGGCCTCATTCTCATTATTTAGTCTCAATTCAAACACATCCTCCTAAGACACAAATTCCATGATCATCCCAGGGAAAGCAATCTCTCACCCTTTAAATGATCTCCTTTATTTTCTATCAAGTACCAAAAAATAGTTTAAGTGACTCAGATATTTAGCTTCAGGTAGCACCTGAAATTACCTCAGATATTAGCATCAGGTAGCACCTCAAAACTGAGTAACTCCACCTGGATTCGGTGCCTCATATTATAGTCTCAGATACTCAGGAGACTGAAATGGGAGGATCACTTGAGGCCAGGGGTTGAGACCAGCCTGGACAACATAGTGAGACCCTATCTCAAATAAGTATATTAGTTAACTTCACAGCCAAAGCAGGGTTAGAGTTTGTACAGGGCAAGGAGAACAGATGGGGTATGTGGCTATGATACTGTTCCAAGTTGCAATTGTCTTTATCTGTAACTGCTGCTGCAAACCTTTGCAGCTGAAATGAGTGGGATATGTTGCTTTTAATGACACACCTGCCTGCCTAGAAAACCAAATACCAGGGGAAAGGGTAAGAACAAAGTCTGCGTGGCAGTCTGGGCAGCACATCCCTTGCATGGAACTAGACACTGGGATTGTCAGTAACACAAGAAAAATTAGAACAAACCCACCACAACTTTGGGGGTGGTTTCCAGTTTTTCTTTTTCTTTTTTTAAATTCAAGCTTGATTTTTTTTCCTTCCCAGATGCAGAGGTAGGGTCTTTGCACTCAGTTACTCCTGCATCTGCTCTCGGTTAGAACCAAAAGTCAAAGAATTACAGTGCTAAAGGGGGCTTCAGGTATCACCAAGCCTGCTTCCTTCTTCTCAGCTGTTTACTTCTCATCACATATAGCAAAACATCGAGGTTTCACCTTCCGTGAACACTATGCTACCTATAGCATGTTCTGTAGACCAATACCATTGTCATTATCTGGCAGCTTTGTGGTGAAGTCTTATAATTTTATGTTCCCTCAGCATCCATTTTAAAGATAAGGTAGATTTTCTCATACCAGAAGCAGGCTCAGTCACCTGTGACACTGTTTGCTATTTTCTGCCTCCTCTCAGTTCCTCGAAGTGGTCCATCCTGATATCTGCCCTGTACGTCTGCCTCATGGAGACCACCTCCCTACGGGACAGCTGGATATAACCTCCTTGGCCTGTCCCACTGAGCCCACAAGCAGCATGGACTGTGCGTATATGCCACTGTGACCACCTCATAATCACAGTGTGACCCCAAGGAGCTCGGGTCTGTCTATTCTAAACACACTAATTAGAACTCCCCGGGGGAAACTTACTGAGGTAAAGTCCCAGACCCAATAAAGGCTTTGGCCCATAGGTCCCTCACTCTCTCTTGCCTCTCCCTCTGGTTGCACACATGTCCAGGACAGTTTCCCCTTTCCGACTGGCCTGGCAAGGCACGCCCCCTCTTCTCTCCGGGATCTGTTAGTAATAAAAACTGCTTCTGCTATTTCACGTGTTTTGTTGTGCTACCTCTTCTGTGCCTCACCTGACCAACACACCTAAACCTAACTCTTCCCCTAGTCAGAGCTCTCCTAAACAATGGCCATCTTGGTAGGAATAAACTGGACACCGGTCAGAGAAGAGACACAAGGGCGTCTGCCAGCATAAACGAATTTCCTGTGAGATGGACATCCGTTCATGGGTCAGACACTCAGGCATCAGGCCACACGCCAGGATAAAGAAGCATCCTGTGAAAAGGCACACTGTAAACATCCATGACCCACCTCCCCCGGAGCCCTGGAGTTTATACCCACTTCCCAGGCTGACCCTAAGACAAAATTACAGGAAAATCACAAGCTTGTTGGGAAATGAAGAACCTCAGACCCACTCCAGAACTACAGAAACAGAATTTGCAGTTTCCCATGACCCCCAGGTAATCTACATGCAGTTTGAGAAAAACTACGATAATTTCTGGATTACTGAACTCTTGCCTAATATCCCCACCAAGACGCACCTGCCACCAAATTCACCTGCCAAACTGGACCAGTGAAATGAGCAGAACTCATAAGTACAATGTTTTCCCAACACCCCCTGTGTTATGCAAAAGAAGAGAGGCTCAAAGCATAGAACTCAAAAGTAATGAACATGCTTTGGTTAGTAGATGACGTTAAGACATTATTTTTAATTTTGTTATGTATTAAAATTGTATTAAGGTTGTATTATAAAAACATGAAA
>NW_003852442.1:10518205-10521525 GCF_000181295.1 Otolemur garnettii
GGCGCCTCCTGGTGGACTGCATTGGGAAGTGCACCTTATCACTGATGTCCTTTTGGCCATAAAAAGTTAACCCTGAATCTAATCATGGGGAACAGTCAAATGAAGAACGTGGGACATTCCACCACATGACCAGCCTGGACTCTTCAAAACTGTCAATATCATGAAAGACGAAAAGGTTTTAAAAAGTCAGGTAAACTGTGTATAAAGATATATGACCTGTAAATATGAAGAGTGAACTTTGGATCCTAGATTGAAAAATAAAAAAAGACTGAAAGGGCTATTGAGGGAACAATAGAAAATTTAAAAATAGAAGCTTAGATGGTATGTTTGAAGTAATAGTAAATGTATTGGGTGTGACCAGAAAAAACCCACGATAAACCCCTTAGGAGGTAAATGGGTCTCTTTTAGAGATGGGAGAGCCAAGGGTTGAAGAGGTAAAGGCACTAAGAATCCACCACTGGTGAATGGCAGCACCAAAACATGCCCAAATCTGTCTGTTCCAGAGCATGTGCTCTTGGCTGGTGGACAGTCCTTCCTCTGTAGAACACCCAGAACTCCCAGGAAGCAAGAGAGAAGGCTGTGGTCCTCAGGGTCTCCCAGGGGATGGCAGTGGCTAAGGTTGGTAAAGAGGCACCCTTACTGTTGACACAGCATCATCAATCATTCATTTATTCAAAATTAACTGTGGGGTGACAATGAGAAGCAAGAACCCTGGGCACAGGGAGTTCATAGCTAGTGAAGACGATAGACATTAATTAAATGTTGGAACTACCCAAAGAAACATGTATAATAATAAAATGAGATCAAAACCAATGAAGAAAAGGAAGCAGAAGGCCAGCATAAGACTTCCCTGAGTTGGACCTTGACTAATGAATAGGAGTTAGTGACACAGGCAGAGGAAAGAGTGTCAGCGAGGGTTGTGGCAGGAGGAAGTACAACCTTGCAGTAGGACAGCCTCCTAGACCTAGCAGGTGTGTTGCTCAAGATAAGAATGGAAGAAAGCAGGCAGGGCCAGACCATGTAGGAACTTAGCAGCCATACTAGGGAATTTGTTCCATATCAAAAGAAATGGGAAATTATTAAAGGGTCAAAGTGGGTCACGAAATCTGGTTTAAGGTATAAAAAAAAAATCACTTTGGCTTCAATGTTGAAAGGACGGCTGCGTCGTGGCAGGCAGGGTGGATGTGGTTAGAATGGTTAATTGTGGTTGCCAGTGGTAATTTGGCATAGAGTGAACAGTGTAGAGGGAAGGGACCAGATCCAAGGGATATTTGAGAGGATTTGATATGGGAAAAATGCAGGAGAAGGAGATGTTAAAGGTGACTCTCAAGTTTCCCGCTTGTACCATCAGATGAGACAAGGAACATTCAGTGGGGAAACACCAGATTTAGGTAGATATGAGTGAGATCTTGGAAATGATGAATTAATCGTACTTTTGAGACATCCAAATGGAGATGGGAGAAGGTAGCTGGATGTGCAAGTCTGAAGTTCAGAAGCAAGGCCCAGGCCAGATGCAGTGGCTCATGCCTGTTATCCTAGCACGTTAGGATCACGTGAGCCCAGGAGTTCAAGAGCAGCCTGAGCAACATAGTAAGACCCTACAAAAAATAAGGAAATTATCCTGGCATGGTGGCACGTGCCTGTATTCCCAGCTACTCAGGAGGCGGAAGCAGGAGGACTGCTTGAACCCAAGAGTTCAAGGTTATGTGAGCTATGACCATGCCACTGTCTGAGTGACAGAATGAGACCCTGGTCTCAAAAAGAAAAATAAAATAGAGAGAGGTCTAGACTAGAGATGCACATTTGAGAGTCATTAACTCACGGTTACTGAAGAGTGGTTGAGATGGCATCAGAAAGGGAGACATTGTGCAGATGGGAACGTGTGGGACTCCAGGGCTCATAAAGAGAAGGCAGAAATTGATGCAGAAACACTGGGAACCTGCAGTGGAGGGGTTGAGTGAGGGGTCTGAAGGAGAAGGGGTTTCCTGGGGGAGAGCCCCAGTGTCACTGTCACTGTCTACCACTGTATTTCCCCCCTACTACAGCAGTGCTACCCCACTAGTGCTGGAGGATGGCTCACGCTCTCACCTGGCTTGTGGGCGCTCTTACCTGGATGGTGGGGACCCAGCAGAGGCCACATCTGTTGTCACTGCTTCTTGGGCAAGCTGCTCTTCCCTCGGGCTTCTCTTCTGGTGCTCTCCAAAGCTACAAAACAAAGTACGCCATAATGAATAAATTATGTATTAATAAATAACAAATGAATTAATAAAGCAATTATCTATTAACCAATCCCTTAGTGACTGGCAAAATTTACCTGCAAAAATTATGGTATAAGTATACTGTAGAATATTGTATAGCTGAAGGGAGTAGGAGAGGAAGGGAAGGAGAGAGGGTGGGGGAAGGGAGAGAGTCCCCAATATAGGTATATTGTTTTTTTAAAAAACAAAGCACAAAACAGTGATTACATGCTAACTTTTGTTTTAAGAGGGGAATCTATACTCAAAGTTGCTCATATTACTCATAGGGAAACTCCGAAGGATACAGGAGAAACTGAAAATAGTAAGCCTTACACGTCAAGATAAGGCAGGTAGAGCCAGGGAGAGGAGAAACAAGTTTGAATGGGCAGACACTTACGACGTGACTCTCTAGTCTTAAGTTTTGTGAACCCATAAATATATTACCTATTCAAAATATCGTATTTAAAAATCTGGGAAAATACTGTTTCTCAATTCAAGTTGTATGAGTTCTGCATTTTATATTTTTTAACAAGCCTGATTTTGCCTAGCATGATACTTTTCTAATTAGATTTTTTTAGATAATTGCCAGTTCCCAGGCAATGGTGGGAAGTAATACAGAGACATCCAGTACACCCTTCACCCAGGTTTCGCCAAATGATAGCTTCTTGCAAACCTGTACTACAACATCACAAGGATAATGGCCTTGACACAGTCAATGTACAGACCACTTCCATCACCCTGGGGAGCTACTGACTCCTATCTTGAAGATGTATAATTCTATGAAATGCAATAACACGTTTTACGTAGCAGTGTGTGCAGGGTACTCTCATATAAAAGCCCAGGCTGGGCATGATGGCACATGCCTGTGGTCCTGACTATTTGCTGAGATGGGTGGATCACTTGAGCCCCCAAGTTTAAGGCTGCAGTGAGCTATGATAGTCCCACTGCACCCCAGCCTGGGTGACAGAGCAGGATTCTGTCTCTAAAAAATAACTAAATAAAGAAAATTTTAATAGTCTGGAAGAAAATCTACCACAGCAAAATGGGCATAGTGATAATCTCTGGGCATGAGATGGGTAGTTT
>NW_003852442.1:10521600-10574911 GCF_000181295.1 Otolemur garnettii
TTTTTTTTTTTTTTTTTGAGACAGTCTCACTCTGTCACCTTAGATAGTGTGCCATGGCTTTGTAGCTCACAGCAACCTCAAACTCTTGGGCTCAAGCAACCCTCTTGCCTCAGCCTCCTGAGCAGTGGGGACTACAGGTGCCCATGATAACACCTGGCTTGTTTTTCTATTTTCAGGAAAGACTGGGCTCTCACTCTTGCTCAGGCTGGTCTCCAACTCCTGAGCTCAGGTAATCCACCTTCCTCGGCCTCTCTGAGTGCTAGGATTACAGGCGTGAGCCACTAGGCCTGGCCTTGTTTTCTTTTCTAATTGGAATGAAGTGAAAATATAACATACAATTAACCATTTTAAAGTATACAGTTCAGTGGCACTTAGTGCATTCACCCTGTCCTGGAACCACCTCTTTCTAGTTTCAGCATTTTTCATTACCAGAGAAGAATATCCCGTGCCAATTAGGTAATCACTCCCTGTCTCCTTGCTCCCTCCCCTAATCCCCTGGCCATTCCTGGATATCCAGCATAGTAAAATCCATAGCAACAGAAAGCTATTCCATACAGACAGCATTCAGGAATATCCAGCATAGTCAAATCCATAGCAACAGAAAGCTATTCCATACAGACAGAATCATACAATGTGTGACTTCTGGTTTCTTTTATGCAAATGTTTTTGAAATTCATCCAAGCAGCAGCATGTATCAATACTTCATTCCTTTTCATTGCTGAGTAATATTCCATTGCAGGTATATATTCAGCTAGTGATAGACATTGGGTTGCTTCCAGTTTGGCTATCATAAACAGTGATTCTATGAACATGCGTGTGCAAGTTGTTTGGACACCTGCTTGCAATTGTTTTGGGTATAAAACTAGAAATGAAATTTCTGGGTCCCAACTTTTTAAGGAATGGACAAAGTATTTCCATTTTACATTCCCACCAGAAATTAATGAGGGTTCCTATTTTTCCATACGCTTGCCAACACTGTTATCTTGTGTTTTTTTTTTTTAATTCTAGCCATCTTAATAGTTGTGATGTGTTATCACCAGTATTTGTCAAAGGGTTATCCAATCAGTGCTGAGGGCCCAGAGGCCACGCCCCCATCGCACTCAATAATCTTTAAGTATAGAAACTGAGAAGGTTCAGAGTTAAATTAATCCCAGATCAAGACTTTGCATGGTACATGCTGTGGAAAGACAAAGAAGATAAAAAGTTGAGGTACTTGGCAGAAATGTGGGTGAAGTCTTGCACCATGGCGTGGACGCTGGAAAGGAGAAGAAATGAAACGATACGAGGAAGTTAATGGACTTAGGGGGAAATGTGTGGAGAGGTTAGAGGCCTTACTGATGTCCAGGTGTGACGCAGTTAGAGCAATGGCGGGTGAGCAGCTTGTGGTTAATAAATTATATGTCAGGGTTTAAGAGTCCTAAGCTAGTCTAGTTTGGATGATGACAAAGAATAAAGGTGTCGTTCTGGGAGTGGGTGGCCATCATGGGAGAATTTATAGCTCCTTGGATTTGGAATAAACGAGAAGCCTTGAGTTAGGGTGTTGGTAAGGTCATCCAACCACAGAGGTGTTGAAATTTCCCATATGTCAAGGCCCTAAGTAAATAAGGGAGAGTACACGGAAAGAACATAAAAAAGCAATATCGTGTGTGTTTTAAAGAAGGCTAGTGATTGAGGCCGGGGAAGTATCGATCTTAAAAGAACAATAGAGTCTGGGTGATCAGGAAAAAGTAATTTCAAACAGGCTGTGGGGTGGTAGTGACTTTGGAGGAAGAACCAAGTCACAGTTAAGGTGAAGAGGTGAACTATTTTAAAGAGTTTGATAACGGCAGAAAATTTTAAGTGCTATGGAACACAGATTCCAGGGGAGAGAAAGAAAGGAGGAAGCATCGTGTTGGAGAGAGCTAAAAGAAGTTTGAAGGTTTCTAAAGCTACGTTGCAAACTATATATGAAATGCTTGGGCTACAAAGCACCTAGATATGTGGGATAAAATCGAACAAAATTATTTTCAGATTCATAACCAGGTTTCCAAGAGACTAAGGGAATCCTCAAAGGGGCAGAAACAAAGAGGGGCTTGAAAACTGGAACAATAAGAATATGTTTATGCTGGTACTTTCTCAGTAACCAAGGTTTGGAGTTTAACCCTAGGGGAGGGGAGGCCTTACCAGGGGTCCTCAAACTTTTTATACATTTGGAATTTCATAATCAAGAATTCTAAATTATTTTAAAGAACACATGAACAATTAAAATGTAAAGACCACTAGTCTAACATACATGCTAATCCTGCTATACCTAGAAATAGCTCAGATGTTTTTCGAGAAAATTTGTATTGTTCTTGGCGTCAGGAAGCCTGGCTGACACTTTGCCCTGCTTCCATTATGAAATGCCAGAGTCGGGAAAAATAAGCCCTTTGTACCCTGAGATGAACCAGCAATGACAAGGCCACCCTTCTAGTTCTAGTCCCCAAACTAATTCATGAAAGCATGGACTTCCTAACAAAAAGTGGAATTATCTTATCACTGACTTTTAGAACGCCTACATCTGAGATAAGATCACAGTGTCTGTGAATATGGTGAACATCAGAAACAGCTGCGGTTCTCCACTATGAACAGATCAATGCAAACGGGCAATTTTATAAGATTTTTCCTTTCTTTAGAAAATCTGAAATTCCTTTAAATGCTAAACAGATATTTGGGTTGGTCTTCCTGAAGTCTGACTACCTCGTACCTTTTTTTAAAAAAGTAAATGTTGGCAGGGTGCGGTGGCTCCCACCTGTAATCCCAGCACTCTGGGAGGCTGAGGTGAGTGGGGATCACCTGAACTCACAGGTTTGAGACCAGCCTGAGCCAGAGCAAGACCCTGCCGCTAAAAATAGCCGGGCGTTGTGGTGCCTGTAGTCTCAGCTACTCGGGAGGCTGAGGCAAGAGAGTCGCTTCAGTAATTGCTGAGTATCAAGGGTTTGAGGTTGCTGTGAGCTATGACACCATCGCACTCTACTGAGGGCAACAAAGTGAGACTCTAAAAAAAAAAAAGTAAGTGTTATTGAGATATATTCCACACATCATACAATTTGCCCATTTAAATTGTATGAATGAATGGCTTTTAGCACATTCAGGATTGGGCAATCATCAAAACGATCAATTTAGGAACATAGTCATCATTCCAAAAAGAAGCCCTGTACCTATTAGCAGTCTCTCTCCCCATCTCTCACAAACACCCTCACCGTCAGCTCTAGGAGTAACTAGTCTGGTCTCTGCCAGTATGAGTTTGTCTATTTGGACACTGATATAAGTGGGATCAAACAATACCTAAAATCTTTGACTAGCTTCTTTAACTTAGCCTAAGGTTTTGAAGATTCATCAGTACTCCATTCCTTTGTACTGCTGTGTAATATTCCCTTGTGTAGATACATTAATATCACATTTTACTTACTCATCAGATGACGGACATTTGGGTTGTTTCCCTTTTTTATGACTGTTACAAATAACACTGCTATGGGCATTTCTATAAACGTTTCTGTGTGAACATATGTTTTCTTTTCTCTAGGAGAATTGATGGGCCGGATGGAAACTGTATGTTTAATCTCTTGATCAACTACCAAACTGTTTTCCCAAGTGGCTGAACCATTTTCTATCCCTACCAGCAGTGTATGAGGGCTCCAGCCTCTCAGCATCCTACCCAACACTCACTATTGTCCGTCTTTTTTTATTCTAGCCTTCCTGTAAGTGGGAAGTGGTACCTTGTTTTAATTTGCATTTCCCTGATGGCTAATGATGCTGAATGTCTTTCCAAGTGCTTATTGATCATATCCTTGTAGCTCTTTGAAAATAATCTAAATGCCTTTGTCTCTGGGTCTTCCTTCTATGCTAGTACCATCTTGAGTTAAACTTACTTCCCTTTCTCGTAGTTCACTTAATAAGAAGATAAAAGTAATGGCAACACATTGGTCTTTGTATTTCCCTTCATTCATATACTTATTCATTCATCAAATATATAATGAGTGCCTACCAGGTGCCAGATGCTGTTGTAGGCACCTGGCATATAGAAGAAAATAAGGCAAAAAATCCTTGTCATCACAGAACTTTCATGCTCATGGATTTTTATGTGTATTTCAAAAAACACGTAAAATTCACTATCTTAACCATTTTTAAGTGTACAGTTTCAAGTTTACAGTGTACAGTATTGTGAAACAAATACTCAAAACTTTTGCATCTTGCAAATTTGAAATTACATACCTGTTTTTTTTTTGTTTTTTTTTTTTTTGAGACAGAGCCTCAAGCTGTCCCCCTGGGTAGAGTGCCATGGCATCACAGCTCACAGCAACCTCCAACTCCTGGGCTCAAGCGAGTCTCCTGCCTCAGCCTCCCAAGTAGCTGGGACCACAGGCACCCAGCCATTTTTTGGTTGCAGCCGTCATTGTTGTTTGGCGGGTCCGGGCTGGGGATTCGAACCCGCCACCTTAGATGTATGTGGCTGGCACCTTAGCCACTTGAGCCACAGGCACTGAGCCAGAAATTACATACCTGTTAAGCAAATCCCTTTTCCCCCTCCCCAGAGACCCTGGTATCTTCCATTCCATATTCTGTTTCTATGAATTTGTCTACTTTAGATATCTCATATAAATGGAATCATACAGTATTTGTCTTCTTGTGACTGGCCTATCTCACTTAACATAATGTCCTCTAGGTTCTTCTATTTTGTAGCATGTGATGAGATTTCTTTCCAGTTTAAGGCTGAATAATATTCCATTATTTACCACATTCTGTTTGTCCCTGCAGCCCTTAATGGACATTTTGGTTGTTTCTGCTTCATGAATATTGCAAATAATGCTGCTATGAACATGAATGTGCAAGCATCTCTTTGAGATCCTGCTTTCAATTATTTTGAAAATATACCTGTAAGTGGTAATGCTGGATCATATAGTAGTAGTATTTTTAAGTTTCTGAGGAACTGCCATACTGTTTTCCACAGTGTTTGCACCATTTTGCAATCCCACCAACAATACAAAAAGTTCCAATTTCTCCACCTGTCATTCTTTCGCATGTGGATATCTTGGTTTTTTCCCAAAATCATTTGTTGAAGACACTGTCATTTCTCCACTGAGTGATCTTGGTACCTTTGTCAACAATCATTTAACCATATTTATGAAGGTTTATTTCTCAGCTATTCTAATCCATTGGTCCATTTGTCTGTCGTTACACCAGTACCACAGTGTTCTTATTACAGTGGCTTTGTAATGTCCTTTCATATCAGAAAGTGTGATTCTTTCCATTTTATTATTCCTTTTTAAAATTATTTTGGCTGTTCAGGGTCCCTAGAGATTCCATATAAATTTTAGGGTGATTTTTTTTTTTGTATTTTGCTAAAAATGCCATTGAGATTTTGATAGAGATCATGTTGAATCTGTAGATCACTTAGGGTGACATGGACATCATAACAACATTGAGTCTTCTCATCCATGAGCATGAGATATTTTTCTATTAACTCTTGTCTTCTTTAATTTCTTTCGGTAATGATTTATAGTTTTAATTGCACACACTTCTTTTGGATTAGGTTTATTCCTAAATATTTTCTTCTTTTTGATGCCATTTCAAGTAGAATTGTTTCTTAATTTTTTTAAAATCATTCATTGAAGCTGGGCAAGGTCGTCAGGTCTGTAATCCTAGCCCTCTGTGAGGCCAAGGCAAGTGGATTGCCCTGAGTTCAGGAGTTCAAGACCAGCCCCAGCCAGAGAAAGACCTCAACTCTTAAAAAAAAAAAGAAAGAAAGAAAAAGCAGGGTCTTGGGGCAGGTGCCTTTAGTTCTAGCTACTTGGGAGACTGAGGCAAGAGAATCGCTTAAGTGCAAGAGTTTGAGATTGCTGTAAGCTGGGATGCCACGGCACTCTACCAAGGGCCACAAAGTGAGACTCTGTTTCAAAAAATAATAATAAAATACAATACAATAAAACAGGCATAGTGGTGGACACCTATAGTCCCAGATAATTGGAAGACTAAGGCAAGAGGACCACTTCAGCCCAAGAGTTTAAGGTTGCTGTAAGCTGTGATGCCACAGCACTCTACCAACAAAGTGGGACTCTGTCTCAAAAAAAATAATAATAAAATAAACTTCAAACTAAAACAAATACAAAATTCAAGAAAAATTTTAAAAACTGATTTTTCCATATTGCCTTCACAGCCTACAACTTTGCTGAATCCAGTTACTGGTTCTAAAGAGTTGTGTGTGGAATCTTTAGGGTTTTTTACATGTAAGATTGTATCATTTGTGAACAGAGATAATTTTACTCCTTCCTTTCTAATTCAGATGCCTTTTTTTTTTCCTTTTTCCTGTCTAATTGCTCTGGTTACCACTTCCAATGTTATGTTGAATGGAAGTGGTGAGAGGGGGTATGTTCCTGATGTTAGAGGAAAAGCTTTCAGGCTCCCAGTACTGAGTACGATGTCAGATGTCTGCTTTTCATATACAACCTTTATTATGTTGACATAGTTTCCTTCCATGCCTAGTTTGTTGAGAGTTTCTATCACAAAAGGGTATCAAATCTTGTCAACTAATTTTTTGCAACAGTTAAGACGGTTATGGGGTTTTTGTACATCATTCTGTTAATGTGATATTTTGTTTGATTTTTATATGTTGAACTGTCCTTGCATCTCAGGAATAGATCCCACTTGGTGAATAATCCTTTTAATGTACTGTTTAATTTGGTTTTCTAGTACCATGCTAATATTCATATTATCTCAATTTTAGTAGATGCACTGCTGAAGGGAGCACACTCTTGGGTTTACTTTTAAAATGGGGCATCAAAATGGCCCGGTGCAGTGGCTCACACCTGTAATCCTAGCACTTCTGGAAGGCTGAGGTGGGTGGATTGCCCAAGAATTTGAGACCAACCTGAGCAAGAGCAAGACCTCCATCTCTAAAAATAGCTGAGCTGTTGTGGCAGGCAACTATAGTTCCAACTACCCAGGAGGCTCAGGCAAGAGGACAGCTTGAGCGCAAGAGTTTGAGGTTGCTGTGAGCTATGACGCCACCACACTCTATCAAGGGACTGAACTGTGGTTATCGAATAATGAATGAGCAAGAATTCTTTTCTATGTTTGAAACACTGACAAAATTAAGACATGCCATGTGTTGGATCTTCTGCTGATTGGTTTCTTTGAGAAACTGGGCATCACTTCTTACATAATATACTTCTACGTGAAATGTCAGCAAATGACTGCCTCCTGGGCAGGTGCCGTGAAACAATTTGGCCCATAGAGAGTATGTGCATAGCAACGTGCAGAGCACGTAAAGTGACAAAAATTCTTTCCTTGGTAAACTCTCGCCAGGATCCTCTGAGCTTTTTCTCCATTAGACTTTAACAGATCCAAACAAAACATAATTTCTAACAGCTCAAGGCCATATCCCAAAAATGACCCTAGTCCCCTTAAAGTGCCTGCCTGAAAAAGCTCAGGAGCCAAAAGAATTCACTATTTGCCCTAAGCAGCACCTGAAGATGGGGTCCCTGCCTCCCAGCACCCGTGAGAGAGTAGAAGTCTAACTTCCACAAGGACCATTTAACAAACCCAGATGGGTTTCACATGGACCAAACCCCTTCCCACTTTTTTAAAATGTTCACTTCTCTGACTCTACTGTAGAGTCACCCACACCCGTCTCCCTTTAAAAGGCTGTCACCTCTGTACAAACCAAAGTCGAGGTTGAGTTTGTGCTGAACTCTTCTCTATTTCAATAGGATATTACTGATTAAAATCTGTCCTTACCACTTTAGTGTCTGGCTTTATCTCTGACAAGCGCGTAGGAGTGGATTCGTGGCTGAGAAGAGACCCTAACGGTAAGAGACCCAAGACGGTGAGGGACACGATTCTTTGGAGAAAAGTTCCGGGGGTGGGGGAACCATACTATAGAAAACTGACACCAGGTAAAGGGATTTTCTGGTCTGCTTCACAACTCACCGGACTTGCTGAAACTGGCCTAGAGCTAGGAAAGGATTAACAGGTGTTTACAATTCCCAAGGATGCTCTGTCAACTTCCTGAGAGCCTTCCACAAGACAGGACCCAAATCCGGGGCAAAGGAGAAAGGGAAACTCGAAATAGGGGGTAAATCTGGGAGATGAGGCCGAGGGAAGAAACAAAATGGAATTCAGTAAGAAAAAGCAGGCGCTACCGGAACACCCTCTCGCGGTCCGCTTGGGTCCTGCGGCTGGAGCGCCCCCACTGTCTGCGCATGCGTAGTCCAGCAACCGCGCGTGCGCCTTGCGCAGCGCAGCCCACTGCGCAGGCGTGCGTCCCCGGTCCGAGAGTTGATGGCTGCTGCGGGCGGGCTAGGCTCGGTGCTTTATGGCAGCACGTTTGAGGTGCTCGCCAGTTCCCCGGTAGGCGGTGCTCCGACATAGGAAGAAAGGCGAATGCACAGTTTTGAGAGCCCTCCGACCTTTTTGTAGTCTCAAGGTGCTCAGATAGCTGGCAATTAGCTCTCTCATGCGAATTTTAAACTTGTTAGGAAGCAACCCCCGCCCGAGAATTCCTTTTTTATTTAGAGACATCCGAGACATGATGGACACTTCAGAAATGTCATCCGTTGTTTGACTTCCATAGGGAAGAATTGTAAAGTTAAGGAGTAGTTGATTTGAAAAAAAAAAAAAAAAAGCGTTCATAAACAACTTGCATGTGCACAGAATAATTTTGAAGTATGAACCGGCAACTAATAACTGATTGCTTCGGGAGAGAAGAAAGTGAATGGCTGAAGGGCAGGGATGAGAAAGGACAGTAATTGAGATTTGTCAATGTGCATTTATTATTTTAAAAAAGATTGAATGTTCATTTGGCTCATTTATCAAAATGTAGATACCAAGGAAATTCTCAAGAGAATTCTGTAATGTGTGAATCTAAAACGTCTTGTGTATACCGTAAACCACTAAGTATTCCTGTTTATTTCTGGACAGATATCTTTAGGGGATTGGATGGGAAGAAAGGAAAAGAGGAGCCAGGCATTTTTGGAAACTTGTCAGCAGTGGTGACGTACAGGAAACTGAAATCTCTATTATCTTAATCATTGTATATTCGTTTTGGATTTACTGAGGAAAATTAAAAGATAAATTTTAGCGTTAGCTCACTGAACTCAAACTTAGATTGGAAGGGAACTTTTGATGTTTATTTTTGTAAAGGAAATTATTTGGGTGTGACTGGCAGGGTTGAGACCTAAGTTTCCTCTTCCACATAAGGAGAACATCCCTTGGTGATGAATCTCCTGATTATGGTATATTTCTGTCTTCAACCTTACAAGGTAACTTTAGGCTCCCTCCTCTAAGGGAAATGGGGAGGAAAAAAAATAAACAGACAACCGTGCCTAGGAGAATTTGCAGACAAAAAGCTCATGCTGAAGGAAGGTCTGGGATACCTGTCATTGCTGGGTCAAGCTGAATGGGTTTGAATTTGTTCCCTAATAAGTGGTAGTGGATCTAGGCAAGGGTGGGAATTTGGGACTAGATGTTAGGGATCCAAAAATGTTAAAAGTATAAAGATAAGGGCCAATAGTTATAATTTGTTGCCTCTAAGTTTGCCCTGTAAGTAGGGAGTCAGAAGTTGAGCGCCCAGATAAAATGTCTTAGGAATTGTGGTTAAGTAACTCCAAAAGTCAGAACATTTACAAAGAAGTAAATGAAACCTAGTGGGTAATGCAGCAGTCACATTGAGCAATGCCTGAGGATAGAAATTTCCCTGCAGAGGAGAAAAAAACACATCACAGCAGCACATACTTGGTAAAATTTATTTTTTAAAAAAAGAAGAAAAACAATAATTTATGCTCTTGGCAAAATAAAGGACCTTGTCTATATAAATGTTTCTTAGAAAACGTATGAAAAGATAATATAACATAATAAATCAATATTAACATTACAGCAAAAGTAATGATTCCATAACAATAAGGATATTTCTGGCCCTTAACAGCAGTCTTTCTGGAAGGTTGTCTGATTCCTCCTTTCTGTAACACACATGTGCTCTCACTTTAAGAAAGCCTGATGCGCACAAATCTAAATTTAGGAAGTCAATCAATCAAAGGATATTTATTTGCAACACAAAACATTTCTTTACCAAAAAAAAAAAAAATCAACAAAAAGGCTTCTTTCAGGAATCCTTCAAATAGAAACTTTGCCTAACATCTTCAAATATAATTAACCAAATATGTGTGTCCCCAACTTCTTTCCAATTATAATTCTATTGCATAAAGTGAGTTATACCTGAAGTGAGGCACTAACTGAGTTGGGCTTCAGACCTGACAGGAGAGAGTATGTTCTTACTTAGAGTGTGTGGAAATGGTGAGGGTACAAGTTCTCTCCATCTTTTGCTTCTCTCATTCTGAGCCCTTATTTTCTTAGCTCAGCTGCTTTCTGGAACTTTTGTTCACCTGGTACTCTCAAGAAAAAAGGAGGCAATCACAGGGGAGGGCAGGTTAATGAATTAGCAAGTCACTCCAGTAGAGCAGAGGGACTGAATGTGTATGTGGGTTTAAGAGGAAAAGCAGAGCAATCCTGAACATGTAACATGGTGCTTTGGAGGCCCTTCTCCCAGTAGGGCCATCTGACTCCCTGAGGAGAGGTAAGGCCGGTCCAGCCATTCCCAGATAGGACACATCCTCGGGAGAACGAATGAGGGTCTATTTATCACACTCCTCCTGGCTCCCTTCAGCACAATGGTAGTGCTGCTCACAGAACTCCTGGATCCGGTTACAAGCCTCCAACATCATCACCTCGGGGACCGTGATTACCACTCGGAAAAAATTCGGATACTCGAAGCACTGCAAAAATAAGAGCCTATTATTTTTCAGAGCAATTGAATCTGGTATTGCACTACCCTAAAATGGCTAGGCCCTAATCAGCAAGAAGCAATGATGCCATTTTATCAGGGCCATCAGTTTATTCATTCCCCATCACTGTAGTGCTAAGTAACTGAGTTCACTCATGCTAAAAGAGATTTATGGGACAAGTTTGATTTCCTCCTACTTAAAATGTTTGTTTGCAACTTTTCTTCCCACGTGGAGAGAAATTTTAAATGGACCTATCAGACACATCAGTTTGAATTTACCAAATTAGAATACACTTTGTTGGAGGAGAAGTGCTCAGGCTAAAAACCAACCCAGGGAGAGCTCCCGGGGCCGTAGAAACAAGAACGTCCTGAGAGAGATATAAGCACTCACCATTGCTGGGAGGCACTGGACAGATTGCTCAGCAACTAACCGCTCCGTGAACTCCACATCATTCTCAAATTCTGGGAAATGTTCCATCTCAATTCCAACCTATACCAATAAGAAGAAGGAGAGGCAAACTTATCAGAAGGTGGGAGAACAGGCCAACACCCTATGGCCAAAAATCAAAGGAGGGTCTACTTCAAAAGATTATCTTGGAATGTTACCACTAATAACTAAGAATGCTTAGCATTGAGGAACTCACGGAATTTTTCTCAGGGAGGAGAGGATATATTTATATTAATATTTTCATTTATTGAACAGTTCCTTTCTAGATGCCAAGAAGTGAAAGCTGGAAATAGAACACCAGTGTTTCTCAAAAGAGGCACTGGCATTATTTTGACCTTAACAGTAGGGCCAGGCAATTCTTTATTACATGGGAGTGTCTCCCCCATTGTAGGGTGTCTAAATGGCAATAGCATTTTGTGGACCAGGAATGCTAAATGAATAAATAAATAAATAGCACTCCCAAGTCATTCTGAAAACTGACAATTTCCTGTACATTTCCAAACTCCACTAGGGAACCAGTATCACTCCCAGTTGAAAACCACAGTGGAACAGAAAGCCTTTCACTTACATCTTATATATTCCCTATATTTCCACATTAAGTGATTCTCTGTACTGAAGAGTTTTAAGAGTTTTACTCATTTTAAGAGTATTACGAGCACTGCAGTTAAATTACATCAATGGGACATCAGAATAAGACTGACCCAGGAGCCTAGCTGGTTCTTTGTGGCAATCCTGCTGCCTGGCTTCCCTCTGCTTTATAACATAGATAAATCTAGTGCCTGCCACTCACAGACTTACCATGAGGTACATGGCCCCAGAAGGATGGACTGGCTGGAGTCCAGGGATGGCAGCCAGTGCCCCATAACAGAGATCAGCATTGGACTATAAAAGGAGGCAGAGAGAAATCAGGATCAAAAATTAAGTAAAAGAAAACCCAAGTTGTCAAAATTAGAGCCCTCATTGAAAACCAGGAACCTATGTTTGATCTTCTGGCATAAGGAGCCAATAAGAAAAAGCTCCATCACTTGAAGTTTTCCACCAGGAGCAGAGCAAATTGCCAGAAGTGAGAGAAATGTGTGGGTGGATACTTACACAGAAGCTGCCCCTGATATGGAAGCCCCATGTTGGAACATTGCTCCAGAACTTAGAACCCATCATTCCTAATTCCACTGGTGGCCTTCTCCAGCTCCTAAACTCCCAAAGTGGAAGGCCATGGGCTGCCCTTACCTTGAGGAAGCTTAGGGTGTTGTGGTAGAACTCTTGTGGGGTACGACGCAGGATGCTTTTCAGAGCTCCCTGGACAATGGTACAGGGTCCCAGTATCCGCTGACTCAGCTTCACCAGCCCGTCTCGGATCTAAAAGTCCCCCCAAGAAACACATCATTTAGCTTTAGCCTAAGTGTCCCTACTTGGGGGATTCTTCTTCTGACCTCTTTTTCTATCAGATTTTTAATCTTGGGAAGCAATAGTGCCTAGTGGCCTTCTTAGACCACCTAGGTTTGGAGCTCAGCTCTGCCACACACCTGCTGTGTGACTGCCAAGAAAAAGATAATGGAGCAAAAAGTCTACTTTGTCACTCGAAAGAAAATACCCTACAATATACATACTATTTCACCACATTATTCTCACCTCATTGCCAAAAATATCTCTTCGGTCATGGATGAGAATCCAGCCCAATCTCCAGCCTGGAACCAGCCAACGCTTGGCCAGCCCTCCACAGGACAGGATGGGGACGTCATTGCTGAGGGTGGCTAGTGGTTCATATTTGCAATCTGAAAACACCTGAGGAGAGAGGTGCCAAATATGATCATCTTCTTGCTTACTTCCCCTCTGGAATCCCAGATCCCACACCTCCTGACCTTTTCCTTCTATCACTAGGGATGAGGCCTTGGGTAAATAGGCTCATTCCTACCCTGAGGCATGATTGGGATTCCCAGAGGTTTCAGAGGGGGCTATCCAAAGAATTTGGTGTCTAGTGTGGATTAAAGGAAGCTAAAATGAGGAAATTGACCCTCACACAGTAATATGTATGACTCCAAGAAGCTGGCTCTATGGAATTAGTGACTATTGGAGTTACAGATTTAAAAATAAAATATGGGCCCCCAGTCCCTTATCTGAAATTCCTGGCCCCAGATATGTTGCAGAATGAAGAATGGTTTGGACTTTAGAAAGGTCCTGTGGCGTATTTACGTTCTTTTTTTTTTTTTTTTTTTGAGACGGAGCCTCAAGCTATCTCCCTGTGTAGAGTGCCATGGCATCACAGCTCATAGCAACCTCCAACTCCTGGGCTCAAGCAAGTCTCCTGCCTCAGCCTCCCAAGTAGCTGGGACTACAGGCGCCCACCACAACACCTGGCCATTTTTTGGTTGCAGCTGTCATTGTTGTTTGGCGGGCCCGGGCTGGGGATTCGAACCTGCCACCTTAGGTGTATGTGGCTGGCGCCTTAGCCGCTTGAGCCACAGGTGCTGAGCCTTTATGTTCTTTATGTAACTCTCCCAGAACAGTCTATGATGGCATTCCTACTCAAGAATAGTTAACATTTCTCCTACCTCCCCTACACTCTTAACAAATATCTAGATCCTTAAGTGGGAGACATAAAATCTACAAATATCTTTTTAGCAGGCCAAATCAAGTTTTGCAAACAAATGAATTCTAAGAGTCTTGGGATTTCCAGAGTGCTTTGGGTTTTGGAAAACTGGCTAAGGAGTTTATATTTGATGAGAGTGCAGGGATGCTGATTTGCTGTACTGAAAGGAGCTGCTTCTGATTATTCCAGTTTCCACCTCTAAAAATCCCATAAAATAATTTGGGATTGAGATTATCATAGTTGTATATCCTGACCAAGACTCACCATGTCTCCATAGATCTCATCAGCTAAGATGGGGACGCACTGCCTTGCAGCCACTGCAAATAAGAGAAACATGATTTGAAATTATTTTCAACGTGAATTGCCTTTTCGCTTTCACTTAATATTCACCTGGTCTTCTTGTGCTTTGTATTTTATGTTTGCATGTCTTGTCTTCCTATTTAAGAACTGAAAATTCAGATATTCTTCCATGGTACAGAGACTGAATCTGCCATTTAATTGACTAGACAATTCAACTCTCTTCTACGTGATGGGAGTGGTGAAGAAGCAAGTATTTCTTTTTCTCCTTCCTTTAGGCAAGTCCTACCACTCCTCTGGCACACTGTTGACTAGAGATGCTGGTGGGGCCCCTCTCTCTCCATCACAGGTTTGGAACTTAGAGAAGTTCCAGACTTTTTTGTCATTCCAGAAAAGAGCTAACGAATTTTGTCCCCATCTCCTCCTCCGTGAAGTCTGCTGAACTTACCTGCTAGAATCTTCCGAAGATGACTTTTACTGAACACTGACCCACAGGGGTTTGACGGATTATTGACAATGAGACAAGCTGTCTTTTCATCAATCAGAGATTCCAGTTGTTTCAGGTCAATTTCCCAAGACTTCTCTGGCTAGAGAGGAAGCAAGAATGAGATAAAGATGATTGTGAAAAATTTAGGGGGACTACTCACTTAACCCAAGAGTGCAATGGAAGTAATAAAATGTGTCTTTGGACTCAGCCACCTACTTTCAGACCTTCTGCTCCTGAGGTAATGGTCATATATTTTTACAAGGTAGTAAGTGAGCACTTGAGTCTAAAATTTAAAGTTGGCTAGTCGAGGTGGTTCACACCTATAATCCTAGCACTGTGGGAGGCCAAGGCAGGTGGATTACTTCAGCTCACGAGTTTGAGACCAGCCTAAGCAAGAGTGAGACCTGGTCTCTACTAAAAATAGAAAGCTTAACCAGGTGTCGTGCTGGGCACCTGTAGTCCAAGCTACATGGGAACTAAGGCAAGAGGATCATTTGAGCCCAAGAGTTTGAGGTTGCTGTGAGCTATGCTGCCATGACGCTCTACTCAGGGTGATGGAGTGAGACTCTGTCTTAGAAATAAAAAAACAAATTTGAAGTTATTTACCAATAAGTTGTAGAGTTTGACCTCAATTCCCATAGATTCAGCTAAAGTCCTGTAGAGAGAGAAACCGGGTCTCGGAACCAGGATGTTTTGCCCTGGGTTGGCCAACACAGCTAAACAAAGTTCAATAGCCTGACTGCAGCCACTTGTCAGAATTACATCCTGTGGAAAAAACAAAAGGTTTATTTCATTAGGGGTCCCAGCAGCAACAGGAGAAAAGGATGTCAGATGGATGAGTCGGGAGCAATAATGAACTTACTTTAACAAGTTCTACGTAAAGTAGGAGGGACTATACTAAGCCAAAACCAAAAGAAATTAATATGTATATATAAGTTCATATCTTAACTATCATTAAAAATGTTGGCCACTTAAATAAACAAGTCGCTTTTAAGAGGACGGGTAGGCTGTGATTCAGCAGATTTCCATGTGAGGGCCTGCTGGCCTTGGACTTTTTTCACCTGGTTATTTATTTACTTTTGGCCAGAGATTTGAAACCTGGCTCTTCTCTGAAATATATCTCTTATGTTAGAAAATAAAGAACACAACACCTTTTATGTTAGAAAATGCTGACCCCACACGGTAAACCTTAGGCAGGATTGCATCATTTAACCTGTCACTGCTACCAACCCAATGTCCTCTGTCTTTCTCTCTGAATGTCCTTACAGTGAATGGGAAAAGCTACAAATAAAAAAAATATTCTGTTAATTTTTAACATGTCATTGTTTGGTGTTTATGAATTATTCTTAAATGGCATTTTGCAGACACTCAAATACAGGTGATCTTGTATTTGATTGACGCCTTGAAACAGATACCATGAAAGTTGTATGCGGTGTCATTATTATATCACAATGACACCAAATATAGTCCCTGATAAGTGACCCTAACAACACTAGAAGTCTTCGAATTGCTAAAGGGGAATTATCCTCAGCTTCTTCCCCGCACAGCAAACTTATTCCTTGTAGAACAGAAACGAGGAAAGGGGGATATTGTTAGCCCTAAATTGCTTCAGAGCTGGTACCTTGTATAAGGCTCACCTTCGCTTCCAGAGGTGCCTCAGGACAGTGGTAATAAGAAGCAATCTCCTCACGACTGGTGAGGTAGCCTGAAAAATAGAATAGAAAGTGGAAGGTGGAGTTTTCAGCCCTCAACTGACAGCTATGCCCCAGAGGGTCAGCATGGGCTTCAGTCTGCATCCTGCCCCTGCACAGAGGACATTCTGTTTAGTTCAGCTCTCAGCTGCTGTAGATAAAGGAGATTCACTTTACATTTTACAATTTTAGCATAAACACAGATGTTTAAACAGTAATAAGAAGGAGCTCCCCAAACCATAAAATAGTGTCTTGATCACTGTAATGATGTTTTATTCTGTGTAAAATAAAGGATTTAGATTATTTCTAAATCTCTTTTAAGGATTGTATTTTTTGAAAAGTTATAATCAGGCGATGTTGGCCAATTGGATGAAAGTATTTCAAATTGTATATGGAAACAACACACTGTATCCCACGATAGTATTAATGTGCACTAATATGATTTAATTTTAAAAAAAGAAAGAAAAGTTATAATCAGTGCATTTAACAGATGTGGTCTGTTTTATGTTTTGTGTGTTATATAACATTCATAGAAGTATTTTCTGCAAATTTTTTCTTTTAAATTTTTTTCCTGTACAGTATTTCCAAGTATTGGCTTACAAGCTTGAAGTATAGGCAGATTCATGCCCATTATATTTGCAAAACTTTACTCTGAAACAAGTTAACAAAACAGAGACACTATTTCATAATGTTTGTTAATAGGTATAAATGGAACTCTTGAAATTATACAAATTAGTATTTCCTTAATTGTTAATGAGAAAGAACACTCTTGTTTATGTATCTATATTATATATGTATATATATTTATCTATCTGGCTATCTAGCTATATAATTATCTGTATTTCCTTTGGCATAAAATGCTTAAATCCTTTGAACATTTATCAAATGGAGACTTGGTTTTGGCTTTTCAGTTCCCTAATACTTTGGATATTAAAATCATTATAAACTCAGGGTGGCACCTGTGGCTCAAAGGAATAGAGAGTGGCCCCATATACTGGAGGTGGTGGGTTCAAACCCAGCCCTGGCCAAAAACTGCAAAAAAAATTAAAATCACTATAAACTTTTTTATAACCTAACTTCTGGTCATAATTTTGTTTTTTATTGTATGAAACTTTATAAAATGTCAATAGTTACCCTAAAAACCATGACCCTGATATCTCTTTGAAGTATTTTTATAAAATATGATTTTAGCATGAAACTGGGTTTTTATTCTTCATTAAGAATATGTTTCTAGGCTCAGTGCCTGTGGCTCAAGTGGCTAAGGCACCAGCCACATACACCTAAGGTGGCAGGTTCGAATCCAGCCTGGGCCCACCAAACAACACTGATGGCTGCAACCAAAAAAAAAAAAAATTAGCCAGGCGTTGTGGTGGGCGCCTGTGGTCCCCGCTACTTGGGAGGCAGAGGCAGGAGACTTGCTTGAGCCCAGGAGTTGAAGGTTGCTGTGAGCTGTGATGTCACAGCACCCTACCCAGGGTGACAGCTTGAGGCTCTGTCTCAAAAAAAAAAAAAAAAAGAATATGTTTCTAGACTGGGTGTGATGGCTCACGCCTGTAATCCCAACACTATGGGAGGCCAAGGCAGGTGGATTGCCTGACCTCATGGGTTCAAGACCAGCCTGAACCAGAGCGAGACCTTGTCTCTAACAATAGCCAGGTGTTGTGGCAGGTGCCTGTAGTCCCAGCTATTTGGGAGGCTGAGGCAAGAGAATCACTTGAGCCCAAGAATTTGAGGTCGTGGTGAGCTATGATGCCACAACACTCTACCACAAAGTAAGACTCTGTCTCAAAAAGAAAAAAAATATGTTTCTATGTTCATGTATACACTAGGGAAAAAAACGTGAAACCGTGAAACAAAGCCGAAGAATGACTTATTTTGCCAAGTTCTTTAGGGTAGAAATTTTGTTTGTTTGTTTGTTTGTTTTTCTTTTAGGGTAGAAATTTTTAATAGATGAAAATAATTAAACCTAAACAGGAATGATTTCTTTCTATCAGAGACAATCTTTTATCTTTCCACGATAGCCATTGGTGAGCCTCTGGCCTCGGCCACCCAGTAGCCAGGACTATAGGCTTTTCACCTCTTTGATCTTAAAACCACTCCAATTACATTTCAAAGTGATCAGGACATAATGAAAATAGGCCTTAAACAAATAGAGAAGAAATAAAACAGGACAGTAAATAAATTAATTTAGGACCTAGAGGACTCAGTAAGCAAGCAATTCCAGCTAGACTCAAGGCCTTCACCTTAGCATGAGTAAGGATAGGACAGAAGCATTATTTGAGAAGTACATTTGGGAGCCTCCAGAAGTACCAGTCTGCCAAAGGAAGCCAGAAAAGAAGTTGGACTTTGATGCCTTATGCTTCAGCCTCCTGAGCCCATTTTCCCAAAATCCATTCAATCTTAGCTTCTCCTTATGAATTATGCATCATGAAAGTGAGGAGAATTGCTGGAAGTTTAGTCCTATTATAAGAGCACTAAAGATTTGGAAGCCACCAGGTATAGTCTCAGGAGGAGCTTACCAATGGATGGGGCGTAGCCATTATATTTCCCTGAGTCCAGGGCATCTTTCATTGCTTGAGTAACTTCGGGGTCTGTAGGCAGGTTTCCAAACACAGTTGGGTCCCCTTTACATGGGAGGGAAAAAAAAAAACAAAAGGAACCACCAAGAGGTTACCCTCCCCTGTCCAGCACTAGACTCTCCCTCCACTCCCATCTTCTCCAACCAGCTGGTAAGGATGGGAATGGGGTGGAGATAATGACAGCCCCAGTCTCATGTCCCCAACTCACCAATTGACAGGGAAATCATAGTTTTGTTTGGATTTGGCTTCACCTTCATGCCGTCCACGATGGCCCGGATGGGGTTAAAAGTTTTGTTGGACATGTCTGATGGCCTCACAGACCACCTGGCCTTCCTGCCTTTCATTTTTCCCGGCACAGAGCTTCTGCCACCTAAGCTAACATGCATGTCCAGAACAGAGGGGAGGTCACCATTGGCATTCATCTGAATCACGTATGGGTCCATCACTCGGGAAGCCTATGGGGGAAAGGAAGAGAGCGGTCCCATGATGTTGAGAGCAAAGCACTAGGGGGAATCAGATTGCTACATTGGCATCTATACATCAAGGTGACTTCACTGGGTACCTCTTTCCAAACTTTTCCTTTCTTTCCATTTTTTCTTTTTCTCCTACTTTCTCTTGTAAAGTAGCTTTGCTACGAATGAGGGGAATTTTAAAGCTTTCTCTTGAGATGGAAAGTAAAGCAAGAATCCACTCCTGATGTTGTCCTCATCTATGGTAAGTGGGTTTTGCTATGGACACTGCAGACCCTGTGAAAGCGTAACCACACTCCAAGCCAGTGAAACCAGAGAGAAATAACATGCAAATTGCTAAACGGTCAAAGCATCGGTGCCCCCTCCTCTCCACATGGAGAAAGAAAGGCCAAGAAGGAGCCTCCCTAATGTTTCAACACCGTGTATCTTGCCCTCTGCAGAGACCCACTATTTTTCCTTTGAGATGATAGTTATTTTCTTAATGCTTTGTAGTTATAATTGTCATAATAATAAAAGGATTATAGATTTAAAAGAAAAAATTTAGTGTTAATATTGTCCTTAGTAAAAGTGAAGCCCTAGCCCATAAGCAACGTAATACACCAAAAGGAGGAAAGCAACCAGCCCGTCACCACCAACAGAGCAGCCCAGGCTTGAGATCATTACCTTCCAAGTAAAGGAGAAGCTGCCTTCAAGTAGCCAAACCTAGAAGCTCACTGGGTTCTCCTTTGACAAGTTACGGTGACAATGAACTCAGAGACAGAGGCTGACTCCTGAAATAGTCTCCACAATTGGGCGTTGGGCCTGAGACTTTCCTGCCATTGGCTGGGCTGAGAGCTGAGCGGTGGCCCTCCCCTGGCCCCTTCCCTCCCCTCCCCTCCCAGGTCCTTGCTGTTTCTCAGCCCTAACCCCACCCACCACCCTCAAACGCAGAATTTGTCCTCACTTCTAACACCTGGAAGTCTCTACCTTAACTCTTTCTGGGCACTTTGTGAGGAAGCAAGTTCTGATACCGGTGGGTAATTTGTATTAAATCTTTTGTTGCTGTTGTTGTTACAAAAGTTTTAACAGTACTGAGATACAGAAAGTAAAAATTGAGAGTCCTTCCTTGGATCCTGATCCCTGTACACTCCATTCTCACTCCCAGGTGGGCAGTAGTAATGACCTTTTCTATCCATTCACATGGAGACAGGTAGATGGCACATAATAGATACAGACATAGATAGTAGATACATAATTTTACAGATTTTCAAAACACAGAAAGAATCATGCTCTACATTTTATTTGGCAACTTTTTTTTTTTTTACATCTCACACCTTGGACCTCTTTCCTTGTTAGTCCACAAAGTTTTCCTCTAGTCAGAACAAATCTGGCTGTTACATTAAATTCTATTCGACAAATATCTTAAAAGTACAGGCCCTCCAAGGCAGTGGGTTCCTGTGTAGTTTTAGCCTTGTACCGTGTGTGAATGCTTCATTTGCCTGCCATGGGGTTATTGGAAGAAGAAAATGTGAGGCAGGGTCCACACAAAATGACAAAGCACAAGGTTCACAGCAGAAATCCCAGCATTCCTGTTCACCTACCAAAAAAGAAAACCACCCATTCAAGGGTTAAGAGAAGCTTTGATGACCCCTGGGGTTCAGATCCTATCTGTTTATTTATTGGAAGGCAAAGAGTTGTTACATAACTGCTCTCTTCTCATCTAGTTTCAGTGGTTTAAGTCTCCCCTAGGATTGAATACAGTTGTCCCCTCTTATCTGCAAGGGATAAGTTACAACACCCCCAGTGGCTGTCAGAAACCATGGATGCCTGAAGCCACATGTACTAAACCCCATAAATATGTGTATTCCAAGGTGGGAATGGCAGGTAATGTCTACAGCATGGATATGCTGGACGAAGAGGTGATTCACTCCAGGGTAACGTGGAGGAGGATGGTGCAAGGTTTTCTCAAGCTGCTCAGAATAGTGCACAATTTAAAACATGGGAATTATTTATTTATGGAATTTTCCATTTAATATTTTCAGGCTCAGTTGACTGAAACCTCAGAAAATGAAACTTTAGATAAGGGGAGACTACTGCATAAGGAATGCTGCCCAGGACATCCTTGTCATAAATGTTGGTTCACATAGTTTATTATTTTCTTAGAATAAATGTCTAGACATTGCATTGAAAAGAATAAACATTATTTTCCTCTTTTTTAATAAAATAAAATAGGTCCTTATAAATTCAACAAGAGATGTTCATAAACTAACCTTTATAGGCAAAACGCCTATAATGCCTCTGGCCAAAACTGCCGTTTGAGAGAGAGCAGTGAAAAGACTTTGTGCAGGCACACTTGTGAGAAACTGAGGCAGAATCCCATATGGCTGGGTTGGTTGCGGACCTAACATGACTAAGGCTCTGGCTGGAATGGCATTTCCAGAGATGTCCAGATTGAGTTAAGGAATTAAGGTTGACTTTATAAGGCCAATAAAAAAGCCCTTTGGAAAACTGGCCAGATACTCATCAGTAACCTTTCCTGATCTGTGGTAGGTTACGAAGGTCGCTTGCTGATGGGTCCAGGAATGGAAATGTGTGCAGGGACCTCAAGAGAAGAGGAATTTACCCAATGCATACAGGTATCTAATGGCACAGATGAAACCTAGGTTCGTGAAAGGCTTTTGAGAAGTCCAGCCTGAAAATTCCTTATAAAAGTTTCCAGCAAAAAAACCCTGACTTAAGGCCTACATGAGAGCAGAGGTTTGCACACAAATTCCTGTATGCCCAAGAAGTTTCTTTATACCTTACTTAAAGATTCTAAGTAACAGCCTCCAAACTGACAAGGTCAGCAAGGGCAGGTATTCAATCTACCTTGTTCCTCCATAGCCTCAGGCTTCATCAGATAAGAACAAAGAAAGTAATGACTGCAACCTGTTCTTCATTAAATTATGTTAAACCAGGTTATGTTGAAAGGGTTATGCTTAAAGGTGTATGTTGGGTGGATTATCAGATTATTAGGGAGGAACTACTTACAGGGCAGGTGGTCACAAGATGTTCAAATGAATTAATGAAGTCATTGATGTCCAATGCGCATGTGCAGAGGTATTGTAATGAAATATGAGGTCATTGTATGAGGTCATTACATATGTAACGAGGTCATATAATATGTAATGAGGTCATTACAATATGTAACAAGGTCATTGCTGTATAGCACACATGTACAAGATTGACTATATAAACCAGGAGTAACATAATCACTTTGCCACTCACCATGAGAGAGCAGTGGTCCCTGGCTATATAGGCCAGGAGAATGAATAAAGTAACTCGCCATTTTGCCTGAGCAAGCAGATGGTCACCTTTATTTAAAACACAATTTCAATAAGTGTGCATATTCTTCACGATATCGCTTTTCCGTGAGACTCCAATGGCAACACCCTTACAACAACAAACCCTCACCTTCCCTCACCACAATCCTGTTCCATAGAAATAACTACTTCTCCTCACTTCTTGTGTACCTTCTAAATGGTTTCTAAGTTTGTACTGTACTTATGTAGCCGATCTGGGGGGGGGTGTGCTCAAAAAAGAAACATTACCCATTTGTTCTACAGCTATTCTGTCTAACAAAGCAGCTACTAGTCATAATGACTATTGAGTACTGAACAAAATAGCTACTAGTCATAAGTGGCTATTGAGTACTTGACGGTGGCCGAGTCTGAATTGAGATGCATTGTTGTAAAATACAGCTCAGTTTTCAAAGTCTTAATATATAAAAAGAGAATGTAAAATAGCTCATAATGACTTTATATTTTTAAAGACTATTTCAGATACATTGAGTTAAGATACATTATAAAAGTAACTTCATCTAGTTCTTCTTATGTTTTCAAATATTTCTACTAGGAAATCTGAAAGACGATGTAGTTTGCATTCCATTTCGATAGGACAGGGCTGCTCTACAGCTTGTTTTCTAAAAATCATGATACTGTGTGGACTTTTTTCTATTTTCATACATAGAGATAAACTTTATTCTTTTTAATGGCTACATAGTGTTTATTCTACTCTCACTGGACATGGGGCAGCTTCCAGCTGTTTTTCTATTAAAAATAAAGAATATTGAATGTCCTCGTACATTTATAATTGATTAGGAACTTTTATAAGTACTCTGTTATTTGTGGGATAGTTTCCCAGAAGCCAAATCACATTTTGAGTACTGATAGACCCACCAAATTGATTAACGACAGACTATAGAAAGAAGAGAATACAAAGACGTCTTATTTTGACGGCCTCCTGGGAGTTCAGACTACGTGTTGGGACAAGATATCCTGCTTGACACAGGGAACCGACTGAGGGTTACTGTAGGGATTCTGTAGGTGGACAGAGACTCAGAGGTGGTGAAGAAAAGTTATTCAGTGATAAACTTGTTAGATCGTGATAAGGCCGACTTTACTCAGGGACTTTTACAATGGGATTTTGCAAAGATTGGACTCAGCTCCGAATACAGCATGGGATTTATAGGCAAGGAGCAGGGTTGGGAGCGAGTGGTAAGAAACATCCAGAATAAGGAGGACTCTGCTGACCCGACCTGACCTGAAGACCTGGCTGAGGAAAGTTAGAATGATCGGACATCATTTAGGGGGTGGTGGAGGGTGAGGAACCCAATCAGATATCAAGACTGGAAGGGTCTTGTTAAAATGACTTAGCAGGGTTCTTACCCAAAAACAGATTTTATTTTTTAAATAAATGATAATTTTTTTAAAATTTGGATTGTATAAGGAAGTGCTCAGATGAGCTCAAAGGAAAGACCAGAAACCCGATTAAAAGAGAATCTCCATCAGAGGTTAAGACAGTTCTTGAGGTTGACCTTTAAATGAGTTACATCACGCAAAGATGGGATTGTCTCAGAGTCAGAAAGCTATTGTGAGGATTGCTGTCATTCAAGGTCTAGATTTTCAGTGGTCCCAGCCATCCATGACACTCAGGTCCAACTCCCACATACACGGCCAACAAGAGCAGTTTCCTGTCTCCACCAGACTTCAAAGTAAGACCCTTAGATTATCCAGTTGCTAACCCTCCTAAGCCAGAGCAGCATCAGCCCATCTACACCCCTGGTTTTTAGTCCTTTCTCATTGTTTGGCCCCAGGGTGTTCAATTTTTACCTTTGAAGCTCTGGCGTTTTGTTATGTCTTATCCATTATTTCTAGATATTTTTGTGATGGAATATTTTCCAGGTTATCCTGTCCTCAATATTGGAGGTTCCTTTTCTTATTAATTTGAAATGTTACTTTCACCTTGCACTCAATTCCTGTAACTCCCTGAATTTGTGTATGACACACTCTGTTCTAGAATGTTCTTGAGTATTCTATTCCTGAATGAACATTTGTATAGTTCTTTATCCACATTGCCAGGTTGCTTTAAGAAAGGCCAATAGCTTCTATCAGGAATTGTTTGCAAACCCTGGGAATTATTTTCTAAAAAAAATCTTTGCCAAATTGATTGATAGGGAGAAAATGGCATCAAGGTGGTACTGTTATTTCTGTGCCTCCTATGTTAGGGAGGGTGGTCATTTTCATGTTTATTAGCTCACTGCATTTTGTGAATTGTCTGTTCATGTCCCTCACCTGTCTCTCTTACTGGGGGATTCCTCTCTTTTTTAGCTGAGACTTCAGCCGAGGAAGCAATTGGGAGTCAACAGAACAGCCGCTGTGGGATCACTGGCCTGGTCTCCTCTGTCTCAACCCGACTGGCTCAGACTCAGGTTTACAGATCAAAGAACACCAAGCAGCACAGGATTTTGGCAGGTGGTCCTGCAAATAGTGCCACTGACGCAGAATCTGTGGGGCCGAGGGGGTGTGCGAAGGGGACAAGGGCTGCAGTGTCAGAAGGTCATCCCCATGGACACACCCTCATCGCTGCTTCAGCAGCCAACACTGAACCTAAGTCAGAAGGAAAAACAGACAAAGCAAACAAGGTTTGATAATACGCCTCTTCTGTAGCTAATGTTTCCCTGCAGAGAAACCGGAGGATAAACAAGAGGACCCAACTCTACTTGGGAAGCGTTATTCACACCAGGTGAATTTCATGAGGGAGTCAGGGCCCAGGAAACTGTAGAAATACTCACAGAAGCCTACGCCAACCAGCCACAGTTAAGACTTTTCATTAAAAATCAAACAAGTCTCATTAACTTTTTTTTTAAGTATTGAACTATTATTTGCCTTTTTTTTTTTTTTAATGCTCCCTTGCTTCTCTGGAGATCAATGTTTTTTTAGAACTGTCAAAAACACATAGCATTAAATTTCTCATCTTATCCTTTCTTTCTCTTTCCTTCTTCTCTCTCCCTCTCTCTCCTTCCTTCCCTTCCTCCTTTCCTCCCCTCCTCCCTTTCTGACAGCATTCCACACTATTGGCCAGGCTAGAGTACAGTAGCATGATAATAGCTCACTGCAATCTCAAACTCCTGGGCTCCTAAGTAGCTGAGACTACAGGTCATCATCATCAACATTGGGTAATTTTTTCAAATTTTTTATAGAGATGAGGTCTTACTATTGCCCAGGCTGGTCTCAAACTTTTGGCCTCAAGAAATCCTCCTGCTTGGGCCTCCCAAAATGTTAGGATTACAGGTGTGAGCCATTGTACCCAAGCCCATCTTTACTCCTTACTCATTGTTTGGCCCCTGGGATATTCACTTTTTACCTTTGAAGCTCTGGTGTTTTGTTATATCTTATCCATTATTTCTAGATATTTTTGTAACTGAATATTTTCCAGGTTATCCTCCTCAATATTGGAAGTTCCTTGAGTTTCCTCATTTTTAAAGGTACAGTTCAGTTGTGTTAAGTTTATTCACACTGATATATATGTAACAGATATCCAGAAATTTTTCATCTTGCAAAGCTAAAACTAAACACTACCTCGCAGTCTTTGGCTTTCAATATATTCTGATAAAAAAGTATCTTCGAAATCATTCTACCACTCAGAGATAACTGCTCACTGTTAACCATTCTACCAACAATCAACATTTTGAAATTTATGCATTTTTCTAAAGAAACATTCATATGCTTTATGTATCCGAGCTTTATATTCTATGGGCCTTATTTTACAACATTTTGTGAACATTTTCCTAAGACAGAGAAATGGACATTTTCTAACTTTCTTAGTGGTCTGTAAGCTCCTTGAAAAGTACACAATAGGAAACATTCCATGTACTCTCAACATCCTCCTTCCTGGCACTTTTTACAAGCCGTGTGCAATAGTCCTTGGCCAGTTGGCAGTGAATAATACATAATCCAGAGAGGAAAGAATGGTAGAAGAAGTTGCAATTAAAAAGAAAACAAAGTCCTTCCATATTTATAGTATCCATAGATGATGGGGTGAGGAATTTAAGAGGGATTAGGAAATTAGGTTCAACTTGGATAAATAATGCCTTACCCTTATAGAGAGCTTTGAGTTTTAATCCCACATTCATTCTCTCAATTATGTCATGATAATTGTCTTATTTTCTCTCTCTCTCTCTCACACACACAGTGTGCTAGAAGATTATCAGACCAGAGAAGTAAGCCCACTTAAGCTTTCTTTTTTATTTAATTAAACTCTTTTAAGAGATTTTTAAATTGAAAGACAGTACAAAGTTCCCACATATACCTCACCCAATTTCTTCCTTATTTAATGTATTCTGTTACCATGGTACATTCTTAGTCGCAACTAAGAAACAAACATTGACCTGTTAGTATTAACCAAACTCCATGCTTTATTCTGATTTCACTAGTTTTCCCACTACCATCTTTTTTCTGTTCCAGGATGCTATCAAGGGTATCACATTATATTCAGTAGTCCTGGCCCCTTCGTCTCCTCCGGTCTGTTACACTTTCTTAGACTTTCCTTGTTTTCTGTGACCTTGGCATGTACAATGTTCCTGATATGTTTCTCACAGTCAGACACGATCATGGATTTCCAAAGTATCAGTTGTGCCTTTAAAATTATGGTCATTTGCTCCACATCAGAGCTCTCTAACAGGTTAAAAAAGAAATAGCATCTCAATCTGTTTGCTGATTGAGGTACGCACTGGTCACTTCTCTTGGAGAACTTAGCAAATAGCACCACTCTGTTTGTTTTGTACTTTGCATAACCATTTAAACCATGCTCACGAACTCAGCCATTTTTACTAAGTTGGAACTTGGTGCTCCTCCATTTGTGAATGGCTAGAACTTCAGTTCTTACCATTCAACAACAAAGTGCCATTTATGCTCACAGAGAGAGCCATCAAGCAAATTACGCCTTCAGTGCTTCTGCCTTCCTGCCATTCTGACAGTCAGAATAATCTAGATTTCAAACCATCCTGCCTCTTGACCATAATTCCCCTCTACATCGTATTCATAGTAATACATTAGTTGATCGTGTTTTTTTTAATTGAGGTATAATTCACATACTATAAAAGTCATCCTCATCAAGGGTACAATCCACTGGTATTTAGGACATTCACAAAGTGGTCAACCACAACCACTACCTGATTTCAGAAACCCTATACCCCGTTACCTATTAGGAGCTACTCCCATCCCCCAACCCCGACAACCACTAATCTACTTTTCATCTCTATGGATTTGTCTATTCTGGACATTTCTTTAAAAATGGAATCATGGCCAGGCGTGGTGGCTCATGCCTGTAATCCTAGCACTCTAGGAGGCCCAAGTGAGTGGATTATTGAGCTCAGAAGTTCTAGATCAGCCTGAGCAGGAGCGAGATCCCATCTCTACTAAAAATAGAAAACGTAGCCAGGTGGTTCGGGGGCACCTGTAGCCCCAGCTACCCGGGAGGGTGGCTTGAGCTCAGAAGTTTGCTGTGAGCTATGATGCCATGGCACTCTACCCAGGGCAACAGAGTGAGACTCTGTCTCAAAAAAGAAAAAAATGGAATCATATGGTCTTTTGTGTCCTTCTTTCACTTAGCACGATGTCCTCAAGGTTCACCCATGTGTGACATGTGTCAGCACTTCATCCCTTTTTATGACTGAAGAGTTTTGTTTATCCATTCCCCAAGGGAAGGACACTTGGTTTATTTCCTAGTTGATTGTGTTTTGAGAGCTGCTCAATGTTTATTACTGACTCAGTTCTTGGCACCACAGCTTGTCTTCCTAAATAAAATAGAACCGAACAGTGACTCTAAGAACAAACACACAAGAACACCAAAGACCTTTATAGAAACGGCTGCTGATGCTTCCTTCACACACAGGCAGTAATTGGCTCATGTGTGTGCTGAGTACTACTGTGTGTTAAGCTCTGGGTGTGTCCTACAGATACAGGGATGAAGGGTACAGATGCAGACTCCACTGTCATGGAACTTAGAGCAAACTGGCAGAGATAGACAGATATTCTATTATACGAATAGATAGAAATTGCTGTTAGAATAAGTGCCCTGAGAGAGAAGAGTCTGGGTGAGGATCGGGGTTAGGAGAGTCTTCACTGAAGAGGCATTCATTTGAGCTGGGAAGATGAGGATTTGGCTAAAAGAGAAGAGGGACAGACACTGGGAAAATAGGGATGGGTGAGGGCCTTGGGAGAAAGTCAGTGTGTGCTATAAACCCAGCTTCTGTGCTACAGAGAGTTCTGAGTAGACAACCTAGTCTGCAGCTCTGAAGAATTCTCTTAGCTGAGAAGCACAGAGGGCTCCAGAGGCTAAAGGGCTCACCACCGCCATCCCCCAAAGAGGGCTAAAGGTCAGCCCTTCCCTACTCTGCCTGGGAACAAGCGCCAGAGGTGATGCAACTCAGCAAACTTGATCCAGATTCACTGCTGGGATCTGCGGACGGGAGAGGACCATCGGTGGGGGCCAAATCACAGAGAATTACCCAAGTCTGGGAACATTGAGTTCCCTCAAGACCATGGACAAAACACAGAGGTGCTGTCATGGGGTCTCTGGGCTTGAGAGGAGGCATGTACTTATGGGGACAGCATCAGCAAGAGTAAGATGGGGCAAGAGGATTCAGGTTTCAAGAACCAAACCTGGAGAGGGCCATTATGTCTACCCGTCACTTAAAGGTCTTCCATAGCAAGAGTTCTGCAGCCATGTTTCATTAATTTACTCATTGAATAAGTACTTGGGAGCCAGGTTGTCCGGAGTAATGGCGGTGAAGGAAGTAAAAACCCTACTTTCATGGAGCTGATGAAAAGAGATGAATAAAGAAATAGATGTTAGGAGGCGTCAATGCTATAAAGAAAGACAAAGCGAGATGTGGAATTAGAATGGGCAACACTGTGTTTGGTCATTAGAATAGCTTCCCGTAGTGATGGTTCATGGGAGATGGGACTGGAGGACAAAACTGAGTCCTGTGGGTGGCTGTGGGAACAGCATTCCAAGCAGAAGGAACAGCAGAGGCAAATGTGCTGAGATGCTGAGGTGGGACTGCAGTTGGCCTGTTCAAGGGCACAGCCAGGCAAGAGGGCTGCAGTGAGAGAAGCAGAATGAGGTAGGGATGAAGCAGAAATTCTTACTAACAAGAGGATGAATGAGGGTTAGCAGTTTAACACAGGAAAATTTGTTTCAGGGCCCAGACTGGGCCTCTAATGCCAACTCGCCATCTGTGAATGCCTTTGGAGAAGAGGTGATGAGAGAGTGTGTCTGTTTTAGCACCAATCCCACTCAGAACCTAAAATAAAGCCCATGAAAGGCTTGTGTAGCTTCCAGGGGGAGGGTCACCCTAGTCTGTGGCAGTTGGGCTCAGAGTAGTGGGACCAAACCGCAATGCAGATGGGAATTAGAGAGCTATCCTCCTGCTTGTCTGTATGGAACTGGGGCTCTGTTCCCCCACCCTCACACAGGGATTCCATACCACCCTGCTCCCTCTCACCTACGGGGTGATGGCCTTCAAATCCAGCCATCTCCTCAGCCCTTGTCTGAGAGTGTTGCAGAGAGGTGGTCTTGAGGAGCAATGATTTCACTATAAAGCTATAGGGAGGACCCTGACAGGCTTTGTAAGAGGACTTTGAAAGCTATGACTTTATTTTTTAACATCCCACTCTTGCTCTAGAAATTATTTCTAGACTAGTTGACTGCTGGATTATAGGACTGCTCTCCTAACAAGTACAGCAAGAGCAACCTGGGTACCACCACTGAGGCGGTGGGAGGAGCCATCGTGGGCACCTTGCTCCATGTGGGCTTCTCCTGTCCAAGCTCCACCTCCTGTGCTAGGCTCACATCTGGATCCTGGGCTTAGTGAGCATTACTGCTGGTGAACAGCTGGTTGTTCACTTGGGGCAGTTTAATGAGCATCCCAGTATCTCTGAGGTGGGAAGTTGTCCTGTCCTGAGGTTGGGTAAGGCTGGGAGAGCAGGAGGTGCCCAGTCCTCATTCCCTCCCTGCCTCAATACCTCAGCCCTCCTTAGGTTGGAGTGCTTGTCTGTCTTTTCAATCCATTCCATATACACTATGTCCTTCACTGATTTGCGAAAAACCTCTTTCTTTCTGCTCCTAAAGCGAAGAGAATCAAAAGCTCTGACTCACACAACTATTATCTCTAAAATGGACTTCAAGACTCCTCTTTGGAGGCAAATGCTGAGCATAGATTCCTCCTATGCTGTGACAGCCTCAACTTCCCTGTGAAGTGAGTACCTCCCGGGGTCCTCTGGCAGAGCAAGGTCCTGGTTGAAAGAAAAAGAATAGCACCTTAATGTCCCTTCAGATAATATTTAACGATCTGCTACAACCAAATTTGTTCATGATTGTGATGCTGGTGGCTTTCTTGAGCTTAAAAGATGACAGCTTTCCAGGCTGGGTGTGGTGGCTCATGCCTATCATCCTAGCACTCTGGGAGGCCGAGGTGGGTAGATTGCTTGAGCTCAGGAGTTTGAGACCAGCCTGACCAAGAGCAAGACCCCTTCTCTACTAGAACAGAAAAACTATCTGGGCATCATGGTGGACATCTGTTGTTCCAGGCACTCAGGAAGCTGAGGCAAGAGGATCACTTGAGCCCAAGAGTTCTGAGGTTGCTATGAGCTATGATGCCATGAAACTCTACCCAGGGCAACAGACTGAGACTCTGTCTCAGAAAAAAAAAAAAAGATAACAGCTCTCTCTGTTGTTCCCATCTACCGTGTTTCACCGAAAATAAGACCTACCCAAAAAATAAGCCCTAACAGGATTTCTATGCATTTGTTAAATATAAGCCCTACCCCAATAATAAGACCTAGTGATGGGCATGGCTATGCAGCATATCTGCATAGCCACGCCATGCATTTCAGTGCGGACAGGAAGACATCCCCTGAAAATAAGCCCTAGTGTGTCTTCTTGAGAAAAAATAAATATAAGACAATGTCTTATTTTTGGGAAAACACAGTAAGATATGGTCTCTGGATTAGAAAACAATTTGGAAGTTTCTTATAAGGATACCCACACAATAAGCATACAATCCACTCCTAAGAAAATAATCTCACTCCCAGGAAAAGAGATAAAACCCCATTCACACAAAAACTTGTATGTGCATGTTGATAGTGGCTTTATTCAAAATTTCCAAAAACTGAGAACAGCCTAAATGTATTTCAAATGGTGAACAAATAAACACATTTTGGTACATCTATAAAATGGGATACTACTCAGCAATACAAGGCGATAAACTACCAATACACACATCAATGTGAGCCAGTCTCAAATGCGTTTGCCTAAGGGAAAGAAGCCAGACTGAATTTTTTCAGATAGTATTTTTTGTTTACAGGATTTTCTAGAGAAAGTAAAATTAGTGTGCTAGAAAACAGATCAGTGGGTTCTCAGTGGCCAGGGTGTGGGTGGCTCCCAAGGCACATGGGACAATTTTGGAGGATGAAAGAAATGTAATGTGTCTGGACTGTGGTGCTGGTTATATGACTACATACTCTATACATAGTATACTGTCTGACAATTAAGTTCACAAACTCATCCTAGAAAAAGTGCTACATACCTCCTTGCTGAGTGTCACTCTGGTCACTTTTGAAATACCCCCTTGGGACGCTATGCACTGACGCCAGCACCTGATCCACCCTTTCACAGCAATTCTGGAATTCTTTTTCTGGCTGGAATGGTCATCAAAGCTGTCATCATATTATCCTTGATGTCCTGATTGTCATCAAAGTGTCTTCTTTTCAACATTGCCTTTATCTTTAGATAAAGAAAAAAGTCACTGGGGGCCAGATAAGGTGAGTAGGGAGGGTGTTTCAATACAGTTACAGTGATACCTTGGAACCCAAACTTAATCTGTTCCAGAACCCCATTCGAGTTCCAAATCATTAAGAGTTTGAAGACAACTTTTCCCCTTTAAAATAATAGAAACTGGATTAATCTGTTCTTGGGTCCCACAAATTTGAATTTTCAAAATGATTTTAATATTAAATACTCTGGATTTCAAGGTAAATTATTAACAATAATACTTGAACAAAAATGTAAGTTACTGAAATTAAAAATATAAAGGCCTGTTTTTAGAATTACAGTCGAATAGTTGGTTTGAAACACACCCCCTCACTGTTCGCAAACTCCTTAAACTCCCTTACAAACTTTTCCGCTGCTTCGGAATTAGAACTGGCAGCCTCTGCATGCACAGCAACACTGTGGGTCCCTCTTAAAGTTCTCCAACCACCCCCTACTGGCTTTAAACTCTTCCCTTTGAGCACAAGTATAAGGCATGCCTTTCACTCAATCACCATAGAGGACCTTGGCTTTCTCACAAGTTATCATCTCAGAAATCACATCACTAGACCAGGCATGGTGGCTCATGCCTATAATCCTAGCATGTCGTTGGGAGCCTGAGGCGGGTGAATCACTTGAGCTCAGGAGTTTGAGACCAGCCTGAGCAAGAGTGAGACCCCCCCTCCATCTCTATAAAAATGAAAAACTGCGGCAAGAGGATCACTTGAGCCTGAGTTTGAGGTTGCTGTGAGCTATAAGGCACTCATAGCTCTACCACAGCACTCTACCAAGAGCAACAGAGTGAAACTCTTGTCTAAAAAAACGGAAAATATAAAACTAGCACATTGTACCCCATGACTGCATTAATGTACACAGCTATGATTCAATTTAAAAAAAAGGAAATCACATCACCAGTCAGATATTTTTCATGAATCCCAACTAAGAGGAGTTTTTCCATCTCTTCCATACTTTTCAGTCTCCTAGAGGTCAGCACTGTAACCCCTTTTGCTACATCAGCTGCTTTGATAACTTCTTTATTTTTCAAAATTGTATAATCGATTGAGGCATCCTGAATGTAGTAGCGACATCAGCCACATGTGTACCGCTTCTATGCTTAGCGAGAAGATCTTTTTTAACTCCAATTGTAGCTCTAACAGCTTTCCTCTTATTTTCCTCACTGCATTTTTTAGGACCCATGGCGAATACACTTAGTTGTTATTATAAAATATATCAGGTGGCGCCCATGGCTCAGAGGAGTAAGGCGCCAGCCCCATGTGCTGGAGGTAGTGGGTTCAAACCCTGCCCCGGCCAAAAACTGCAAAAAAAAAAATAAAAAATAATAACAAAACAGGCACAAAAGCATAAAAGTAGCAGCAAAAATCACATAAGATGCTTTCACTACAGCTTCCGACAACAAAGTGAATGACACAGGTTTAATATACATTGACTTTTCAAGGAATGTATCTTTCTTGAAAGGAAGACGAATTTGTTCTGTTTAGACTCCTACCTTATTAGAAAATGCCAAATTAAAGACAGCATATGTGAAGAAAAAAAAAAGCAGCATCCACTGCTACATTTGCTTGAATTTTTCGTTTGGATTCCAAGTTGTTTGAGTTCAGGGATGCTCAGATTCCAGGGCTGATACTGTATTTGTTTACTGGCTAAAAACTCTGATCACAGACAGTGCTGTGTAAGCTCCTTCAGGACCATTTTCCACGCACAACTTGCTCATGCCAAGATTTTCAGTTAAAATTTTCCTATTTCTCTATCGATGCTTACTGGGTCTTCTGTGCTTCACACAGTCAACTCACAACTGTAACATACAAGTTGATGAATTTTTGCAATGTTTTTGTCAGTTCTGCTAGTTATTGGCCACCCTGTCCTCCCTCCATGAGTGAGTCTTTCTCTCCCTTTGGAAAAATGATTAATACATTTGCACACTGCCATTTTCTTCATGGCATTATCCTCGTAAACTTGGACTGGCATGTCCCTGACTTGACGTCCATTCTTACCAAGATTAAATGTTTATTCATTGCTCTAATTCACATTCTGACATTGTCTTGATGGCACACAAAAACACACAACAATAATGGATGCCACTCGGCAAGACACTGCCACATGTCCACACAGACACTGCTGTGAGACACTGATACGCCAAGGTCATGAAACCCTACTAAGCTGTTTGTACCGTGCTTCCCCGTGTAAATGCATAGTGGCGAATCATGAACTTAATTGCCAGACCTCACACACACTTGACAAAAACTGCAGAACTGTACACCAAAATGATGAATTTTACTAATTATTTTTAAAAATAAAAATAATTTAATTAATAAGTTAATAAATTATTTTATTAATTAATAAGATAATCTAATTAAAAATGAAAGAGTGCCTCGAAACAAAACAAAACACCTGTGCTAAGCAAGGTGCCACTGAATCTCAGTCCCATATCTGATCCTTCAAAGTAATTTTACAGAAACAGGGAATGATTTCACTTGGAAAGTGGCACATTGCTCCTTTTAGGTGACTGCCCTTTGCGAGCAAAACCTATTCAAGATCAGGAAGACACCAGGGTGGTGTGGTTTTGCCATTAGGAGTCTACTGATTGGAGAATATTGGCAAGCAGCATGGAACAGAACCAAGTTAGGGAACAAAGACATCTCTGTCCTCATTGCCATTGCAGTGTAACTCAGCTGGATTGTTGGCCCATGGAGCCCCTTCTCTATATTTTGTAACTAGAAAGATCTCAGACCTCACACTCCTCCTTCAAACCTTCAGATGGCTTCCCCTTGTGTTTGGAAAAAAATCCAAGTTTTCCATAAGGCTCTGCATGACCTGGCCCCCAGTAACAGCTTGCATATCACGTCCCATCATTCCCCCAACTCTCCATGCTCAGCCACACCAGCCTTTTGGGTCCTTGAGCAAGTCAAGTTCATCATCCCTTGAAGGCCATGGCTCCAGCTAATTATGGATCACAGTTCCATCATTTTCTAACTGTGTAAATTGGGTAAATTAACCTCTCTGTGCCTCAGTTTCCTTTCTGGTAAAAATAGAGATAACAAAAGTATTGACTTGGCATCCCTGTGCCAGTTCTTGAGCAGCTGCTGCAGAGCTGCTAGATAGATCACTGCCCCCGCCCACCACACCATGGCCAAGAGGGACTGGGACACCACAAGGGTGCCATGCAAGAAAGGCCCCACAGCCATCCAGGCCAAGTCCAAGCAGGCCATCTTAGCAGCTCAGAGACAGGAGAAGATCCAAAGACTTCCAAGAAATGGGCTTCTGGCCAGAACAAACGGCCAAGCTGGACCAGGAGACAGGAGCTGCATCATGACTCTGGAAGTGGGCAGGTGATCCATCAGGGCCAGCAGAGCAAGGGGCTCACACAGAAGGGCCTGGCCATGAAAATCAATGATAAGCCCCAAGTGATCGCAGACTATGAGAGTGGACAGGCCATTCCTAATAACCAGGTTCTGGGCAAAATAGAGAGAGCCATTGGCTCAAGCTCCGGGAGAAAGACACTGGAAAGCCTATGGAGAAGGGGCCTGAGCAAAATGGACACAAAACCTCAAAATCAGTGCATTCCAGCTGGTCTTGTCTGGCTGGCTCCCCTTCACCTCCAGTATCTACGTGGGCCTCCTCAGGTGACTGAGTGGAACACCAGGTTCCCTTGCCGAGCCCCTCGGCACCTGCTGTCAAACAAACAAAACCTGCTGTCAACCCACACCTGCTGTCAAACAAACAAAACCAAACCTTGCTTAAAAAAAAAAAAAAAACAATAGCATTGACTTCATAGGGTTATTGCAAGATTTGGTTAATTAACACACATAAACCATTTCAAATAATGGGAGGCATGTTGTAAGTGTTCAATAAGTGTTAGCTGCTGTTACTCCCAGTTCAGGAAACTCTTATTTTTTTCAGCTCTTTGACCCTGTGGTCCAGAATTGTTTGCATGCTTCAGTGTACCTACTGGGAAAAATATCTTACAAAGAAAGCGTAACCAAACAGGTCCATTATTTCTTGGTTAACAGAGTGGCTCCAAGTATCCTAATGGTATATTTTTCATAAACTGTTTATTTGGGGAGAACCTTAGATATATAGAACAGTTAAAAAGATAATACATTTTCTGTAATACCCTTCACCCATATCCCACTAACATTAATGTCTTCCATAACCATGGTATGATTGTAAAAATTAAGAAATTGACATTGGCACAACATTTTTTTTTTTTTTGAGACAGAGTCTCACTCTGTCATCCTGGGGATGAGTGATGTGGCGTCATAGTTCACAGCAACCACAAATTCTTGGGCCCAAGCGATCCTCATGCCTCAGCTTCTTGAGTAGCTGGGACAACAGGTGCCCACTAGAATGCCCAGCTAGGTTTTATTTATTATTTTTAGTAGAGACAGGATCTCGTACTTCACAGGCATCTCAAACTCCTAAACTCAGGCAACCCACCTGCCTCAGCCTCCCAGAGTGCTGGAATTACAGGCCAGAGCCACCGCCCCTGGCCAGCACAGCACTGTTAATTAAACCACAGATTTCATTCAGATTTTACCAGTTTTTCTAGTAATGTCCTTTCTCCGAGCCAGGATACCACATTGTATTTAACACTAATAATGTTTTTAAATTATGATTTTATAACTTTAGCTCTTGATTTCTAAAATGTATTACATAAAAGGATTCAGGGGTATATCATATTTAAGTTGCAAACCTCCTCAAGTCCCCCTGCCTTTTTTTCCCCATGTCACTGATTATGTCTTAATAGGCTGCCATAGTACATCAAATCTAAGATGTCACTGATTGACACATGTGTTAGCATTTTCTGTACCAACGACAAAATACCAGCAATTATAACTGTAAAGTCCCACCAATTATAAGATAAATCTTATGCGATAATAAAGTGAAAAATGAGTGTCTTAAAATCAGCAAAATATGGTACACATTTTACACACTCTACTGATTATCTCTTTGCCCCCATTAGAATGCTGATTTCATGAGGGCAGGAATTTTGTCTTTGTTCCTGATGTATCCTTGGTACCTAGCAGATAATAGATGTTATAGATGCTCAAAAAATATTTGTTGCATGAACAAGTGAATAATAATACTAGTTAATGTTTAGAAGCACTTGTTCAAAGTTCTTTACTTATATTAACTCTTCAAATTCTGTTTACTGTTCTATCAGAATGAGAATTTATTATAAACTGACGATAACCCAGAAAGTGAAAACTTTCAATACCTAGCTTAACCAGAACATAAAAATAGGCAACTGAAAGACATAAAAAGATAGAAAGTGTTTTTTCAAGATTATTTTATGTAAAAGAAAAAAAACAGAAAAAAGAAGAGTAGTTAAATATCAATCTTTAATAATTAACTGAGAATGTCAAAATGATACTTGTATTCATCAACAAAGATTGATTGAGCACCCCTCTATTCTTGGCAATTTCCCAAGTTCTAAACACTTTAGAATTCATCTAATTCTCCCATCCTGGGAGGTAGGTAAGCCTGTTTTGCAAATGAGAAAAACAAGACATAGAAAAGTTAAGAAACTTGTTCAAAGTTACACAGCTACTAAATGGCAGAGTCAAAACTGCATCCTCATTCTTAACCAGTGGGTTGCACTGCCTTGTAGCCACTAAAATCTCTCCTCGTGTGTTGATGGTATAATAGTTAAATGCATTTCAGAAATAAAGCAACAAACCTTTTGTGACCAACATGACCCTTCTTCATCCCCAGTAAATTAAGCTATTCCATCTTCTGACTGATGAATATCAAGAGACGAAAGGCAGAGCCAGGCCGCTCTGGTTGGCTTTTGTTTTATTGACATTTGATGTAACAAGCATGGTGTGAGGTGCTGGGGAGAGCAAGAGAAGACACAGGTGCTCCCAATGCGGAGGTGACAGGCTGGTAAACCAATGATCGCTCCTCACCATGGAGGTCTATAGGAGGTTCAGAATAAGCCTGGGGGAAGAAAGGGGACTTTGTTGATCTTTGAGGTTTGAGGGGAGGTTTTTTAGTAGCTGGGACAACAGGTACCCACTAGAATGCCCAGCTAGGTTCTTGTTGTTTGTTTATTGCAAGTATATTGTTGCATTGGTAGATTAGTCATATATGAACTTTCTTGGGAAAACACTGACATATGTTTGTGTATGTACATATATTCATTTATATATATTTTCGAAGAAATATAGACAAGAGACCTGGGAGACCCCAGAACATCAGGCATTCACATTCCTCATACTTATTACTATCCTGACATCAGCATATTCTATTATCATTTCTGCAAACCCTGTGAGCTTATGTATGGGATGGTTTGTAAGATCAAACTCTGGTCGCTCCTTTTTGGTTCTTTCTTCACTCTCCACATCCCTGGGTGGCCTGTAATTCCTGCCCATCTCATTTACCAGGATTTAGCCTTGCCATGGCCACCTGATTCTCATTGGTGGGGAGCAGGAGGGAGATGAGGGTAGGATGAGGAGAATAGATCTATCCCTGTGGCACACGCAATAAGGTGCAACACTAAAGTCATCAAGCCCAATGTTTCTCAATATTTGTTCTGGCCGAGATAGGGAACCAGAGCTGATTTCATGTTCCCGGGAACTGAAAACCATGTTGTCCAGAGAGGGGAATGGAGATGACTGCATCCAGCTTTGGGTCTAGAGGGCAGGAGGTTTGCAGGGCAGTAAGTTCAGCCTTCCTTTGCTCATCCACCTGGCAATGCAACTCCTCCTTCAATTGTCAACTAATGAGTTGGACCAAGTGGACACAGTGGCTCACACCAGTAATCCTAGCACGCTGGGAGGCCGAGGTGGAAGGATCTCTTGAGCTCAGGAGTTTGAGAACAGCCTAAGCAAGAGTGAGACCCCATCTTTCCTAAAAATAGAAAAATTAGCTAAGCTTTGTGGTGGGAGCCTGTAGTCCCAGCTACTTGGGAGGCTGAGGGCAGGAAGATTACTTGAATCCAGGATTTTGAGGTTGCTGTGAGCTAGGCTAACACCCCAACATTCTAGCCCGGGCAACAGAGATTCTGTCTCCAAAAAAAAAACCATCTTATTGTTGTTTTTAATACTTGAAAAGTCATTTTTCTCCAGCTGCTTTCTAGATTTTCTCACTCTTTTTGGCTTTTAACAACTCAACCATGCTGCATCTAGGTGTCTATCTTAAAGTTTATCTTCTTGGCTGTATAATTTTTTTTATCAAATTTAAGATGGCTCAGGGCATTATTTCTTAAGAATTTTTCTACCCCTTTCTCTCCTAAGACTGCCATTGCATGTATGATGATATGCTTAATGGTGTCTCAAATGTCTCCAAGTCTCTCTTATTGTTTTTCCAGTCTTTTTTTCTTTCTTTTCCTTTGATACAAATAATATCTGATGATGTATCTTGAAGATTATTGATTCTTTTACCACCTCAAATCTACTATTGAGCCCCTCTAGTGAATTTTTTATTTTATTTTTTGTATCTGAATTTACCATCTGGTTATTTGTTACAGTCATTTTCATGTCTTTATTGATTTTCTCTCTATTTGATAAGTCAGGGTTTTCCAAAAAAAAAAAAACAATGAGAGCGAGACAGAGACAGAGAGATACACTGGTGTCCAAGCTCAAAGCAGTCAGGTAAGAGGAATTTCTTCTTACCTAAGGGTGGGTCAGCCTTAGTGAGGCCTTCCACTGATTGGATGAGTTCACACATATTGTGGAAGGCATTCTACTAGGTCTATCAAGTCAATTATTAATTTCATTCAGAGACACCCTCACAGAAACACCCAAAATAATGTTTGACCAAATGCATCCTGTGACCCAGTCAAATTGACATATAAAACTAGTCATGACAATCATTGTCATATTTTCCTTTAGTTCTTTAAGCATAGCTTCCTTTGTTTTTTTGAGCATACTTTTAACAGCTGGTTTGAATTTTTTCTGCTAAATCCAACATCTATTACCCATGAAGATTATTTCTATTAGCTGTGTTTCTGTTTATGGTTGCATTTTCCTTTGTATGTTTTCTAATTTCTTGTTGAAAACTGGACATTTTAGAAAATATACCCTAGCAACTCGGCATTCTGATTTTTCTCCCCAAGGTGTTTTTGTTGCTGGTGGTGATTTTTGTTCATATGGTGCCTTTTGTCAAGTCTTTCTAACCACAGAGTACAGCCACTGATATCTATGCCCAACATTTTTTAAGTTGGCCTTCCTTAGATCAGGATAGCTTCATGCACAGCCAATGACTGGTCAGAGGTTGTATTCAAACACCAGGCCAGTGAGGCTTCCATTCTTTAGCAGTGAAAGTGTGTGTGATCTGGGGAACACATTCAAAGTTCATGCAGCTTACAAATCTGACCCTGCTTTTACTGTCTTTCTGAACTTCACGTATCTCTTTTGTATGTGCACCTCACATTCAGCCAGGAACATACAGATAGCTGATCATGTACACAGACTATCACCACCAGTGATATATGAGATCTAATCCAGGCCCGTTATGACTGTCTTATGTCTTGATCTTCCTGTCAAATTTCTGGATAATCTGCTGATCTGTTGCTTGCCCCAACCCTCGGAATAGCCATGATATTGGCCTTCCTCACTTGCTTGCCGTTAAGATAACTATTTTTTACCATACCCATGGGCATGGGGAAATCTGCTCTAAATTACAACAGGCCCCCCACTCTCCCAGCAGAGTAGCTGCTGTTTTTAAAGCTTGCCCCACTCCAGTGGAACTACCAGTCAAGAAAACTGAGTGAAGGCTTGAAACTAGCCTCAGTAAGGATGCCACAAACTCCCACTGCCCCTTTCTGAAATTTTTCTGGAATAAACACTTCTCAATTTGTTGTATGCCTTTGGTCAATTTTCAGAAACCTTATATAGTTGCTGTAATCATTTTGTTTAGTTTTATCATTGTCTTTTGGGAAGGTTATTTGCCAATCTCTTCACTCTGTCATTCGAAAAGTCCCCCTTGCCCATCCCCATAACTAATCCATCACTCAGTTCTATCAAATTTACTTCCTAAATATCTCTAGACTCCATTCCCTTCTCTTTGCCTCCATGATCTCTTCTTAGCCCTAACTACCATTACCTCCTGACAGAACTATTCGTAATTGCCTCCTTGGTAATCTTCCCTTATTCTAATCGGTCCTCTGCATTGCAGCTAGAGTAATCTCATCCTGAAGTATTTTTTAATTGTCTTATTTTTTTTATATTATTATTAAATCATTGTTTGTTTCTTTGTTTTTTGAGACAGAGTCTCACTATGTCGCCCTTGGTAGAGTGCTGTGATGTCACAGCTCACAGCAACCTCCAACTCTCGGGCTTAAGCGATTCTCTTGGCTCAGCCTCCCAAGTAGCTGGGACTACAGGCACCTGCCACAATGCCCGGTTATTTTTTTGTCGCAGTTGTTTAGTTGGCCCAGGCCAGGTTCGAACCCTCCATCCCCGGTTTATATGGCTAGCACTGTAACCACTGTGCTATGGGCACTGAGCCCCAAAGTATTTTCTAATCATGTCATATGTCTGTTTATCACCTTTGCTTAAAACTTTTTAATGACGTCCCATTGCTCTTAAGATAAAAATGTTTACACTAAAATGCCCAAAGGCGTACTTTGGGAAGCCCCTGGGACAACACTTTTTGTACAAAGAACCCCCCCCCCACCCCAGTCCCTTGAGGCCAGAGCACATTTTCTGAAAATTATAATCATAGCCTTCAGCTGGAAAATGTCTCAAAGCACAAAAGCCAACCAGCACCCAAGGGCCAACCAGGGCACTGGTTGGTCCACTGCGGGTGGAGGCAAGGAAAGCCCTGCTGTGGCTCTGGAGCCCAAGTTGGTTAATATCTGTCCAGTCACTAGATGATTCTGAATCTAAATAAACTTCTTTTCATATGGAAAAAAAACGAAGATTTTTAAAAATTCCTAACCCTTTCTATGAGGGCCTGGGTTGTCTCTCTGCCCATCCATATAGCTTTTTTTTCTAGACCACTGGTTTTTGACTGTCCCGGAATTGTCCTGTGCCCCTTCTTGCCTTATGACCTTGCACTTGCTTTTCCTTCTGCCTTAAGTTTCTCAGCCCTTCTTCATCTGGTTATCTAATTCACTCTTACCCCACAAATCTAAGTGCAAACATCACTTCCTTGGGGAAACTTCCCCTGAGATCCCCTGACTGTGTCAAGCACCCCTATAGTTTACTTCTTGGCACTACCTGAAATTTCCCGTTTATGCTGTGATCATTTCTTTATTGTCCCTTGTCTCTCTCAGTGAATTACAAGCTCCATAAAAAGAGTAGGAGCCAGATTTCACCTCTGTTCCTCAACATGTAGGCCATAGGATATGCCCAAAATCAAAGTAATGAATAAATAATGAATGCATCCATGCAGTACCCAAAATAGAGCACTTAATGACAATTCATTATTGATATCAAAATGTCATAAAAGCAACATTTTAAGCCTTTTGCTATTGAGAAAATCAAATTAAAACATGTATTATAAAGATAACTTACAGAAAGAAAGGATCTGGCGACTATGAATGCCATCTTTATCACATAAAAATCACTTCCAATCATTTTCTTTGTGCATACACATAGATACAATCTATGCATGTATGTGTGTGTGTATACCGTGTTTCCTCGAAAATAAGATCTACCCAAAAAATAAGCCCTAGCAAGGATTTCTATGCATTTGTTAAATATAAGCCCTACCTGATAATAAGACCTGGTCATGGGTGTGGCTATGCAGCGTATCTGCATAGCCACGCCATGAATTTCAGGGTGGAGCAGTAAGGAAGACTGGAATACCTTTTATCTGCCACAGCTCCTTTCTCTGAGCCATTCGCACTTGCGCAGGTGCATGTGTGGTAACCACGGTTGCAGGCATCCTATTGCGCACATGTGAACGGCTAGGGGAAAGGAGTTCACACATCACTAGCACCGGCCTACCAACAAGGTCGGTTCCCCCTGTCAGGTTCCAGAAGAAGATGACTTAACTGTATTTGAATAAATGTAGATTGTTGTATTATACTTAATAAAAATAAGACAGTCCCTAAAAATAAGCCCTAGTGTGTCTTCTTGAGAAAAAATTATTTTTTGGGGAAACACGGTATATATGCATAGGTGTAACTTGCATAAGATCCTTTGACTATATGGATATAATTTGCATACATAAAATATGAGGGATGCTGCACATACCAGGTTTTCCTAATCACACGTTTTCATATTTTACCTTACTCTGAATAACCATCACTTTAATAATGCCATACTACTGACACATTCTTGGAAAACTTAAGTTCTGCCCAAGTATTACCACTTTCTAAAGTGGGCAGGGGGAAGCTGGAATGACCAGAGAGACTCCAAACACCAAGATCATTAATTTTCCCCATGATTCCATGACTTCCCAAGTTCGTACAAGGGGGCATATAAAGTTTCCCAGGGCTGCCATTTTTAAAAAGTAGCAAAAACTAGGTGCCGGAAATATGTTATCTCACAGTTCTGGAGGCTAGAAATCCAACCTCAAAGTGTGAATGGCTTCTGCTGAGGGGCTCTCCTCCATACCTGTCCCCTGGTTCCGGTGGTTTGTGGCCATCTCTGAAGCTCCTCATCTTCACCTCTGCCTTCAGCTTAATGCAGAGTTTCCCTGCGTGCCCCAATTCCCCCTTTTTGTAGTCATACTGTATTGGGGCGCACTCTAATATAACCCCATCTTAACTAATTACATGTACCAGGGTCCTATTTCCAAACAAGGTCACATTCTGAGGTACTGGACGTTACAATTTCAACGTATGAATTTTGAGGAGATACAATTCAATCCATAAGAGGAACCAAACACCACTGTTGGTGTGATGAATGGAAAGATGTAACAGAATCCGAGTTTCAGACCTGGTCTGTCCACAGTGCACTGCTGCTGTGAGCAAACCGGGCCCATTTCTATTTCCTGCAGCTGATACAAAAGCATCTCTAGAGCCAAGCGAGGTGGATCACACCTGTAATCCTAGCACTCTGGGAGGCCGAGGCAGGTGGATTGCCTGAGCTCAGGAGTTCATGACCAACCTGAGCAAGAGCAAGACTCTGTCTCTAAAGAAAAAAACACAGCTGGGCGTCATGGCAGGTGCCTGTAGTCCCAGCTACTTTGGAGGCTGAGGTAGGAGGATCACTTGAGCCTAACAGTTTGAGGCTGCACTGAGCTATCAAGGGAAAGAAAGTAAGACTCTGTCTCAAAAAAACAAAAACAAAAACAAAACAAAAGTGTCTCTCCTAATCCTGCTGTTTTTAAAATAGTACTGCTGTGAAAAAATTCAAAACATAAAGTTTTTTTGTTGTTGTTGTTTTTGGTTTTTTGCAGTTTTTGGCTGAGGCTGGGTTTGAACCCACCACCTCCGGTATATGGGGCCAGCCTCTAGAAATGGGATTGCAGAATCAAATGGGAGGTCTAATTTGAGTTCAAAAGAGAGGCCTTTTGAGAGTATTGTAACACGAAGGGGCTCGTCATAGAAGGAGCAGGGTCCCTGGGCTGGAAGGGTTACCCTCACACATGCAATGCCACAGGGCTGGGATCATCCTCAGCCTTTTTGGAGTTGCAACACCCAACACATTTTGGTTGTTTATTTGATGTTGTGAAACTGCTTCCCCATCCTCTACCCAGGGGAACTGCCAAACACAGACTCACTTTTAAAGATTAATTAAATTTTGCAAATTTCATCATACCCTAAGATAATGCTGCCCTCTCTGGCAAGGATGTGAGCAGATGGCTGCAAGACACTGAAGTGGCTGGAGGGGAGAATGCCTGGGGGCCACCCAAAGGACGCTTAGTAGGAAACCATAAGTTATTCATCTTCTTACCAGTTTACAGTATTTTAGGAAAGGATTTTCACAGCTGCAAGTATACACATATATAGAACTGGATATCAAAGTTACCAGAAAAAATAAAACACCAACATTATTTGCAATAAGGGGTGATAGATTTATGCATGATTTTTTATGGGTGATTTTAATTTCTTCTCTATACTCTCCTCTATTTCCAAATTTTCTACTATAAACAAATTGCTGATAATTCAAAATAATAATATTGACTTTATCCTTTTTTTTGAGACAGAGTCTCACTTTGTTACCCTGGGTAGAGTGCTATGGCATCATAGCTCACAGCAACCTCAAACTCTTGGGCTCAAGTGATCTCCCTTGCTTCAGCCTCCTAAGTAGCTGGGCCTACAGGTGGCTGCCATAGTGTTTGGCTAGTTTTTTAGTAGAGATGGGGTCTCATTCTTGCTTGGGCTAGTCTCCAACTCCTGAGCTCAAGCAATCTGCCTGCTTCCCAGAGTGCTAGGATTACAGGCGTGAGCCACTGCACTCAGCCTTTCCATTTATTTTTTATTATATGCATATAGGTATAACTGAGCACTTACCAAATGCCAGGTAAGTGAGAACAATGGACAATGCCCCCCCCGCCCCCATCCTGTAGAACTTCTGTGTGGGGGACTGGATGGCATGTTATTATTATAGAAAAAGATTATTTGCCCCTTGGTATAAATGTTTACTTGGAGCAAAGTTTGGGAGGTTGGGGACATGGAGGTAAAGATTGCAGCCTGCTGAGGGTGACTCGTGTCCCTAAAGAAGGAAACAATGCTGAGTGAGGAGGTTTGAAAGTTGTGAGCCACATATTTCGTCTGTGTCTAGATTTTCCTAGAACCTGGCTCTGGGAGTCAGAGTTCCACCCTCCTTGGTCCAAGCCTACCTCTTGCATTCAACTACTTTCCCTGAGACATTATGAAACTCAAGCTGGGAAACACCCATACCAGCTACTACTGGTCACCGTGGGGCTGAAAACAGGCTGGGATACCCAGCTGACGTCAGTGTGCAGAGAGCCACACTGGCCCAACAGATCACTTGACTCAGGCGCCATTCCCTGGCAGGGCAGTGGACTTGTTCTGAGTCACTTTTCAAGGCAACCTACAGGATGTTTACTGAGATGAAAAGGCTGGAGGAACCTGTTTGGGGTTATGGTACGCGTGCCATTACTGATGTCTTAAGGTTTAGACAACAACTTGTTTTCTCCCTCTTGGACTTCATTGCTGGGAGCTATGATGGAAAATGAAACGATGCACAGTGCTCAGAACCCTGGAGAGGCCACAGAGAGTCAAATAAGTACACAGGACTTTGACTCCCCGTGGTCATGTTTCAACGCAAGCCACCAGCGTTCCCTTTGTTTATAAAAACAACGTGGCCAACCACATTGAGACACAAAAAGATTCATGGGTCTAGGAATCCCCAGTCCTGATCATTTATCCTAAAGAAATAATTTAGTAAGGGAGAGAAACAATCCTTGGCCTATCATGGTTAAAATCATGGACGTCAGCCTCAGAGAAATTATTTTGAGTCCAGTATTTGCCACTTAAGCCAACTCTCTGACCTCAGACAAGTTCTTCAACTTCCATTTCCTCACCAGCAAAATGAAAGTAATAATTTTCCTACTTCAGAGTTTTGTGAGCAAAAGCAATAAAAAGCAGAGCACAGAGCCAGGCGTACAGCAATCTGTCAGTATGTAACACATACTGGCTGCTGTCAGTGGTGGCTGATGAGCGCTCCACAGCTGGCTCTCCCGGGGACTATCCCTGATTTGTAGGGTTTGCAATTTCCTTGGTATAAATACTCCCACCATAGCTGATTTCACGCTGCCCATGTGAGGTCATTGAATGCAGAATTGGGAAGAAACACAAGCAGTTCTCATGAACCAGCACAAGTTCATCTCCAGCACACCACTGACTGCAGTCATTCTTGCTACTATATTTATTTCTGCCTGAGCTCTAATAGTGAAACAATGAAAACCTGCTAAATGCCCACACTTGGGGAATAGCTAAGGAAATTAAGACATTGATTCAAAGGTGTAAATACCCATTATAATCACAATTACAAAAGCCATTTACCACCATAAGAAAATGTCTGTATTAGTTTGCTTGTGCTGTTGTAATAAAGTACCACAAACCAGGTGGCTTCAACAACAGAAATTTATCTTCTCATGTTTTTGGAAGATAGAAATTAAGGTGTTGGAAGGTTTCTTTCCTTCTTTCTTTTCTTTCTTTTATTCCTTCCCTCCCTTTTTGTTTCTTTCTTTCTTTCTTTCTTTTTTTTTTGAGACAGAGGTTTACTTTGTCACCATGTAGAGTGATATGGTGTCACAGCTCACAGCAACCTCAAACTCTCAGGCTTAAGCGATTCTCTTGCCTCAGCCTCCTGAGTAGCTGGGACTACAGGTGCCAGCCACAACGCCCGGCTATTTTTAGAGACAGGGTCTCACTCTAGCTCAGGCTTCCTTCCTTCCTTTCTTTTCTTTCCCTCCCTCCTTCCCTCCCTCTACCCTCCCATCCTTCCTTCTTTGCCCCCTTCCTTCCTTTCCTTCCTTTCCTCTCCTTCCTTCCTTCCTTTCTTTCATTCGACAGAGTCTCCCTCTGTTGCCCTGGATAGACTGCCCTGGCATTAGCCTAGCTCACAGCAACCTCAAACTCCTGGGTTCCAGTGATCCTCAGCCTCCTGAGGAGCTGGGACTACGAGCACCTGCCACAACACTGAGCTAGCTTTAGTAGAAACAGGGGGTCTCACTCTTGCTCAGGCTGGTCTCAAACTCCTGAGCTCAAGCAACCCATGCCCCTTGGCCTCCCAGAGTACTAGGGTTACAGGCATGAGCCATAGTGCCTGGCCTGGGTTGATTCCTTCTTAGGGCTACGAGGGAAGGATCTGGTCAGGCTTCTCTCTTTGGCTTGTAAGTGGGTGTCATCTTCTCGTATCTCTTCTCAACATCCTCCCTCTATGAGTGTCTTTCTCTCTCTGTGTCCAAATTTCCCCTCCGTAAGTACACCAGTCCTATTGGATTATGGCCCACTCTGAGAACCTACTTTTAAATTGATTACCTAAAACAAGACCCCCTCTCCAGGATACTTTTACACTGTTGGTGGGATTGCAAACTAATACAGCCTCTTCAAAGAGCTAAAAGTAGACCTTCCATTTGATCCCACAATCCCATTGCTAGGCATGTACCCAGAAGAAAAAAAATCATTTTACCATAAGGACATTTGCACCAGAATGTTTATCACAGCTCAATTGACAATCACCAAGATGTGGGATCAACCCACGTGCCCATCAACCCGTAAACGATTAACAAACTGTGGTATATGTATACTATGGAATACTATTCAACCATAGAAAACATTGAGACTTTACAACTTTTGTATTAACCTAGGTGGAGTTGAAAACATTCTCCTTAGTAAAACATCACAAGAATGGAAAAGCAAATATCCATTACTAATACTCAATGTTAATACGAAACCTGTAGATGAACTAATACACACCCACACAAGAGAAAAACACACTTAAATTCCAGTGGAGGAAGAGAGGGAGGGAGGTGGGAGGGGGATTGGTAAGCTCTCACCTAACAGGCACAATGTAGGGGTGTATGACTCACCTCCTGGGTGAAGGGCTCAACTACAACTTGGACTTTACCTAACACACGCAAACAATGTAACATTATCATTTGTACCATAATATTAATCTGAAATTAGAAAACAAAATACCCTATCTCCAAACAAGGTCACATTCTGAGGCAGGGGTATTAAAACCTCAACATACCTTTGTTTGGAGAAGATACAGTTCAACCCATAATACTGTTTTCTAATATAATGCTAAGAGAAATAATAGTAAAAACAATAATAGCAAGCTTTTAATTTAGCCCTTGTAAGTACTGGGCACTAATGCTTCAAATATGTTAACTCTTAATTTTCACACCAGCCCTAGAGGTATTATTATCTTCATGTTGCTGATAAGAAAATGAAGGCAAAACAAAGTTGAGTCACTTTCTCATGCTCACATAGATAATAAGTGGTGAAACTGGGTTTTGAACCTGGTTCCTCTGGTTCTGGAGACCATGGACTCAACCTAGTCATCATCATACTGCAAAATTTTATGTGCATCATAACAATAATACTATAATGTGTAAAACATTTTTACAGACAAAACCTTCATAAAATATGCAAAATTGAAAATAATTTATGGTTAGGAAAGGGGTTAGTTTTATATTGTTACATTAATTTTATAATGAAAAACACACATACATGATTTTGTGGACTTTTTCTGAAGATAGAGGATGCTTTGAAAAATCTTCACAATCTGGGAAAATTCTTATATCTAAAGAAGGGTGATAATTACCATTTGGGATGGCCATTCCTCAAGACAGTCTGTCCTAATGATCCTTATTTTTCCTCTCACATTCATTAAGGGCTGACTTGTGTGACCAATAGAATGCTGTGGAAATAATAGCTTGTGGTTTACAAAGCAAAGGTCAAAAAAGGCATTGTAATTTCTACTGTGGTCTCTTGAATCTCCGGCTCTGGGCAAAGCCAGCTGCCATGTTGTGGTGACACTCAACTAGCCCTGTGGAGAGGCTCAGCTGGAAAGGAACTGTGGCCCCCCTAACAGCAGGCAGAATCAACTTGCCCTTCATGTGAATAGCCTACCTTTGGAGCAGATTCTTGGCTACAACCTTAAGTGAGACATGAAAACCCCCCAGTCAAGCCATTCCTGAATTTCTGACCCACAGTGTGGTAAACAGAATAAAGTTCCTCCAAAGATGTCCACATCCCACTCTCTGGAACCTTTGAATGTGTCACCTTCTATGGCAAAATCAACTTTGCAGATATGATTAAGGACCTTATGATAGGGATATTATCCTAGCTTATCTGGGTGGGCCCCCTGTTATCACAAGAGTCCTTCCCCCTGTCATCACAAGAGTCCTTTAAAGAAGGACGCGGGAGAGAGCCAATAGTCAGAGAAGGAAATGTGATGTCAGCACAGAGATCAGAACAATGTGGCCATGAGCCAAGGAAAGTGGGCAGCCTCTAGAAAATGGGAAAAGCAAGAAATGAGTTCCACAGAGCCTCCCAGAGGAGTGTACTCTGTTAACACCTCCATTTTTAGCCCATAACATGCATTTTGAATTTCTGATCTCCAAAACTATAAGGTAATAAATCCTTTTTTTAAGCTAGTAAATTTATGATAATTAGTTACAGTCTCAATAAGAAACAAGTACACACAGAAACCATAAGAGATAAATAAATTAATATTGTTGTTTTAAGCCTCTAACTTTTGGGGAAATTTGTTACACGGCAACAGATAACTAATAACACCATTATTCATAGAAACTTTAAACAATAGGCCAAATCCTAAGATAATTGGCCTTAACCTCTCCATCAGATTTATCTAAATACATTTATCCACTGATTCCCCTGGATTCATCATCCTCAATCACCCTACCTCAACATTCCAGAATAAAAATCATCTGCCAACCCCAAACGTGACATCAGTCAAGTCCTCAAGGGCAGGAGAGAAGCCAGAGGTTCAGCAACTGCACTGTGTCACCTTGTCACATACCAGCTAATTCATTCTAGCCCCTTCCAAAGAAGTGTTATGATTCCCAAGTTCCAACTCCAAAATTCTCCTGAGCCCTTCTTTGTTTGTCTCTGGACCAAAAAGGCAGCAATTGGTCACTCCATCTATAAGACATTAGCCAGTTTAGGAAATGACTGCCAAGTCAGAATTCTGCCTTTTCATTGAATGTCTCTCCCATACACCTTTGAACCATATTGCTGTTCTGTCATTAATGAGCTAAGTAGATCTTTGACACATCCCCACTTTATATTTGTTAAAAAGCCATGTTTTTAACTGTCTTAAATTAAGACTTTGACAAGAGAAGGGTTTCTCTAGCGAGAGGTGCAGACAGGAGAGCAGGACCTAAGCATCCACGGCTGAGAGGCTGTTTCTATTTTTCAGCCCTTTATTTATCCTCTTCATCTTAAACTTACAGTTTTGTGTAAATGAATCTCTTTCTTCCAAAGAAACAACCTCCCCTCTACTCTCTCCTGGAAGTCTTTTTTTTTTTTTTTTGATACTTCTCACCCAAGAGTGCATTCTGGTCCCTTGCTAGCAACTTTCTCCTAAAAACAATCTGTCCAAAGTTACTGACAACCTCCCAACACAGCTGATGCTTTCTCACCTTTAACTTATGTAGGTTCACTGTAGTAAAAATGTTACAGCTACCAGTATCTGATATTCATTGAACGTCATTGACCTTTACTGAATGTTTTGAGCATTTGTAGTTCACTGGGTGTTCTCAGACGTCCAATACTATTTGCTCCTTCTTGCTCATGTAATTATCCTTCTTAATAGCTCTCAAGTCCACCTTCTCCTCATCTCCCATGCCAGGGCCTCTGTTGGGGCCTGCTCTCTCTCTAGAACATTCTCTGGAATGTTATTTCTACAACAAATTTGACTGAGGTACATCTCTGATGAAAAGCCATCTCCATTGTCTCTGCAAAGCCTGTTTCAAACCTGGCATGGACCTTCAACATGCTGTAAAGGAAAATAAAAAATCTCAGGACGCTCAAACTTACTATACCAAAGGAAAATTTAAGCCTAGAAACTGATTTGTGCAACACCCATGCCAGCCATCTGTTTCCCAAATGAATGGCTGTCACTTCACAACCTTGTGGCAAAGCATTGTATGTTAGCAAGACTCTCCCTGCAAGAAAGGCAAAAGGCCTCACACATCTGTAGATGACGACCCTCGCGAATTATTCATAAGTAATTTTTTATTGGCCTTCCAAGACTTAATATCCTTCCATAAACAAATGCCTGTCAATTGTAGTTAAACAATCTAAGTCAAGCTCCTAAAACTACAGTCTGTTAGATTTCACACTGATAAGGTCCATTACAAGCTTATCTTTGGCCGGTCCCAGTGGCTCACCCAGTAATCCCAGCACTTAGGGAAACTAAGGCAAGAGGATCACTTGAGCTCAAGAGTTGGAGACCAGCCTGAGCGAGACTCCGTCTCTATGAATAAGAGAAAAAGCAGGCAGGCATTGTGGCAGGTGCCTGTAGTCCCAGCCACTTCAGAGGCTGAGGCAAGAGGATTGCTTGAGCCCAAGAGTTTTAGGTTGCTGTGAGCTAAGACAACATGGCACTCTACCCAGGGTGACAGAGTAAGACTATGTCTCAAACAAACACACACACACACAAAAGCTAAAAAAAAAAAAAAAAAAAAAACACACAAGCTTATCTTCTCAGGTACAAAACAAAGACAAGATCAATTAATCTTCCACCTAGACTGGGTGTGCAATGGCTCACACCTGTGAAGCCAGCACTTTGGGAGGCTGAGGCAGGTATAGTGCTTGAGCTCAGGAGTTCAAGACCAACCTGAGCAACAGTGAGACCCCATTTCTACTAAAAACAGAAAAATCAACCAGGCATAGTGGTGGGCTCCTGTAGTCCCAGCAACTTGGGAGCCCGAGGCAAGATGTTTACTCAGGCCCAAGAGTTAACAGTTGCTGTGAGCTATGACAACATGGCACTCAACCCAAGGTGACAGAGTGAGACTCTGTCTCAAAAAAAAAAAAAAATTCTCCACGTATCCTGAGATGACTACCTAACTCATTATTCCTTTATTCCTTCCCCTCCCACCCAAAGATTTACCTCATCTTGTATAAAATCACTGCCTATGGACTGAAGTTTCACAAAAATGTAACCCTTTGCTTCACCACCAACCCCCGCTTCCTACATGGTTCTCCCTTTTAGGAAATATATGAATACTAAGCCTCCCCAAAATGTCTTCAGACAGTACAAGACACAGACATTTCTGTGACTTTTGTTTTTCCCTGGTGCATCCTCAAGTTCCATAAACCTCGACTGGTTGAGACTCTTACCTCAGCCTCTCATTTTGGTTAACAATGCAAACATTTAAATTATATCCATGTGCCACTCAGCTAACATCTTGCTCACATTATCCATCAGATAAGGAAAGAGACATTCTTTTTTTTTTTTTTTTTTTTTTGAGACGGAG
>NW_003852442.1:10574980-10580102 GCF_000181295.1 Otolemur garnettii
CTCAGCCTCCCAAGTAGCCGGGACTACAGGCGCCCGCCACAACGCCCGGCCATTTTTTGGTTGCAGCCATCATTGTTGTCTGGCGGGCCCGGGCTGGGGATTCGAACCCGCCACCCTAGGTGTATGTGGCTGGCGCCTTAGCCGCTTGAGCCACAGGCGCGGAGCCAAGGAAAGAGACATTCTTAGAAAAATACCATTTACATGTTAAATACAAGTTCTAATACTTTTTCCCTATACCACAGTGAAGGTTGTGTGCACTTACTTGGAGACCACAGATCCACAGTGGTAAGTTCAGGCTTCTTATGATCAGGCCCCTGCCTACCTCGTCTGTCTTTTCTCCTTTCATTTCTTCCCTTGCTCCCAGTGCTGTGGTTCAAACAGAAGGATTTGAACTTGAAGTTCCTCAAACCTACCTGCTTTCTTATTTGCTAGTCTCTTGGTTTAGAATGTTCTTGATCTTGGCTCTCCAAGCCCCAAGTTTTTCTGCCTTGCTCATTTTTAAAAGCCCTCCTTAAATGTTCTCTCTTCTGGAAGCTGCTGAAGGAAAAGTCTAGAAGTAAAAAAATAGCTGAGAAACTGGGTTTTGTGGGGGAAGATTTGCACAGAAAATCTACATTGAGGCACCCGGGCTTTCTCTAAGACAATCCCTTGTCTCAATCCCAGAAGGTTTAGATGGGAGTCTGACAGCTTTAAAGGTCTTGAAAAAACTTGCTGGTTGTGGTGACTCACACCTGTAATCTCAGTGCTTTGGGAGGCAGAGGCAGGAGGTTCCCTTGAGGCCAGGAGTTTGAGACCAGCCTGGGTAACATCACAATGCCCCATTTCTGCAAGAAATTTTTAAAAATTAACCAGGCATGGTCATGAGTACCTGTAGTCCAAGCTATTGTTAGGAGGATCACTTGAGCCTGGGAGTTCCATGTTGTAGTGAACTATGATAATGATATTGCACTCCAGGGGTGACAGAGTGAGACTCTATTCCAAAAAAAAAAAAAAGAAGAAGAAGAAGAAGAAGAAAGAGAGAGAGAGAGAGAAAATTATCCAGTCCTATTACTGAAAGTTTGGCATTGGTCCCTGAGGCCAAATCAGTGAGACTGAAGAAGTAGGACAAGTGGTTTGAGGAAAAGGAAAGAGAATTCTATTAATTTATTAGCAAATGAGGATGGCAGTAGACTAGCATCTCAAAAGACCACCATTCTGCCTTTAAACAGAAAACCAGGGCTCTTTAAAGGAGCATTTTCATTGGTTGGGCTTGGGCCTCTGTGACTGATGTCATATGGCATGGCTTTGTGCTATTATTTAACTATAATTGGTGGTTTTGGTTGACTAAGATCTTGTGACAATTGTTTTGAGCCGTCTCCTGTGGTCTAAGAAAACAGAAAACAAGGAAGAAATGCAGGTTTTAATTCCCAGAAAGGGTGGGGGGACACGTCATGAAACATTTCGTTGCCCTTTATCAAAACTTTACCTCTGGCTCGGCGCCTGTGGCTCAAGTGGCTAAGGTGCCAGCCACATACACCTAAGGTGGTGGGTTCAAATCCAGCCCAGACCTGCCAAACAACAATGACAGCTGCAACCAAAAAATAGCCGGGCGTTGTGGCAGGCGCCTGTGGTCCCAGATACTTGGGAGGCTGAGGCAGGAGACTCGCTTGAGCCCAGGAGTTGGAGGTTGCTATGAGCTGTAATGCCACAGCTCTCTACCCAGGGGGACAGGTTGAGGCTTTGTCTCAAAAAAAAAAAAAAAAAAAAAAAAACTTTACCTCTGTTAAATTCCCTCTGAGGGCTGCTACCTGTGTTACCGCCTTACCAGGTTCCTTGCCCACTGCTCAAGAGGAAGCCAATTTACTGAGACAGCAGATGTCACAGCAGTGAAAGAGTTTAATATTGCAGGCACCATGCAAGCAGAAGGGAAGAAGTTCTCAAATCCATCTCCCCAAAAATTTGGGAGAAAAGGACTTTAAAGATAGTTTGGCAAGCTAGACAATTGCGTCTGCTAATTGGCTGGCTTCAGGGCAGAAGCACAGGGGTATAGAAGTTATCCCTTTTGCTGAGTCGGTTTCTTGGGTGGGGGTCATAATACCAGTTGAATAAATTCCATGGTATGGGCCACTGATCTGGGTGGGTCAGCTGTTCCACTGGAATGCAGGGCCTGGAAGGTATCTCAGAAACTAGCCTTAGGTTTCACAAGGGTGATGTCATCAAGGGAGCAATGAAGAAGGAAGCTAAGAGTCTGTATGACCATTAGCTATATGACTCCTGAGTAGGGGGTGATAGGTCGGTCAGAGGAACTCCAACAACAGAGCACGCATAGGCCACTCCATTTTGAACATAAGTCACTCCATCCTGGCCATTCAAGACCCCTGCTGAAAACACCCCTCCCCTTCTGGGACCCAGCCAGAAGGAATAAGGAACTAGCTGACTCCATGTCTCCAGGAGAGGCTAAACTGCAAAATGAACAGGACGATCTAAGTGGGAAGCCAGCTGGAACCATACCTGGCAATAGTCACTAGTACACCAAAGTAACACCTACCCCTCCTACCCTGCCTAACACCTTTAAAAGATAAGCACTCTATTTTAGAGACAGAGTCTCACTTTGTTGCCCTCGGTAGGGTGCTGTGGAGTCACAGCTCACGACAATTTCCAGCTCCTGGGCTTAGGTGAGGAGCTCAGCTGCCTCAGCCTCCTAAGTAGCTGGGACTACAGGTGCTCGCCACAACCCTAGCTATTTTTTGTTGCAGTTTGGCCAGGGCTGGGTTTGAACCCAGCACCCTCGGTATATGGGGCTGGTGCCCTACTCACTGAGCCACAGCACTGCCCAAAAGATAAGCACTCTTGTTCTTCAGGGCTGATTCCTATTGAGTCTCAGCCCACCTTCACTGAGGCACCAAATAAACTTTAGCTATTGCTCTCCATCCTGCTTTGTGATTGAGTCAACCGCTACCTTACAGTGACCAATTACAGAAATGCAAGCTATGGAGTGTGTGTGTGTCCTACTTAGTGGCCCTTTATTAATTTTATAAAGGGTGATTTCACCCCCAAGGTTTCATCTACATAACAAGACCACATTTGCTAGCCAGACCTCCTCTTCTCCCCCTCCCATAACTTGTCTTGCGATCACCCCTATTCTCTCTGTAACCTCAAGATAGTATAAAAGTGTAGGGGCAGCACCTGTGGCTCAGTGGGTAGGGTGCCGGCCTCATATACCAAGGGTGGCAGGTTCAAACCTGGCCCCGGCCAAACTGCAACAAAAAAATAGCCGGGCATTGTGGCAGGTGCCTATAGCTACTCGGGAGGCTGAGGCAAGAGAATCGCCTAAGCCCAGGAGTTGGAGGTTGCTGTGAGCTGTGACACCACAGCACTCTACCAAAGGCGATAAAGTGAGACTCTGCCTCTAAAAAAAAGTATAAAAGTGTCAACCATCTTCCCAAGCTCACCTATGTAGTATGCAAAGTTCAGGAAGTATTGAACTTAAATTCCAGGCATTCTGTCACACCTGTGATGAGAGAACTCTAGTCACCCATGCCCAGATGGGTCTGCCTACTAGGAAAATGCTCACACAGAGGAAGAGGAGCACAGGTGTGGGCCCTGGTGCCTCCTGCCAGGGTGGCTGGGCGGTCCAGGCCTGAGCCTGTGCTGCCTCCTGCTGGCCAGCGCCACCCTTCCTGCGGGTTTCCTTTCCAGCCCAGAGCCACTGCCAGTCAGAAGTCACCTCTGCAGCCTGACAACAAAGGATGTTCCAAAGGGGCAGGAGTGTCAGGAGATCACACAGGGAATATGCAAAGATTCCTTTGATCCCCATACCTAAAGGACTGTCTCCTTTATAGGGTCAGGCTGAGTGAAACCTTTGGATGAACCAAATGGGGAAAGTAAACTCTGCCACCAAAAGCCATTGTGTGTACCCAAAACTGTTAGAAATATTCATTTTTTTTTAAAAAGAAAAATTTAGGGAAATATTTGGATTATTCTTATATTAGACTCTCCTTTAGGATAGAAAACTGAATGCTAACTTATGTTAACACACTGGTTCTCCCATAGGCTGCCTCGGGGAACTAGTCAAACATGCAAATACCAGGTTCCCTCCCAAGTCTTCTAAAGCAGAACCCCTGGGCAGGCAGTCCCCAGGGTTACAAAAGAGATAGACTCTGTAGCTGTGTTCTTAAGTTGGATCTGTGTGTAAGTTGGAACAGGTACATTTATCTATTACCTATAATAGCCTCTGTTTGTAAGGCCCAACTGAAATCAGACACCCACACTAGATGAATCATAGCCACCTCAAAAATACATGTCACGATGGAACTCCCAGTCTTCCCTATCTCAGTAACAATCCCACCACCTACCCACTTGCTTCTCCCTTCTCTCCAACCTTCCACACCTGACCCATCCTGTAAGTTCTTTTCCAAAACAATGACCTGGATCTGTCCACTTCTCACCAACACCATGGCCACCACCATCACCCCTTACCTGGATTCCTTTGGTAGCTTCCTAACTCATCTCTTACCTCTATTCCTGGCCCCTCTGGTCCATTCTCTTCACAAAAGCTATAGCGATCTCTTTGAAATATAATCAGAGCAAGTCACTCTCCTGCTCAAAACCATTCAGTGTTCCCCCATTGCTCTTAAATGAAAATGCAGACTCCCTGCGTGCAGACCCTACTCCATCTGCCTGTTTCTCGTCTTCAGCCTCATCTCTTGCCCCACCACTCATTGTGGGCACCACCCTGTCCAGCTCCTGCATTACCCAGTCTTCTCTCTTTTCTGGAATGTTTTCTCAGGCATTCCCAACACTGCCTCGAATGTCATCTTCTCAGATCTCCAAGAAGAAATCTGCCCTTCTCATTAAATTTTAGACATTGTCTTCTGTCCTTGTTTACTACTTGTTTTCCCCATGCACTAGAACAGAAGCACCATGCAAATAGAGTCCCCACTGTATCTCCAGCACCTGCTAAGATGTGCTCATACGTATTTGTCGAAAGAATAACAGACGACAATTACATGGCAAAATAAAAACCTGACAATTCTGTATGCTTCCTCATTTTAAAAAACACTATCTGGCTCGGCGCCTGTGGCTCAAGCGGCTAAGGCGTCAGTCACATACACCTGAGCTGGCGGGTTCGAATCCAGCCCGC
>NW_003852442.1:10580281-10589833 GCF_000181295.1 Otolemur garnettii
AATAATAATAATAATAATAATAAAATAAATAAAATTAAAAACACTATCTGAGTCCAAGGCTATTGCAATAGATGAACTGGCCTCAAGCTCTCTGCAGCAAAACTGTTGTAAGAATAACAGGCGAGGGAGGAAGGGAGATGAGTAGACGGATGGATGAGTGTGTCGGTGGGTGGATGGGTGAATGGGTAGATGTGTGGCAGGATGTGCGGATGGATGAATAAGAGAGTGCATGTGGTTACCCTGTGGGAAAGCTAATCCAATGTGCTATGTAAGCTGAACCACGGCAGGTGGCCAAAGTCGGATTCCTTGGGTCGCCCACTTTGCCAGTCACCAAGGGGTTACTTTGGGGCAGATGGTCATTGTCATTGCCGCCGGTTTAGAGCAGCGATAGCCCAGCCCCCATTCCAACACACTCGCACCCCTCCCGCCGGACCCCCAGCCGAGCACAGGGGCGCCCCTGCCTGCGCACTCAGGGGCGCGCTCCCCGGGCTGGGCGCGGAGCTGGCGCTCGTGCGCACAGGTGAGCTGCCCGCCCCGCCCCGTCCCCGGGCCACCTGCCTGGGAAACTTGTGGTTGGTTGTTGCCCTCGGGTGGAACACGGAATCGGGCCCTGGAAGGTATGTCGGGGACTCGCGAGCCCCGGGCCCGGCCGAGAGAGCGGGACCAGGACCGGCGCCCCCACCCAGACCGAGATCGCCACCCCGAGCGACAGCGGGACAGACGCCGGGACCCGCGCAGGGAGAGAAACAGGGACGAGAGGAGGGACAGGAACTCTCGAGAGGACCGAGACAGGGAGAGGGACCGAGACAGGGAGAGGGACCGAGGCCCCCGCGAGGACAGACGCAGGGACCGAGGCCACCGCACAGGTGAACAACGAGCTTGGGAAGAGTCCCTCCAAAGCCGGACGCGGGACGCTCCCGGGGGCCGGACCTGGGACACAGCCCCACCCCCCTGGCCCGCGCCTGGGGCCACCCCGGAGCTGCCGCCCCTGCGGAAGGAGGGTCTAGGGCGCAGCCACCCCGAAAGGTGAGGTGGGGCTGAGGGCCCGGTGGAAGGCCAGCCTGCGCCACTGGTGCTGGGACGCCGGTTTGAAGAAAGAAATGCCATTTCCCCCTTGTGTGCTCTTAGAGGCGACCTGTCGGGAAAGGAAAACTTTGTGGTGGCCCTGGAACCCGATTAACAAAGCAAGGACTAACCATCCCTGTTCCCTGTTAGTGGCGGAGGCGGGGGTGGGGGTGGCAGGTAAAGAGGAAGAGAGGTCTCTGGGACGGGAAAGGGAGGGCGTGGGAAGGAGGTTAGGTAGGTGGGGGACCCGAGGCTCCTCCCTGACCCTCCCCCGCCTGGTCACAGGACTGCCCCTTGAGGCTTTAGAGCCCTGTCCTGTGTTCCAAAATCAGCCTTCCATTGGTGGCCGGGTCCTATAGAGTCGGCCCAATGAGAAGTTAATATGTTGCCCCCATCCCCACCCCCACCCCGGGGTATGTACATTTCCCAGACAGACAAGGGAGAGAAACTACACTTTTAACCAAAGAACTAAGTCTACCTAAAATTCCCAGTGAAGGGCACAGATTTGTTTCTCCTTTGTCTGATAGGTCTTTCTGCTTTTGAGACCTCACCCTTCTGGATGAACTTTGTCATCCCTGCTTGGGGGAGCACAAAGAATTCCCATAAGCCCTTGTGAGGCGAGAACATCAGGATACTCTGGAGGACTTTGTGAGCTGGGGGTGAAAGCGAAGATAAGAGAGAGGGGACTCGTCCCACAGGCCCCCAGGGAGCTGGTCTTTTTCTTTCTCCACTGAATGCACAGATTTTGTGCTCAGTGCTGGGAACTGTGACTAGATGGGGTGTTGCCCCTGCCGGTTCCCACAAGGAGACAGACAGGTCCTGAGTCCAGACTGCTCCTGGCTTATGAAACCTGGCTTCTTTTTGAGGAGGAATCAGGCTCTCCCCTGCTATAGGACTTGGTGGCTCAGCCCAGTCTCTTTCCCTGTTGTGTCCACACAATGGCAAAGCTACTATCCTGAGTTTATGTTACATTATCTAAAACCAACTAGCAGGACAAAGGGTGTGTCCCAATAATCACAGGCACTAGCTCTTGTTCCCCACCTCAAGCCACACTGCCTTGCAGCTGCATCAGCTGGGAGTATCTATAACAACCTTTTCAGTTTTCCTTATAAACCAGCGTCCCAGTTCCCCCCACCCCAAAATAAGTGAAGGGAATACTTGTGCTTTTTGCTTCCTTGGGTTACTGCCCATTAGTTTTTTGAAATCAATAGGTAATTTGTTTCTGTCTTTCCTTCACTTAACAAGCTTATATTTAATGGTCAGGATGCTGGGCCGTGGGCTCCAGAGATCAACCCTGAGGGTGTTCAGACTCTGCCACAGGACACTGACAGGTAGATGGGCCATTTGAGCGCTGCTGTGTGGCACCATCACTGCAGGACAAACTCAGACTTGCAGAGAACAGAGCTGGGTTCCTGACAGGGCTGGGAAATTTTTCTGGGGGAAGATAACCTCAAAGCTAAGTTCTGGAGAAGGAGCAAAGGGGGACACTGGGTTGGAGGAGGGGAACATGTTCCAAGCAGAGGATTAACTTCTGCAGTGACCATGAGGCATGGGAGAGCATGTTATCTTTTGTGGGGGAAGGGGACAGTTCACCGTGGCTGTATCTAGAGAGATGAGAAAGGGCCTCCTATGTATGCTAAAAATCGTAAAGAATTGCAATCCTGGCTCGGCTCCTATAGCTCAACCGGCTAAGGCGCTAGCCACGTACACCTAAGGTGGCGGGTTCGAATCCCCAGCCCGGACCCGCCAAACAACAATGACGGCTGCAACCAAAAAATAGCCAGGCGCTGTGGCGGTCGCCTGTGGTCCCAGCTACTTGGGACGCGGAGGCAGGAGACTCGCTTGAGCCCAGGAGTTGGAGGCTGCTGTGAGCTGTAATGCCAGGGCACTCTACCCAGGGGGACAGCTTGAGGCTCTGTCTCAAAAAAAAAAAAAAAAAAAAAAGAATTTCAATCCTAAGAAATGTGATATTCTTGAAAGATCTCTGGAGACCAGTTGGTAGAATGCAGGTCCCCTGTTGTATCTTGGACAAAGCCTGGGATGTGCTACATACAAGTTGGAAAAAATGAACAGGAAAAATGCCAGGGTTGGCAGAGGAAGAAATGATATGACAATGTCAATAGTTGCCTGTAGCATCCACACACCTGGGGAATTATTGCTGACTCAGCGCTTCCCAGATTGCCCATGGAAGACTGAGAACAGCAGCCTCTGGGCATCAGAGTCATGGAGGTGCTGGCTAGCTGTGAAAGGCCTGGTCCATGCTGCACTGAGAGGGTAGGTCCCCACTACCTGGCTAGACAAGCCAGCATCAGAGGTGGTGTCATGTGGGTAGCTAGCGGAGTTATGCCAAGTGTTTGGATGTCCTGTGGGGTCACTAAACCAGAGAATTCTCTGAGTATGACACTCTGGCGAATTTTGTTTCTGTTCTGCATGTCCTTTAATGTTTGGGCCTTGCCTGAGGAGTCAAGAGTTCTGATACTGAACAAGCTATCAAATTACAGGCCCCCTAACCACTGTGTATCCTTTCTGATTATAGTGAATTCCCTTCAGGGAGATATCTGTCCCCATACCCCGAGGACGTGGAATATTACCAGTCAGAGGCAGAAGGACTCCTGGAATGCCATAAATGCAGATACCTGTGCACTGGGAGAGGTGAGTCATATCAGAGGCAGTTTGACATTCTGAGCTGGTGAAGCAAAAATTCAAGAAGACTTTCCCTTTGGGTTCCTTGCATTTCTGGTTTCATATCTACATGAGGTTCTTATTTTCTAAAACAAGAAAGGCAGGAACGTCTGACTTGTGCTTCCCCTCAACATACCCCAGGGCCTGGAGGGGCAGGCAGCCATGTTTGCCGATCTCAGGCTCCAGGGAACACGCCAAGTGGGCTGAGTTAATCACCTGGCAGGGGCAGCCAGCTTACAGCTCGAGCCATGTGGACCAGAGCAAACAGTCTCCCTGGAGATCTGATGCCCAGTCAATGGTTTTTAAACTTTATTGACTGAGATCCACAGTAAGAAATGTATTTTTACATTAAGATCAACTTCACACACACAGAGACAGAAACAAAAATGAAACTACAGTTAATCCTGTTACTTACCAAGTGCTCTATCTTTTTAATGTTTCATGAAAAACAAAACAAAAAAAACCTATGTTCATTTAGGACCCAAAGTCTGAAAAACATTTAGCTATTATCATGTGTCCACTTCAAATGTGGCTTCGCAGGGTTCCCTTCCTACCACCTGTCTTGGCCTTGCAGGCAATGAAGAAAATCTGGTTTGTCAGAGTACACCCCTTACAGGGCACGTGACTTAGTGAGACATTTTCCTAAACTCTGTGTAACTAAGGGAGAAAACAACCCAGCCCAAGGGAAAGAAATGAAGGCGGCCATACCTGAAAATGTATCTCAAGTTGATTATGAAGATGTACATGATTATAGGATTACAGGAAATTGGCAATCCTGATGCAAGGATCATCACTCCAGGTTACATATGTTGGCACAATCTCATTGTCTTTAACTCTCTCAACAACTCCTGGGGTTCAGAGAAATACAGTAAGTTACTCAAAGTCATATAGCTCTTAAGTAAAAGAGCATGAATTGAAACTTAGAGCCTGCCTCTAAGGCAGCAGTTCTCAACTGTATTAAAGAGCCGCAGCATTAGGAAGGTTGAGAATCACTGCTCTGAGGCCTCAAATGGTTTACTCTAGGCCCGTGTTTTTCAACATTTTCTTTTTTTTTTTTTATCTCACAACACACTGGAACCCACAGTTAAACTTCCATGGCACACTTAAATTATGTTGATCAAGAAAGAAAAAAAAAGAGGCCAGGCATGGTGGCTCACGCCTGTAATCCTAACACTCTGGGAGGCCAAGGTGGGTGGATTGCCTGAGCTCACAAGTTGGAAACCAGCCTGAGCCAGAGCAAGACCTCATCTCTAAAAATAGTCAGGAGTTGTGGCAGGTGCTGGTAGTCCCAGCTACTCAGGAGGCCAAGGCAAGAGAATCGCTTGAGCCCAAGAGTTTGAGGTTGCTGTGAGCTATTATGCAATGGCAGTCTACTGAAAGAGAAAGTGAGACTCTGACTTAAAAAAAAAAGTATGTATTTACTGTGTTTTGAACTTCCTTTGAAAATAATTTAATGATCTTTAAAATTTTTCACGGAACACGGAAGATCCTCTCTTAGCCCAGCACGCTGGTTGAAAACTATTGCTGTGCACCTTCCTTTCTTCCTTGATGACATAAATAACAAGAATAAGCCAGAGGCTAGTTAACAGATTCTTCATAAAGGTACTTTTTCTTCTGTGGTTGATTTGCCTTGAGGAGAGGGTAGGGCTTACAGTTCTGAACAAAACACCTTGATTTAGCCTGATTGCTTCCAGCTATTTGGTTTTGAGCCTAGAGGTTTAGGTTTCCAAGTTAAGATAGTGACAGAATGATTCTGCTATCAGAAGCTAACAAATGAGGTCTTATAAAGAATGATGAATGCAGGGACTCATATAAATACACAGTGCCGGCCGGGCACTGGGGCTTCCTAGCCTCTGGAGGGCTGAAGCAGGAGGATCCCTTGAGCTCCAGAGTTTGAGACCACCCTGAGCAAGAACAAAACCAGTCTCTACCAAACACAGAAAAATTAGCCAGGTGTCATGGCCCATGAGTAGTCACAGCTACTCTTGAGGCGGAGGCAGGAGAATCACTTGAGCCCAAGTGATTGAGGTTACAGTGAGCTATGATCACACCATAGCATGCTTAGCCTGGGCTACAAAGTAAGACTCTGTCTTAAAATAAATAACCACAGTGCAGTATTGCGCTGAGAGAAACAGGGATTAAACACCAGGAACTTGTCTCAAGCAGGAAATAGATGCCTGGATAAAGGTCACTGGCAAGTTTTTTCACCTGTCTTAGAGTAGGTCCTTTGTGACTTCTTTTTCTTACCAGTGAAATCACGTCTCCCTACAGCAAACTTGCTAACATGAGAGGCAGCTTTGGCCCTTTCTGCCTCCCTAGAGAGAGCCTGAAGTCCGAGCTTTGCTTCACCCTTAGAAAGTTTACTGGGACACTGAGGACACCAAATTCACTCATATGGGAAAAAGGCGCTGAGGGTGAAGATCAGATAAAAGGCAACTACAGAAGCAAGTATTGGGTGACCCGGGAATCCTGTGCATGTGTAGATTGCGTTCATTTAATTAATTATTTGGAAGGACAAGTGAGGAGTTGTGAGTACCCTGGTAGGAAGACACGTTCTCCGCTCCCCTCTCTGGGCCCCTGTCTGCACTTGGAGCAGCTTCTCCCGTCCCTTTTGTTATTTCCTCTCACCTTAGACCCTCAGGTTCACATCACGAAGGTTTTGCCTTCAGCCTCTAGCCGTGACTGCAGAGTGTCTTTACAAGTTTTATTTTCTCCAGAGATAGTTGTAATTTCTGTGGTCAGTAGTGCTCACCTCTTACTTGAGATTTAGGTTTTGGAGTTTTCTGGGTTAACATTTCAGAGGGACAGTGTACTGGCCAGGCTGGGAGAGTGGAGAGCACAGTCCATCAGAGCCCGAGGGAAAGACTCTTGGCCCCTCCATGGCCAGTGGTGTTTACTCGTGATCACACTGAAAAGGTTCAGGGTGGAAAGTAGCATGTAGTTGTTTTCCAATTTATATTCTGTGTACTCCCTTTTTTATATTACTTAACACCCTAATCCAGTATTTATCTGGACTGAGCTTATTTTAAGATTCCAAACTGTGGCTGAGTATGGTTGACTTTAAGAGTGTTAACTCATTAACAGATCAGAATGATTCAGCCCAAGTGAGGGGAAGGAATGACCTAAAATGAACCCCTGCTTCTTAGGAGAATGAGAGGTACTGACTCAGAGAATCAGATCCCTTCGAGGAGTGAGGAGCGCTCCTTTGAGTACACAGAAGTCCTGGAGAGCCTCTGGGCCTTTGTTGTTAAGGATGACACTGGCTATCTTCCCAGTTGCTAGTGATTCTTTTCTGGTTCTACTAAACCTAAAAGATGAACAAGGTGTTAGTGAGGAGGGGTGTCTAGTCCTTCCAACACTCTATTGAGAAATTCTGGCTGGTGTGGCGGCACACCCCCCTAATCCCAGCACTTTGGGAGGCTGAGCCAGAGGATCAGTTGAATCCAGGAGTTGGAGGCCGCAGTGAGCTGTGACCATGCAAGTGCATTCCAGGCAGAGTGAGACAAACAGTCTTAAAAAAAAGGAAAGAAAGACATTCTCCCACATAGCACAACATTGAGACAGCCTACATGTCCTTTACATTGGAATGATTTAAATAAATAAGTGGTAATCTATACATCCTTTAAAATGAATGAAGTAGACTTTTATTTACCAAGATAAAAAAATTATATTTACTCAGGAAAATATGCACACTATATTCTTAGTGAAAGAGTAGGTTACACAATAGTAGGTAGACCAGAACCTTGCAAATGAACAACAAAAATTATAAATACAGTAGAACCTCCATAGTTGACCACCTTCCTACACTGACAATTTCCCTTAAGTTGACCTCACTTTCATAGACTGGACATGCAGCAGTACATATCAGTCCAGTACGCCTAGTTCCTTATGTTGACCAGTTTGTTACAGTCCCTTGAGTGGTCAACTTACAGAAGTTCTACTGTATATGATAGAAAAGTCCAGGAAAAAACATAGTGTTCACAGTGTTTTTTTAATTTGTTTGGATTATAGACAATTTTTACATTATATTTTCATCTACATTTTCTTCATTAACAATAAGTAAGTGTAACTTTTGTGATTAAAAATGATAACACTGTTTGCATTTGGGGAGAAAGTTATAGAATACAAAACTAATACTTGAGAGAGCATCATTTCAATTAGAGAATGGGTAGAAGATGTAGCACAGCTTCACAAAGAGACCAGCTGGACCCAGGCATAAAATCTGGTTACCTAAAACCAGGGAGATGTTGATGGATGGATCCTGTAAAATCAACGAACCCAGAACTGTTCCTGAATGTACAATTTCCTGCTCAGAAACACCCAGTTGTATATTATGCTGAGCAAAAGAAGTCAGGCCCACAAGGGCACATAAACACAACTGTGTGATTCCATTTACATGACATCCTAGAAAAGGCAAAACTGGCTCGGCGCCTGTGGCTCAAGTGGCTAAGGCGACAGCCACATACACCTAAGGTGGGGGGTTCAAATCCAGCCCAGCCCACCAAACGACAATGATGGCTGCAACCAAAACACAGCTGGGCATTGTGGCAGGCGCCTGTGGTCCCAGCTACTTGGGAGGCGGAGGCAGGAGACTCTCTTGAGCCCAGTAGTTGGAGGTTGCTGTGAGTTGTGATGCCACGGCACTCTACCCAGGGGGACAGCTTGAGGCTCTGTCTCAAAAAAAAAAAAAAGAAAAGGCAAAACTAATCTCCAAGAGAGGAAGCAGATCAGCAGTTGGCTGAGGAGCAAGGTAAGGAATTGACCACAAAGTATTCATAACTAGGGAAGTTTCTGGGCTGATGATCCATGTTCTGTGTCTAGGTGATGGTATATAACACGCTATACACATTTGTCAGAACTCATCACACTGTATGCTTAACATGGGACATTTTCTTGAGTCTAAGTTATCTTTCAATAAATAATAAGCTGCAAGAAGCCAGTTTTCCTTTCCATGCTAAAGAAGCCAAGGGTCAATTGGATGAGAATGTTTCAAATTGTATATGGAACTGACACACTGTACCCCATGATAGTATTAATGTGCACAACTAGGATTTAATAAAAATAATAATAATAAAAGAAAAAAGAAAAAAAAAAAAAGAAGCCAAGGGTCCTGAAACAATCCAGCTCTGGGAAAATATCACAGCCTAGAGACACTCTTCAGGGAAACTAAAGAAAACAATAGTAAACTTTACGATGTATTCAAGTTCAAGTCTAAGAACAGTAAGACAATTTTTTTTTAACTTGGTAAGTCTTATGGCTTATCTTGATTTTTCCTATTTTTAATACATACAAACCGTAATTAACATTTTGATATATGATGTCCATGCTTTTTTCTAATGTCTTTTCCTTTTTCGGGGGACAGAGTCTCACTCTGTTGCCCAGGCTAGCTATGGCATCAGCCTCACTCACAGCAACCTCAAACTCCTGAGCTCAGTCGATCTCCTGCCTCAGTCCCCTGAGTAGCTGGAACTGCAGGCATCTGCCACAATGCTCAGTTACTCCGTCTTCCTCAGGCTGGTTTTCAACTCCTGAGCTCAAGGGACCCTCTCACCTCAGGAGGAGAATTTGGAGAACGCTCCTCTTACCAATTCTAATAGCCACAAAACATGTATAAAGAGGGAATAGTTTCTTCGTCTTTTTAGTGGTGAGAGGCAGGGGGTGGAATGTTCTTGCCCTTCCATATAGGGTGCGTTTCTTTCTGCTGCCCGACCTGATTTCTCCCACCACCTTCCTGTGCCTGCCGTGGGGCAGGTCGCTTTGCTCTTTTGATACTTACTCCTCTCCTCTCCTCAGGTCATGTACTAT
>NW_003852442.1:10590227-10590599 GCF_000181295.1 Otolemur garnettii
CTGTGGCTGCTGGTGGAAGGCTTGTTGGACGTGCTCATTGCCGGGGGCTACATCCCTGCCTTGTACTTTTACTTCAGCTACCTCTCCACTGCCTACAGCTCTCAGGTGTGTAAGGAGAGGGAGGCGCTGTACCAGGGCAAGGGGTACAGTGGCTTTACCTGCACTTTCCACGGAGGCGATATTGCAGCTGGGATTTTTGCTGCCGTGGGCATTGGGGTCTTCACTCTGGGGGCCGTCCTGGCCTTCAGGAATTACCGAAAAGTCAAGAAACTGAAAGAGAAGCCAGCAGAAATGTTTGAGTTTTAGGCTTTTTAAAACATTCTGCCAGGGCAGGCACTGTGGTTCACGCCCATAATCCTAGCATTCTGGGAG
>NW_003852442.1:10591086-10595930 GCF_000181295.1 Otolemur garnettii
AAACAAAACCAAAAGACTGGAGCCCAAGACCAGAGGGAAAAGCTACCAGCTGCAGCAAAGTGCATTTCTTGATTAAATAAAGGGAGATAACCAAGTGAACTGGAAGAACCTTATCTTCAAAGTTCATGAAAAACCACACAGACGTGAGAGAACATTTGAGCCTGGACTTTTCTCAGCACAGCTGCTGTAAGCAGATAAGCTCACAGGTTTTTCCGCACCCAACTCTCCATTCCTTCTACCTCCTTACTTCTCTGGATGGAGGGAGTGGGATTCTGGGCTGGGGTGACTCATATAAAATTTAAGTTGAAGGTAGGCGTGGGCTGAGGAAAGAGGAATCAGATTAATTTGCTGGGTTGCAAAGAATTTATTCTGTAAGCTCTTGACCGTGGCCTTGAAAGCTCAATATGTGTTTTGTACCTCTTGTAAATGTGCTATTGTGCAAAATAATTAAACCCAACATTTGGAATTCAGGATCCATCCAGAATAAAAAAAACAAAGTAAATCTTTGTTAGTTTTGGCCAACTTCATGAGTTCTTACTGTCTATTAAATTACGACTTATGGAACATTAGAATATATTCTGGGCACAAGTAAATGTTCTTTATGGAAATCCAATAAAAAGAGCGATTTTGTTTGGAGATGATGGTTCTCTTTACATTTATAATATTCCTGTAAATACAATTTGTTGCATTTAAAAGGTGAGTTCCATTTGGGTTTAGAAAAGTAAATACATGGCTTGCTGCCCATAGCACAGTGGTTACAGCACCAGCCACATACACCGAGGGTGGTGGGTTCAAACCCAGCCAGGGCCAGCTAAACAACAATAACAACTGCAACAAAAAATAGCCAGGCATTGTGGCAGGCGCCTGTAGTCCCAGCTACTTGGAAGGCCGAAGCAAGAGAATTGCTTAAGGCCAAGAGTTGGAGGTTGCTCTGAGCTGTGATGCCACAGCACTCTACTGAGGGCAATGTAGTGAGACTCTTGTCTCAATAAAAAAAAAAGTAAATACATGTATTTGCTTGTATATAATCAGAACATTTCTTGAAGAATACATGAAGCTTTAACAGTTTTGCCTCTGGAGAGAAGAGGATTTTAATGTATCACTTTATACATGGCTTTACTACACGTGTATTTATTTTAGAAAAATAAAAAATAAGATTGATTTCTTTCCTCAGATTTTTTTTCAGGAGACCACATTTACCGTTCAAAGGCAGGAGTAGATGTATAATTAAGTGGAGTATTAAATGGTCAGCACCAAAAGCAGCTTCACCCAGAACGATGCTACTTACATCAAAGATCTCCTGTCTGGGGCCTTCATTTCCCTCTATGGAGCCCTCTGGATACTTGCTTTGTGCTCTAGGGCTTGCTTGTCTTCTCTTCCCCTGATGTGTGTGTGTCTTTCCTTACAACATGCTTGGAAATACCTGAGCCTGCTTGACCTTGATAGCTAAGCCAGGTCAGGCTTGGCTGTTCCTGGGATAATATTCCATGGCTGTATCAACAGAACCGATATCACTGAATGTGCAGGAGACCATTATCCCTCTCAGTTGTCGCAGTCAGTGGGTGGTTGACAAGATCTAGATTTGTTTCACCGCAGCCTCGCAGACACACGCTATGTGGCTGGTGCACCCAACCCAGAGGAAAACATCCTGGCTTTCTGTGTCCTTAGCGCAGTATTCCCGTTTCCCTTCAGGGGCTGAGATACACACAAGAGTGCAGAAGGAAAACCAAGGCAGAGGAGGTGCTGGGGGTGGGGGGACAGCCAGCCCTATGAATTAGAATGACATCTGGGTCAATTCTCTCTGCTGTAGGGAGAGAGCAAGAACCAGTAGCCTACAGTGCCTGGGGGAAGAGTGGGCAGTTTACAGTCTGATATTATTTTCAGTTTTAACTTAGAGGAATTTGGCTTCTCCATTAGCACAGCCCTTGACTGCTGCGTCCCTGTGGACTGTGAGGAATTCGTGTGGGTCGCAGGAGATAGGATCAATTAGCTCTGTAGCTGTTGCCTAAGTACTTTGGAGACACTGGTCTGTAACTGCCTCCTACTACATAAGAGAGTTGTCTTGATCCCTGGGAAAACTTGGCTCTCCTAAACTGGTCCCATCTCTTCTTAAGCCTCTCACTGATCCCCTTCCATTTTATAAATGCTATTGAGTAGCATCATTGGCCATTTGTTGCATAACATTTTATGATTTTCAAAGTATTTTCATATTCTCACTTTCATATGAGTCTCCCCACAGCCTGTGGGAGAAGACTTGACAGGTATCATCTTCATCTGACCAGAGTGTCTGAGGCTTAGAGAGGCTGAATGTTCTAGGCAGGACCACATGGTAGCAAAGAGCAGGTTTATTTATTTGCTTTTCTCTTCTTGGTCATCTCCAAACTCCACCGGGATGGCAGGAGACCCTCTACAGGAAGTACGCCTGAATAGAGTGAATCTGGGGCCTCTGTGGGTGACAAATGAAAGCTGCCTTTGGACAAGAAGATACTCAGTCTCTGTTAACCTGTTGGCTCCCACTCTGCCTTGTGGCATTTTCGTTTCCTTGAACTTGTAAGGAACTCCCAAGTGACCAGCCCAAGAACCTGTCAGTAGATCCTAGTTGAATAGATTGGTCCATCCATCCAGGGGAACTGGAGGCCACTTTAAAACACGTGTCCTCTGGAGGAACTGAGCTGAAAACATCTCTAGGATACAGTAAATGACAAAATCAAGAGGCAGGACAGAGCATGCAGTACGCTTTTGTGGGGGGAAAAAAAAACAGGGAAGGGGGATAAAAAACAGATTTGAATGTGCTGCTATGTGTGTAAAGGAACACTGGAAAGTTATATTAGAAGCCAAGGAAAGTAGTTGGTGACAGAAAACAGAGGGGATGTGAGTCAAACTTCTCAATTTGTGTCATTTGACTTTTAAAAAACTTTATTTTGAAATATAGATTCACAAGACATCATTAAAATAGTCCAGAGAGGGACTTTACCTAACAAATGCAATCAGTGTAACCTGGTTTCTTGTACCCTCAATGAATCCCCAACAATTAAAAAAAAAAATAGTCCAGAGAAATCCTGTATACCCTTAACCCAGTTTTCTCTAATAGTAACATCTTATATTACTATAGTGCTACATACAGCAGCAAAACCAGGAAAGTGACAATCTACAGAGCTTATTTAGATTTCACTAGTTTTCATGCCCTCATTTGCATGTGTGTAAGTATGTGTGCAGTTCTATACAGTTTTATCTCATATGGAAATTTGTGTGAGCAGCACGATCGTCAAATCCAGAACTGTCCCATCACCCCAAATCACCCCAAATCCCTCCTATGCTAATCCTTTACAGCCACAGCCCCTACCTCATCCCCATCTCCCAGTGACCACCCATCGGTGCTCCATCTCTGTTACATAAACACACTCATCTATTACATAACTCGGTAAGACTGGTTCTTTTTCACTCATTATAATTCCCTCCAGGTCCATCCAAATTTTGGGGTGTATCTGTAGTTCATTCCTCTTTACTGCTGAGTAGAATATTCCATGGATGGGTGGTACCAGTTTAACCACTCACCCACTGGAGGCCATCTGGGGGTTTTCTAATATTTGGCTTTCATAAATAAAGCTACGATGAATATTCATGTACATGCTTTTGTGGAGATGTAAATTTTCATTTCTTTTTTTTTTTAATTTTTATTTATTTATTTATTTATTGGCCAGAGCTGGGTTTGAACTCACCACCTCCAGCATATGGGGCTAGTGCCCTACCCCTTTGAGCCACAGGTGCTGCCCTAAATTTTCACTTCTTAAAGATAAATGTCCAGCAGTAGAATTGCAGGGTCATATGGTAAGTGTCTGCTTGGGTTTTTTGTTTGGACTTTTTTGCTTATTATTGTTTTTATTACCTCAGCCTTCCCCCTTCTTATCCCAGAGTGTTGAAATTCCGATCCCAGCCCTTCCTCCTGATCCCTTAGCTACTCCAGGGCTCTAATGCTAGTTTTGGGTCGGTAGCCCTAGGGCAGGTTCTCGAAAATCAGCTGTTTCAGTAATTGCTAGCCCATTATTTGCACTCTCCTCCCCTCTAAGGCAAGGGGCCATCTGCTTAGTTTTTTAAGAATCTGCCAAAATTTCTTCCAGAGTGGCATTTTGATTTTTCAAATATATATTAAAAACAAAATAAAACCCCCAAAAGCCAAGAATGTTCCCGTTCAGTCTGACTATGCTCTTAAAGTCAGGTCGGGAGCGGGAGCTCTCTGGCTTGACCTGGGTAAGTGAAGCTAAATCCCGAAACTCTCTTCCAGGAGTGGTGCAGATAGTGGAGGTGATACTGAACGGGATGGTTCTCATGTGCATCGTGGCCTCCTACTTTGTCCTTGCGGGATTCAGCGCCAGCTTCACCAGTGGCAGCGGCTTTGGGAACAACTATTACTCTCCATTCGAGGGCACTGAGCTGGAACAGGTCCGGCAGCTGGACCAGCAGTACACAGTCCTCCGGGCACCCCTGATATACAGCGGCGTGGCTGTGTCTCTGGGGCTGGGGGTCCTCACCATGGGCGTCTTACTACAAGGAGCCAAGAAACTAACAAAACTGTCAGGGAGGTGGCTCCTCACAGAGGCCGCCTTCAGCCTCCTGGCTGCGGTGGGCTATTGTGTGGGCATCGGCGTTTACCTGCACAAAGCCCTTCAGATCAACTCCACCGACACCTGCAAAACAAGGGAGAGGCTCTATGCCCGCAAGGGTCTCACCTGGATGAACTGCCAGCTGGCGGGCACTGACGGGGCAGCAGCCACCTTTGCTTGTCTTCTGGTGATTATGTACGGTGCCAGCGTGGTGCTGGCCCTGCGGAGCTACCGACAGCAGAA
>NW_003852442.1:10596564-10614689 GCF_000181295.1 Otolemur garnettii
GAGGTCACAGTGGCAACAGCTCACTAGCCAGAGAACTTCTGAGAGATGAAAGCACCATATCAGAGGATAGCTGGTCCAGTATTCCAATAGAAATAGCTTACCTGTCATGACTAGTTAAAGTCATTAAAAGAAACATGCCATTCCTGCCCGACCTCCTGGATTTTATCCCAGGGGAATGATTTTAAAGCTGTTGTGTGACAGAATTCTATCTAAACAGGCAACTGCATTCTGACCCACTGTCCTGAAGGGAAAGCATTCTACTCACAGGGAGCCACACAGCCTTCTTCTCCTGGAGGTGGGAGGCTGGATTCCTGAAACGGCAAAAGAGATGCTTTAGCAAACCTGTTTCCCCCTGAGATTCCTGCCTGAGCTTCCAGAGAAAACGTTTTCTGCTGGCTATTCCTAATGTCTTTCAGGGGGCAAGATGTTCCATTGGAATTCACTTTCTGAAACGTTTCATAGTTTTTTTCAGCATGAACCTTCCAAGTAGTGACAAAATTTATAAACTTCTTCTACATGTTAGTCAACTGATTTCAAAGATAAAGCGGATAACTTGACTAGACCACAAAGTCTCCTTGGAGGCATTTTCACTTCTGCATTCCCTGACAGTGTCCCATAGAGTTAAGCCTTCAAAGATAGATAGTAATCACTCGTCACTCTGAACTGCCTTCATAATGTAACAGATCACTAATGTGGAACCTTAAAAATAAAATTCTTTCAGTAATTTTAATCTGGTGTGTGTGTTTAAGATACAGGTTCTTGGTGGCACCAAGTGGCTTAGTGGTTAGGGCACCAGCCACATACATCAAGGCTGGAGGGTTCGAACCCAGCCCCGGGCCAGCTAAAGCAACAATGACTACTGCAACAACAACAACAAAAATAGCCAGGTGTTGTGGTGGGCATCTGTAGTCCCAGCTACTTAGGAGGCTGAGGCAAGAGAATCACTTAAGCCCAAGAGTTGGAAGTTGCTGTGAGCTGTGATGTCACAACACTCTACCAAGAGCAGCATAGGGAGACTGCCTCAAAAAAAAAAAAAAAGAAAAAGAAAAAGATTCAGGTTTTTGCTGTCACTCAGGCTGTAGTACAGCTGAGTACAGTCATAGCTGACTGTAAACTGGAACTTCTGAGTTCAAGTGATCCTCCCACCTCAGCCTTCTAAGGAGCTGGGACTACTATAGGCATGTATGACAACACCCAGCTAATTAAAAACAATTTTTTTTGGTAGGGGCCAGGTGCAGTGGTTTATGCCTATAATCCTAGCACTTTGGGCTGCTTGAGACCAGGATACAAGACTAGCCTGACCAAGAGCAAGACCCCCCCTATACGATAAACAGAAAAATTAGATGGGGTGGCACGTGCCTGTAATCCCAGTTGCTTGAGAGACTGAGGCAGGAGGATTGCTCTTTTTTTTTTTATTTTAGAGATGAGGTCTTGCTGCACTCAGGCTGGTTTAGTGTTTAATAGTCTCACATGTATCAGTTCATGTCCGATGCAACCAGAATACATATACATTCTTGTTACACAGTCCATCCTCATCGTCCTCTTGCTTTTGTAAAGCTAATTATTCTGGAACCTACCCCAAATGAAGGATTAAAACTAAACCCATACAGAAATGGGAAATTATACTTTTACTTAAAAATAATAAAGCTTGGTGGAAAATAATCAACCAGAAATCTACATTGCTAGGTTAAAGTGAAAAGTTTGGGGTGCCAAGGGAAGTGCTACCGCTCCGCCTCCCTCAGCCTGAGCCCATGGTGAGAAGCCCAGTTTTCACTGAGTAGTAGGGGAATTTAACAGCAGGGAAAATCAACTCCCTCTTCACCCACCCCCAAGAAAAAGTACCCCCCTTGTACTCCCTGGAACTTGTCTATTACATCTTTGCCCACATCCTGGTCTTGTGGTTGATAAAATAGAGACTTTGGCCCATCTGACCCCAAATTTCTGCCTAAGCCCAGGTACGATACCACACCTGAGCGGCAGCTCCTCCCAGTGACTGGGGCCATCGATGACTAATAACACTCCCATGCGCCTGTGCCATTTTATAGCGTTCAAAATGCTTCAGCAAACCTTATCTTCACTACCACTTGTCAGCTAGGCAGGCCAAGATGTATTATTCACATTTTATAGACGGGGAGACAAGGTCCAAGGTTAGGTGGTTTGCCTGTTAATATTTCACTGAAGGCTCGCTGCATGCCAAATTCATACATAGCTGTGCCTAAGAGCACATTATTTGCATCATCTCATTCAACACCATGGATCAAAATCCACCAGCTGATGACAGATTTGTTACATGATTTCCATGTAACAAAGGAGGTAAACAGCCTTACCCAAGCCAAGTAACTTGCCTAAAGTCACAAACTTTAAGTAGCTGAGGCAAAATGCAGACCCACTGAATCACACACGGTAACACCTTCTGAGTGACTAAGGTGCTCTCCCGGCCTTTTGCGTACCAAGGAATTGTTGATGATGCATGAAGCAGAGGACATCCTCGGAGACTTCCATCTCTGCCACTCAGGACTAGGGAGGTGTCTCATGGAACTGAGGAGGCACGGTGCCCAGCACATTGAAGACACTCTGTAAAGTTTTTAAAGTGTTCATTCTCCTTTACAATGAGGGGAAAACCTGCAAAATGACTTGCTCTCTTGGCCTTTAGTTGAAATGAGAGGTAGCTAATCTTGCTGGGAAGTCCAGACTTTATGGGAGAAACACAGCAAAGGGTGCGGGAGGCTCAGCTGCATCCTGAGTATGTCACGAGCCACACTCACCACCACTACATCTGGAGGTTCTTCTAACATCACAGCCACCCCACTATGACTAATGTGATGGCCTGCGTATCTACGGACCTTTTTGGTGTCATAAGTTGTGATTTACTTAGAAGAGCTGTAGATGGTTTACGACTCAATTTCCTCTAGTTAAGCTAATAACTTGCATGTAAATAAGGACCATTGTTTTCGTGTATATGGGATTTCTTTAGACAAGCAAACCACATCACAGTATGTTTCTTAAAGTAAAAATTTTTAATTGCTACTTCAGCTGAAAAGATGATTACATTTATTCTTGCCTCAACTCATAGCTCTGTGGAATGTCATGCGATATAGGGTCACGTGTGAGTTCTTGCTTATCTTCCCTTAAAAGCAGAAAAATCCTGAAGGTGCTTTTGGCTAAGAACCCAATTCTACATACAAGATAGGGGAGAAAATATAGCTTCCTGCTAAAGTATTTATAAAATAACAGGCATTCCATTTTAAAACAAAGCCATGAAAAAGATAATTCCATTTTATTTTATTTATTATTATTATTTTTTACAAACAATAGATTTGCTGCAACATGCTCTGGCTCATATTATTGAATTAAAAAATTTAACACATTTCAAAAATATCAAAAATACACTATAATGAGTCTTAGGACTACAATACGACAATGATTGCACGAAACCATAAGATATGAGCCCACTGTCTGGATGACATCCATTGGCAACAGTGAGAGAAGACCCTACAGCGTCTGGGAGGGGCGTGAAAGTCAGAATACAAGGAGCGAGTGTGATCGGTCACCAATGAGGGTGACAGAGCAGGGTTTGCTGTAGCTGCTTTTCTCCATCTAGGAAGTGCTTCCCCAACTATGGGGCGGAAGTCACTCACTGCAGAGAAAGATTAACTCGCCTCCGTGACTGGGAAGTCTGAAGGGCTCCACCCGAGGGAAGTGAAAAGTGACACAAGACAGTTCCGTAGTGATGCTGCAGACATCACCGAATGGCTTGGAGACTAATTATGTAATAACTGGTACATGTATCGATTAATAGCCAAGTGCTCCCTTATGGAGGTCTCTTCATTAATTATTATTGAATAGATAAAGAAGGTGAGCCTGTGGCTTCCAAGTACCTGCTTCTGCAAACATGGAAAGAGCATCTTTTGATATTCAGTACATCGGCCACACCTAGGCTCCGGGCAAACAGCACTCACTACACGCAACTGTACTAGCACCCAGTGAACACCGCGCTGCTCCTGAGGGCTCCTCTGCACCCCAGTAAATGAACCCACCCATCTATCACACACACACATGGACAACAGTATCATCAGCCCTCACGTGTACCAGGAATGGCAATTCACAAGGACCAGCCTCTGCAGTAGCACTGTAGCTTTATGTCATACTAGCATTCGAATTTTTCAAATGTATTTCTAATCCATTTGGATAATAAAAAGAATAGCATGGCTGTCAAGACACACTGTTTCCTTTCTTCCATGGGACTCCTGAACTGCTTGCTCCCATACTCAGGAGCATTCTTCCTTCAGAATTCTCTGAAACTTGTCTATTACAGGGGAGGTGCACACAGAGACCTAAGAATCCTTGCAGAGGCCAGAATCTCTGTCTCTGCCCAGCTGGGAACACGCCCTCTGGGTTAAGGAACGGGAAGCGGATTACATTCACCTGGAGACAGATGACTGGATTTCACCAGCTGACAGCCTACTCACATAACAGTGTCTGTAAATTACCTTGTAGGTGAGAAGAGTTTTGTATTATATTTTTGGTAATGGGCTATGGCCATTTTATCCTGTTTGAATGCAGAGAAACTATTAAGGACATGAATTAAAGGAGATTGCAAAAAACAAAGATCAGTTTTGGTGTAGCCTAGATTAAAGGTTTTCAGTTTATAACCTAATGGTCTCTAAAAATAACTCTACCATGGGTGGCGCCTGTGGCTCAAAGGAGTAGGGCACTGACCCCAGATGCCGGAGGTGGTGGGTTCCAACCCAGCCCGAGCCAAAAGTCGCAAAAAAATTAAAAAAAAAAATAGGTCTTAAAAATAACTCTACCACGTAAAAGAACATTTAGAATTTCAGAGTTCTGCTCACTAAAAAGTAAATAGATTTACTTTTGGTATGGTCATTTCAGAACTGGGTTTTGGTGTGGTTCTAGTAGTAGGGTGACTAACAAACAGAAGACAAGAAAGGGGTTCACATATAAAGAACAATTTTTATAAGACTATACTATTAAAGTGGTATATTCCCAAAATAACTTTCATTTTTAGACAATATCATTACTACTCTATAACCCAAAGGTTCTGCTGTCTGAGTAGAAAGATGTTTTCCATCACCCATGACTATCATCTTGGATTTTTCCTTCATTTTCTCATTTTAAAAAATTTTCCATATAAAAATAAGGTGCAACACACCATTGTTCCCATTTTTCTAACAGCACCTACACTTCGTATGAGTCACTATGGTCCCTACTTCAAATCAAAGACCTGAGTTCTAAACTTTGTCAAATAGCTGACCAGTAGTTTGACACAGGGAAGTTAAGTGTTCCTGACAATGCTTGAGTCCAGACTCTCGAGGGGCTGATCATTAGATAACCATCAGAGTAGCACAGAATCCCCAAGAGTGCACCCCTCCCCAAACACGCACATAGGCACAGGGCCCCCAGAGGATGAAGACACCGGCCATCTGTGGACAGGTCATCTGGTTTTTGACTATTGCTTTGAACAAAAACTTCCCAAAAACACAAAGAAAAAAATATATATATATTCATCAACCTTCTTTTTAACATTTTGTTTCTAATGAAACACATTCAAAATGGTTCCACCCTATCTTTTTTAATTGTGAAAGTATTCTAGAACTTCAAAGTACATTTCCCATTACATGAAGTCAAGCAATGCCAAAATTTTGTAGTAATAAATGGGAATTAATTATCCTAAGTAAATATTGTAATGGAAAAAGTGACAGAAATATGGAAGGAACTGCATTTTGCTAGGGTTACAAGGAATGTGCAAAAAAATACAGTTTTTTTCTGTAAGCTTAAGAATTTCTCAACTGAGTATCTTTCTTATGTTAGTATCAAAACCACATAAGGTGAAATGAGCAGTTTTCAGAAGCGTATACTGTTTAACATTCAAGAGGTGAGTTCTCAGCTCACTTCCAACATTCTCGAAAGCTATCCCTCTGCTCTAACCTGTGAGCTCAATCTGTCTGTTCTCTTGTGGCCTCAGTCTGTTTCACAGTCATCTGCCATAACTCAAGGTCACCGACACGAGCAGCGTCAGGCAGTTGGGAGGCTGACACTCATCAGGGACATAGGCCAACCCCCAAATGCCTCCCTTGCAATCTGCTGGGAAACTCCTAGCAGGTTTCACATTTGTCAAGGGGTAATTTTCTTTGATTTGGGGGAGATGTGGTCTTAGTCCTCACTTCTCCATCTTCTTCCCCAAAAGAAGATCCTGCTACCCCAAGTTTCTCAGGAGCTTTTCACAGTCTGACATCTAACAGTTAAAATATTTCCCAAGGCCCTTCCAAGTACCCTCAGAGAAGTACCCGATTAGCTCTCTGCCTATGGACAAAGGGTGCCGGGTTTCTTCTAAGAAGAGTGGCTCGAGTGCAGATTCAAAAATAAAAAGTTCACAGTCAATGAAAAGTGCTCTCATTACATTACATACATAAATTAATTGTTTGATTGGTTCTACATTTCCAATGGACATCATTTTGATAGGCTGTATTCTCGTAGAGAAGAAGGAAAAGCCATGTGACTAGTCACATCATACCCCATGAGTTAGTCTGAGATAAGGTGATTTCTCTGTCACAGAGATCCATCAGCAGCAATTAGTGTAGGGAATCAACCTTCAGTTACTTCCTCCACAGAATAGTCCCTTTCCTGCCCAGGCAGGCAAATTCTCAAAGTGATCCTAGGAGAGAAAGGGTTAATGGCAGGTGGTAGGACTGCTTTCTTCCCAGTTAACTCTGGGAATTCCCTCACAGGTTAAATGTGAAACTTAACACTGATGGTGGCTACTAGCTTATCCAGAGCCAGACCCTGATCACTCTCGCGCTTCTGGCTCCGAGTTCTACCCCACGCATCTGTGGTTTAGAAATGCAGAGACAAAATGCCCCTGGCAGGGTCCCACGCCAACTCCACACAGCCTCCTCTCCCACCGTGCCCACTGTGGGGGCGGGGTCACAGCGCTGTGTCAAACTCCTCTGGGGGCTCGGTCCGATCCTCTTCCCTGGGCTCAGGCTCAAGCCTGCTTTCCTGGTGCTGTTTCATTTGCTCCTTTACTTCTTCTTCCAGGTCCCGGGGTACAACAAACTGATCCTCTGGTTCCAGCTGAGTAGGGGCAGCAAAGTAGCCAGTTTTCCTCTTGGGTGCTTCTGTGGCCACTTCGATGAGGTTCAGGCTATCTTCCAGAGGCACAATAGAGCCATTGGAGAGTTTCTTTCCATAGAGACAGGAGGTGGAAGGAGACTTCTGTAACTCCATCCTGTCCTTACTCATCGGCAGGAGGATACCACTATTCACACTGTTCTGTCTTCGGATCCCAAAGCCCAGCCCTCTGGCATGTTCCTCGGGACACGGGACAGGAGGATTCCCTGCGAGAGCAGTGGTGTTCTCCGGGTCTCTCCCTCTGCAGCAGTGGATGTCTACCTCCACTTCTACCCTGCTGCCATTGCTTATGACCCCTTCAACGGGCTGGTCATCATCACTGTCCAAGCCATTGTCAGACTGATTACTGGAGAAGGTGGCACAAGAAGGCTGGCGCTGAAAAACCCCAGAGCTGGGTGCTGGATGGAGGCTGCAGCGCCTTTCTGGCCGTGGGAGCAAGGTGGCATCCAGGCCCACGGCGTTATGCTCATCAGAAGCGGTGGACCCCACCTCGCTGCTCACCTCCGAGGTGGACATCTCACTGCTGAACTCAGAGGCGATCCCACTGCTAGAGGAGGGAGTGGTTGGCTTTGGCATGTCCTTGACTGTGGTGGTAGAGGCATATCCCACAGGCCCAGGCAGGGTGAGCCCATTCATTTCACATGTGCAGCCTTCCTCGCCAATATTCAGATAGACCACCATGGCCCCTACGTTGTCCTGACAACCATAACTCTGTGCTAATGTGCACAGCTTCTTGGCAGCTGCTAACGGGTCTTGTACATGACGCACTGCATTGACAGCTTCTGTGTAGGACAAGTGTTCCCATAGTGCTTTGTTTCCTAGAATCAGCAACTCATCTTGAATGGTAAGTGGAGTGGAAGAAATGTGAGGCTTGGGGAGGACCCAGGGGTAGAGGTATGTACAGCCCAGCAGCCGGGTACAACAGGTCACACCATTCACTTTGTTGTCCTAGAGATGGGCAGAATACAAACTTTGAAAAACAAAGAACAGTGATATACAACTTTGTATCTATCTAGATCACAGTGCTTATGGATCTTCAATAAATTAGAATTGACACATGATGATTCTTTCTATGGAATTACAATTTTAAGAGTACTTTAAAACAAATGTAGACAAGTCTAAAAAGATAAAATATCACACAGTTATTATATCAAATAGTTCAAAAACCTGAAGATAATTCAATTCAAATTAAGTAACGAAAAGGTACTACCATCTCAAAAGATATCTGCTCTAACATGAAGGACAGGCCTTAGCAAGTCCTTAAATAGAGAAGGACACGTTAGAAAAATGCTATCAATCCTCCATCACTAATACTCTCAGAGAGGCCATTACTCAGATGGGTCACTAAAAATGACGTCTCTGAAAGGCAGGACTGCTAGCACTGACTGCTCAGGAGGTTTTCGTCTGGTACTGTTACTGAAACCATCTGAACTGAACTTTTATCAGGACTGGATACAATTTACAAGGCATGACAGGAAGAAAGTGGACCTTTGTCACCTATGCGCACAGCAGCCTTCACTAGATTGCGGGGGTGGAAGGGACTGGCAGAGAGGGAGACGCACCTCAGTGATGATGGCTTTTTGTTCTTTTACCCTTTGTGCCTCCTCTGGGTCCTGCTCCAGGCTGAAGATTTTAGAGAGTGGCAGTGGCTTCCCACTTCGGCACAGGACTGCTTGGCATGTGCCAACGTTGGCCACAGTCAAGCTAAAACTACTTGTGGGGTCGGCAGTGTCGGGGCGGATGTAGCACAGGAGGGCAGAGGAGCCCAGCTTCTGGCCAGCCATTCCCAGTTTCCTGTTTGGAAAGGAAAGAAAGTGAAGATGTGGTAGCTAGTTTCAGAAGGAAGTGGTGGTGCTTCATGTCTGTCCTGTCCTTGTTTTTCTACCACATGACCATGAACCAGCCTCACCCTTGAGCTCCCGATGGCAGGCACTTGTTATGGGTGATAGTGAGAGAGAGCTTTGCCTTCCACTCTCCGCCAGGACAAGACACTTTGCAAAAGGAGGGGAGAAGGACTGGGAGACAGTGAAGGCGCCTCTTTCTCTACTGCTTCTGTGTCTGACCACAGACTTCCTCATTCAGAGGTTCTCACACTTCTGCACATCAGAACCACCCGGAAGGCTTCTTAAGCGTGGGGACTGCTGGAGCTTCCCTCCTTAGTTTCTGACTCAAAGGGTACAAAGGGCTGGCCCAATAATCCACATTTCTAACAAGTTCTGGTGATGCTGAGGCTGCTGGTCCTAGCCCACCACTGTGAGAACTCCTGAAGGAAGGACCAGGGTTTTCCTTGCTTCTCATGTGGTGTCCACGCACCCACATTTAGTGCACAGTGCTGCCAAGGAGGAGACACTGTCAGAAAGTTCTACTTTCCAATTCCAGCTCTGCCACTTCCTGGCTGTAGGCCCTCAGCAAGTTATTTCTCTAAGAAATGTCTCTGATAAAATACCTACCCCTGAGGCTTGTTTGAAATTAAAAAATACAGTATTAAAAGTACTTGGTACAGTGCCCAGCTCTTAAGAGGTACTTCATAAATCAAGTTCCCTTTCAGAAACCCTTTACTTTGCCAAGTCTCTTGCTCAGTTATACTACTGAAAAATAGACTCCATTCCCAACACATTGCTTTCTGTTATAATAACAGGTAAAACCAGTTCAAGCACTAGGCTGTGCCACTTCAACCTGGACTATACAGGTTTAAGACCCCTCAGTTGGGCTCGGCGCCTGTGGCTCAAGCGGCTAAGGCGTCAGCCACATACACCTAAGGTGGCGGGTTCGAATCCCCAGCCTGGGCCCGCCAAACAACAATAATGGCTGCAACCAAAAAATTGCCAGGCATTGTGGCAGGCGCCTGTAGTCCCAGCTGCTTGGGAGGCTGAGACAGGAGACTTGCTTGAGCCCAGGAGTTGGAGGTTGCTATGAGCGTGATGCCATGGCACTCTACCCAGGGGGATAGCTTGAGGCTCCATCTCAAAAAAAAAAGACCCCTCAGTTGTCCACATCCTCTATGAAGCCCGGGTGATGGGCAAGACACTCCCTCTACTGCATTTGAGTTACATAGATGGTCTCCAATGTACAACAATATCACTTACAATTTTTCAACTTCATGATCATGCAAAAATAACACTGTATCCATTCAGTAGAAACTGTACTTCAAATTTTGATCTTTCCCAGGGCTAGTGATAGGCAGTACGGCACCCTGACCACACTGGGCAGCAGTAGTGAGCACAGATCCCAGTCAGCCACGTGACAGTGGGGGAAACAACCAATACTGCACATGTCCTGTGGTGCCAGGTGATTCTGCCCAACTGTAAGCTACTGTGTGTGTTTTCTGAGCCCTAAAGGGGACTAGGCTAAGCAATGATGTTTGGTATAGTAGGTGTATTAAATTCATTTTTTTCACCTTACAGTATTTTCAATTTAACAGAGTTTATCAGCTGGGTCAGCAGCTCATGCCTGTAATCCTAGCACTCTGAGAGGCCAAGGCAGGTGTATTGCCTTGAGTTCAGGAGTTGGAGACCCACCTGAGCAGGAGCGAGACCCTGGTCTCTACTAAAAATAGAAAAATTAACTGGGCACTGTGGCAGGCTCCTGTAATCCCAACTACTCAGAAGGCTGAGGCAAGAGATCGCTTGAGTTCAAGAGACTAAGGTTGCTGTGAGCTGTGACACCATAGCACTCTACCTAGGGCAACAGGGTGAAAAGTTGTCTCCGGAAAAAAAAAAAGGAGAACTTATCAGGACCAAATTCCACTGTAACTTGAGGGGCATCTACAGAGGGTTTTTGACCTTAAGTAGCTTAGACTTTAATTAGAAGATTAGTTGGTTAAACCCCCAATAACAAGTATTCTAAACACACGAATCTGGTGAATGCATGTTAACATTTTTCTATGTCACTGACTCTTTGGACAATCTTCAAAAGCTTCCCACCTTCCTCCCCACGTGTACAGCCACGCATACACACAGAAAACATTCTGCACATAATTCTGCGCTTCTCAGGTCCTCAGCAGCCTTTGGATTCAACAGAGAAAAATGCTGGGGGCTGCCTTTTTTCTTTCTGAGCCTCCAGTGACAACATAATCACTTATTTCTCTGCCCTGCCATTTCAGCCAGTCCATGGCTCCAGAAGGTTGATGAACCGCACAGGCTCTTTAGAGAGCCAAATCCCCACACTCCATGCTGATTCACGGAGAGGAGGACTGTGGAAGTAGTAGTGAGTTCTCTTCTTGACTTTGTAGTCATAATGTGAACCCTGACCTGGTTTGAGAGGTTTATTTTATAAAAGTAAAAGTGACTTAGGGATTATTCAACCCACCTGCTTACCTGTGAGATACCAAGAAGGTGTTAGACATGAAAACAGTGTCATTTGTTGAGTGCTGCACCTCTTCCAACAGCACGTCAGCCATCGTACACTGGAGCAGGCGAGGGAGCTCCTCGTTTCTGTCCCCATCAAACATGCCGTACACAGCTCCCACTCCCTCGGCAAAGTTATCCATGGCGAGGGCAGATACACACAGCCTGCAGGAGAGATGGGACAATCATCAAAGAGGGGAAAAGATTATTCATCAAGGAGCACTCTTTCAAAACATAGCTAGTAACTGAAAGTGGGAAGCCTATAGTGAATCCCAGTCCACACACACAGGGCCCTAGACAGATGACCAAGCAGCACCTGAAAGCACAGGTATCCTGGGGGGGGGGGTGTTCAGCCAGAGTCCTGGGCAGCAGCTTGGCCACGCACCCCAAGGCTGGAAAGATAAAATGTTCTCCCTCAGTAGTAATTAAGGCTGAGTTTTCTTAAGAACCTCAGCTGAAGACCACCAGAGAACACCTGTTGCTGAACAAGCTGAGCTTTTTACTCTTTGCAAGGGAGAATGATCGCTATGGCATAATAGGTAAGAGAGTGCTAGAGAGAACCGAGCACAGGATTTGGGCTTTGCCTGGGTCATTTTGCAGAGGGTGTAAGGAGGTGGAGGATCATACCAGACTAGTGGAGGCATTCTATGGTGGGGGTCTCAATGTTTCTTATCTATATGAAATAAAGATTAGCAGGAGGATAAAGCCCTAAAAGGCAAAGAAAGTAGCATTTGCCCACTTTAGCCATAAAAGGGGATGTTTGACATTTTGTTGACTGCACATTCATCTTCTTTTTGTCTCACTTTATTGTGATCTCAGAGGGATTTTTATCCAACTTTGACATTCTAGGATTTATGCGCAAAAGAACAACATGGCCTAACCGTGGGCATCAGACCAAGTCCCAGATGCTGGGGGCTGCCTTTTTTCTTTCTCAGCCTCCACTGACAGCATACTCACTTATTTCTCTGCCCTGCCATTTCAGCCAGTCCATGGCTCCAGAAGGTTGATGTAACTGTAGAATCTGTGGTTGGCAAAGGTTTCTGATCAATTTTCAGGGTTGTGATATGGCTGTGAGAAGTGGAAGAAGAAGAGAAGATTAAACAATACACTCTTCCATATTTTACAAAAACTATCCCAACAATAATATATCTTTTTATAAAATAATCTGTTGATAGACTAATATGCATTTCCAGAGAGACTGGATGGAAGTAAACATGTTAATAGTACACTGAATTCCTGGCCAAGGAGAAGAGAGAACCAAAAATGTAAGAGGAAGAAGCAGGGGCCAATATTGTTACGCTTAATGCCATATGTTGCAGTAAAGAACTAAGCACAAAAAAGATTCCTAAGTTTCAGCCAACAGGCAAAATGAACTCTTGGTATAATGAATGAACTTACCTTGTCTTCTAGATGTTGTGATGTGATGTACAGCTGTCTTGTGAAAAAGTTACTGAGTATGTGGCTGGGTAGTGGCCATGTAGAAATCTAACATGAATAGACTGAGTATGGGACAGAGTATCTACCCATAACTGAATCAGAGAAGCGAACCTGGGTTTTATCACCTAATTCATTCTATTCACTTAATTAACTGAGGTCTCCATAATCCTAAGGACCTGTACATAGCTGGCAGGCCTAAGAGCAAAAACACACTCAATTTCAAATGTTTTCCTACCTAAATATGTCCAGAGTCTTGTGCTCCAGAACCAGATTTGTATTTCCAGTCAGGTCAAGGTCTTGTAATGTAACAGGCAATGCCTCTGGGATCAGGATTTCTGTCAAGTCATTGCAACTTAGGTCTACAAACTAAGAAGAGAAGCAGAAGTCAAAACTCATCATAGAGAGTTAGTTCAACTCCTACATGTTCAATCTCCTACCATATCCCCACAGTGGCACTTATTTCTTCCCAGGAATCAATTACATATATTGGTCCCAAAGTGAGTTTATGGGAAGGGAGTAATATTCCTTCCTTGGGAGAATGATCTCATTCATACTCCTGCCTTTTCCCCTGTGAGGACACCATCCCAGCACACAGAAGTACCTGGATCTGAGGCAACTGCAGGATCTCTGGGAAAATGCTGATATTGTTGGAGTGTGCAACAAGGGTGTGCAGCCTTTTGCAGCTGGCTATGGTTGTGGGGATGGTTTTAAGCTTATTGCCACTTAGGTTTAGTTCCTCCAATTGCTCCAATTTACTTAGTTTGCTGAAAAAGAAACATCAAAATATGACACTCTACCAACAGTGAACAGCTGCTAAACAAGTGCTACGTTACAGCCACCACAGTACAGACTGACCCAATCCGCTGCAGTGACTGGAGAAGACGAAGCAGCAACAGCCGAGGCAGTGCTCACGACGATGATGTGCCCTCGCCTCTCTCAGTGCGTTTTGATGGCTAACCCATCCCTGGCTTGTCTTACAGTTGTTGGATCTTGTGGGCATGACCATCTAAACTGTTACCTATACTTACAGGGAGTGGCTCAGAAAGGACTGGCCTAGACTTGGGAGCTTAGTCCTGAGGCCTGCTTCCCCACTAACCAGCTGCAAAATACTAAGCATGTCAATGTCAATGGATCTCAATATCCTCAGCTATTAGAAAAATTGTATTAAATCATCACTAAGATTCCTTACAGTTTTAATTTCTACTAAACTATTAAATTTCTATTAATTCCTATTCAGTTGCCTAATCATAATGCTTATCAAGTTCTCATTGTACAGACAGAACTGTGCTCAGGCCTGTGAGGCAAAAGATTCACACTGTCCCACTGACAGAGCAACACTCCCTACATGGGAAGCAAAACAGCTGAGGTCAGCCTAACACCACTAACCAAGGTTATTACAAACTGTTCTTACTTCTTTTTGTTTATTGATTTAAAAAATTATAAAAATAAACTATTGTAATATGGAGAGAAACTTAGGAAAACACAGAAAGTAAATCATCCATATACTAGCCATTTGAAAGAATTACTATAATCACTTTGCTGAATTTCCTACCAATTTTTTCATGGGAATAGTGGTTTTAGATAAATTTTACACCTTACCTTTTTCACATAACATACAATTTTTATTGCTAGAAAGTAATTTTTAATAAGCTTAGTAAATGAAAATAATTTTTCCTTATAATAATACATGCACATGGGGAAAAAAGAAAATTAGAACAAAAAGAAAACAAATCTTTCATTCCACTATCAGAGATAACCTCTCATGACATTTTGGTAGAAAGTATTCTTCTTTAGGGTATGAAACTATATTTTTTGAATTAATATATGGTACTATACTAAATATATTATTTTAGAACTTACTTTTCTTTTACTAATGAAGTTTTTAAAGTGTCTCATGCTTTCCCCTTAATCTATTCCCTACCTGAATTTTCTAACTTATGAATGAAAATGTAGCACCCGTTCAGTGCCAGATTCTGAAAATAGTCCAAAAGAAACAAGATCTGTATTGTGCTTGTCCTATTATAACAGTGCTCAGGAAATGACCTCATAGTGGATTTATTACTCAGTACAGAACATAGTTCTTTAGTATGTTGCTCCTAAATTCCACTTAGTTTTATTATATTCATTCAGATTACTCTAATTTTGTGTGATCTGTTCATTCTTATCTTTAATACTAACTTCTTATTTTCATTTATACACACACATATATATATATATTTTTTTTTTTTTAGATAGAGTCTCACTATGTCATCCTCAGTAGAATGCTGTGGCATCACAGCTCACAGCAACCTCCAACTCTTGGGCTTAAGCGATTCTCTTACCTCAGCCTCCCAAGTAGCCGGGACTACAGGCACCCACCATAAGGCCTGTCTATTTTCTGTTGCAGTTGTCATTGCTGTTTAGCAGGCCTGGGCTGGGTTCAAACCCACCATCCTCGGTGTATGTGGCCAGCACCGTAATCACTGTGCTACGAGTGCTAAGCCCATTTTAATATGTTTTAAGTTTTGTAACAACCAGCTTTCAACCCCCCTTCAACAATAAAAATGTCATCGAATAAGGCAAGATTAGAGTATTATACCTGATATTACCCAATACTTTATAAGCTAACATAACTTGTCAGTGGTCTGTTTTCACTTTGTATGAACATATTTGAGGTCAACTAAACTAATCTGATAAGATTTCAAGAGCTTTACACTTCCTGAAATTAAGAGTCTATATTCGTTTGGCTCAGAGCCTGTAGCTCAGTGAGTAGGGCACCAGCCACATACACTGAAGCTGATGGGTTTAAGCCTGATTCAGCCTGGGCCTCCTGAACAACAATGACAATTGCAAACAAAAAATAGCTGGGCGTTGTGGCGGGCACCTGTAGTCCCAGCTATTTGGGAGGCTGAGGCAAGAGAATTGCTTAAGCCCAAGAGTTGGAAGTTGCTGAGAGCTGTGAAGCCATGGCACCCTACTCAGGGCAACATAGCAAGACTCTGTATCAAAAAAAAAAAAAAAAAAAGAGTCTATGTTCATTTTTAGAGCCATTATTTTAATTCTTTCAAGGAAGCAATCATGTTTATTTTATCCTGTTTGTCTTCTAAAGCTCTATCTCATTTCATAAATGGTCACAAAAATTATAAGGTTATATATAGCATATATGTAATTTCATTCAAATTATGCCAGGCATAGTAGCTCACACTTGCAATACTAGCATTCTGGGAGGCCAAGGTAGGTGGATTGTTTGAACTCACGTTTGAGACCAGCCTGAGCAACAGTGAGACCACGTCTCTACTAAAAACAGAAAAACTGGGCAGTGCCTGCGATTCAGTGAGTAGGGCACTGGCCCCCTATACCGAGGGTGGTGGGTTCAAACCCAGCCCTGGAGAAACTGCAACAAAAAAATAGCCAGGCATGTAGCAGGCACCTGTAGTCCCGAGTCTATTCAAGAGGCTGAGGCAAAAGAATCACCTAAGCCCAAGAGCTAGAGGTTGCTGTGAGCTGTGATGCCACAGCACTCTACCAAGGGTAACAAAGTGAGACTCTGTCTCTAAAAAAATAAAATGAAATAAAATAAAAAAACAGAAAAACTGAGGTGAGAGGATCACTTGAGCCCAAGAGTTGCACATTGCTGTGAGCTATGACACGATAGCACTCTACCCAGGGTGACAGCTTGAGACTCTGTCTCCAAAAAAAAAATTTCCTTCAAATTACATCAAATTATCATTTCTTCATGCTCTTAGTTTTTAAAAGTATGATTTTTAATGACTATTTTCATGGTATGGATCATTTTTCTGATGGTGAGTTTTCTAAATTTTAGCCAGTGTAGTGGTTAGTATCTGTAGCCCCAGCAACTTGGGAGGCTAAGACAAGGAGGATCACTTGAGCCCAGGAGTTCAAGGCTAACCTGGGCAACATAGCAAGACCCTATCTTTTAAAAAAATTCCAAATTTATTTTATCAGTTGTATTTTGAAAGAGATTTACTTCTCCACTGACACTGTCTGAAACTCTGATAGCATTAATTGTCTCTCTTATCTTTTTATAGAGATAGCCTGGCTAACTACACTGTTCATCTTTGCTTTCAGGAAGCTTGACCACACCCTTCAGGATCCGTGCAGTGTTGCTGGCAACCTGTGCGTATGTTCTTTAACATCCTGCCTTTAGTTGACTGCACTGCAATTGCCTATGGACTGTTTGGGTCTGTTTCCCAAATCTGACTGTCGATTCCTTGAGGACACAGACTATAACTCTTACACAGTACTTGGCATACAGTAGGCATTCAATGTATATACTAAGAATAAATCAAAAGACTCAACAGTATTTTGTAAAATAGTGTTTACAAGAGAAAAACTCATCTTCAGAATTCTTCATTTGTTAAGACTGTAGGTTGAGTTTTCTCAGACCATTTTTAAATAATTAGAATTAAAAATTAAACACATTTTAACCATAATTTCTCTGGTTACTGATACTTAACTAAGTATAAATTATTAAGATAAGATTTCCTCATTCAGCTAGTAAAATCACAGTCATAGTCACGTAACTATAATTTAGCCTGGCAAGTGGAGAATTAATGTTGTGTGTCTGAAATGATGAAAGTCTGTGTTTATTTACCTTGCAGGAAAGGTCTGTAGCTGGTTGTTTGCAAGGTGCAAGATTCGCAGGTGAGGGTGTCCTACCAGGACAGGAATGCACTGATCTGTCAGGAGATTGCTGGTCAAGTAAAGCAGCTGCAGCATGCTCAGACTCTCCTCCCCAGCGCAGGCGGATGGTAAAGACTCCAAACTATTTGCAGACGCATTCAAGTATCTGAGACTGACAGAATGCACACGTACCATTATTCCTTTAGGTTTATTTGTTGCTTGCCTTCATATAAACCATCATGGCATCTTAGTACGGTATGCTGCCATTCTAAGTTCCCACATTAAAAAAAGAAAAAAGCCATTTTCTCTAGGTAGTTTTCTCTAATTGATTTTATCCAACCCAAAGCTCCTTTTACTCAACTTACACACACCCAACGGAGAGGAAAGGATACAGGCTTGGTTGTTTAGCCAAGCTTCTATAGTGGCCTGATTCCAACAGGGCCTCGTCTTTTACTATTATTAATTACGGTTAGTGTGTCTACTGAAAGGACATTGTTGAGTACCATATTCACATAAAATAAACTATGAAGGCTCGGTGCCTATAGCTCAACCGGCTAAGGCGCCAGCCAC
>NW_003852442.1:10615033-10618231 GCF_000181295.1 Otolemur garnettii
AAAATAAACTATGAAGACACCCTTCAGAAAATTTTTTGTCTGGTTTTAATAGCATCACTGTTTATTTAGCCAGTCTCATAATAATCCCCTAATAATGAACCTATAAGCTATTTCCATACATATACTATTGTAGATGTTATAATATAAGTATTGTGTCCTTACCAATTATTTCTTTAAAAACAGAATTTGTGGGATCAAAGGATATATATTTTTTTAAGGATTTGTCAATGTATTACCAAACTGAGCTCCAGAAAGGGTAACCCAAATTACACTTCCACAAGAAGAATATAAAAATGCCAGTTTGCTCAACAACTTTGTCAACCCTATTACAACTAATTTTAATCTTTGCCACTCCAATAGGTTGGCATACCATTAAACATGGTATAATTTAAATTACAGGTATTAATTTAATGGTAGGTATACCTTTAAACATGGCATAATTTAAAAATCTGTCTCACATAGTGTTCAATACATATAGAACATTCTGAATAAAAGGCAGCAATTATGAAACTTATGTGTTCTTGTGTCTCCATGTTGTGTGATCCACATTCCTAATTAGATTTTTTAAATTGGTATATAAGAGCTTATTGAGGGTACTGTGTGTCTACTTGTGTCTTTGTCCAAAAACTGCTCTATGCTGGGTTAGAATTAAATAAGTATCATTGACGGTTTACCACAGCTAAGTAACTTCCTTACTACAGATGCTAAGGTAATAAATTTTATTCTGACTATATTAGGACGAAGTGTAGTGTTATGGATTGCTAACAAATACTTGTTAATTAACAACCGCATGAAGATGCCATATAAAATTTACAAAAAGAAAATGTCCTTCAAACATTTTTTAGAATTTCCGAAAATTTTATTTTGAGGACTACCCAACCAATTGTATTATATATTAAGAGAGGAATAGCTGCTAAATAGAACAAGCCAGACATTGTTCTCTGACATAAATGTTTTTGGTGTGTCTCCTATTTAATTTGCTACTGCTTATCTCTATCTTCTCCATTTCTAAACTGAAGATAATAAATTATTATTGCCTTCTCAATATTATAAAGACTAACATAAAAAACTAAGGCCAAGCACAGTGGCTCACACCTGAAATCCTAGCACTTTGGGAGGCCGATGCAAGTGGATTGCCTGAGCTCCTGAGTTCAAGACCTGCCTGAGCAATAGGAAGACCCCGATCTCTACTAAAAATAGAAAAACTAAGACAAAAAGCTCGCTTGAGCCCAAGAGTTGGAGGTTGCTGTGAGCTATGACGCTATGGCACTCCACCCAGGATGACAGCTTAAGACTGTCTCAAAAAAAAAAAAAAAACACACAACCAAAAAACTAGTTTCCATTTAAAGATGACATATACATTTCATCTTGAAATGAAAAGATATGCCATCGGCTTGGCGTCTGTGGCTCAAGCGGCTAAGGCGCTAGCCACATACGCCTAAGGTAGTGGGTTCAAATCCAGCCTGGACCCACCAAACAACAATAATGGCTGCAACCAAAAATAGCCAGGCGTTGTGGTGGGCGCCTGTGGTCCCAGCTACTTGGGAGGTGGAGGCAGGAGACTCGCTTGAGCCCAGGAGTTGGAGGTTGCTGTGAGCAGTGAAGCGACAGCACTCTACCCAGGGGGACAGCTTGAGGTTCTGTCTCAAAAACAAAAAGAAAAGATATGCCATCTACTTGTTAATTACAATAAGAAGGCAAATAATACCTGTTGAAAAGGTATTACTTTTGAATACAGAGTTTTCAAATTAAGCACCAAAAAAGCTTTAATAATAAAGAATGTAATTCAAACATAGTTTGGTAAAGCTAGAAGCAAAAAACAAATAAACTTACGTGGTATACCCTTTTCTCTCCGATGCAAAAACTGAAAATTGCCCAAGGAAGCTATATCCGAACGTTGTAATTTCGCTTTAACTATCATTAACTGTTTATTTTCTGAGATGAAAGCCTGAACCTTTCCAAACCGTTTGAAACTGTTAACAACACAAAAACTTCTTATGTATTTGATGGTTATTTCAATTTTGAGTTAAAGATTACTGCCTCATGAAGCAGTGTCATACTTTCTTTCATAAAAATTGCAAGTATGTCTTCACCCATAGTTGGACTATAAGATAAAGTCTCTGTAAATATAGTTCCAAAGGTCACTATACCTGATGATTCCACTTTAGCTGATAATTCTACTTTTCTGGAAAAGAAAAATGCAATGTGCTTACTTTAAGGCCTTGGAGAACAGAGTGTCTGGCAGCCTGGTGAGTATGTTATGCTGAATATCCAGCACCTCCAGGGGGATGTGCTCCACCAGCGCCGGCAGGGTCTGCACACGGTTGTGTCCCACCATCAATTTCCTAAGGCTCAAGCTACTTAGAATTCTAAGAGGGAACAGGACAAAGAAACCAATAAACGTAACTTAAATCTTTCTGAGTCTGTCCTAGGCATTTAACTGAAATCAGTAAACTAATAGAAACATATTCTTCAGACTGTATAATCACTGACAAGTGTTTGAGCCAAGAAAGCAACCCTGACCATCTGTTTACCAACCACCTGCCAGGAAGTCGTTAAGGTCATTCTGAGAAAAGGTGAATTAGTGACAGCAAACAGCAGAGAGCACAGCTAAACTAAAAAAGCAATTCTAGAATAAATTTAGGTTTTAAGTCTAAACAGCATCAAAAATTTAGTGTATGTATTACTATTATTATAACTTATTAATATAACAAATTCATAACAAATTTCATTGCAATAAAAACCATTATGTATTGAGTGCTTAATACGGTGCTAAGCCTTAACAAGAAATTCAGAAAGGTTAAGTGACTCTGATTTGCCAAAGATGTCACAATGAATAGCAAATGGTACAGTCTGGGTTTTAACTAGGATACAACTCCCAAGGTTGTTTCCATACCTCTTATGCTACAAAGCCTTGAGTTTAATTTTATATTTGTTTATTTATTTATAGAGTCTCACTTTGTAACCCTCAGTAGAGTGCTATGGCGTCATAGCTCACAGCAACCTCAAACTCTTAGACTCAAACAATAGATCCGCTTGCCTCAGCCTTCCAAGTAGCTAGGATTGTAGGTACCTGCTACAACACCAGGCCAGTTTTTATAGAGACGGGGTCTTGCTCTTGCTCAGGCTGGTCTCAAAAAACTCAGGCAATCCACCTGCCTTGGCCACACAGAGTACTAGGATTACAGGCATGAGCCA
>NW_003852442.1:10619284-10623652 GCF_000181295.1 Otolemur garnettii
CAGGAGACTCGCTTGAGCCCAGGAGTTGGAGGTTGCTGTGAGTATGATGCCATGGCACTCTACCCAGGGGGATAGCTTGAGGCTCCATCTCAAAAAAAAAAAAAAAAAAAAGAGCTAGGATTACAGATGTGGACCACTGTGCCTGGCCTAGTTTCATTTCTAAGATGAGGATGGTAACACCTATATAGTAAGGTTTTTAAAAGATTAGGTAAGGCTGGGTGCAGTGGCTCATGCCTATAATCCTAGCACTCCGGGAGGCAGAGGCGAGTGGATTGCTTGAGCTCAGTAGTTCAAGAGCTGTCTGAGCAAAAGCCAGACCCGTGTCTACTAAAAATAGAAAAACTAGCTTGGTGTTGTAGTGGGTGCCTGTAGTCCCAGCTACTTGGAAGGCTGAGGTAATCGCTTGAGCCCAGGAGTCTGAGGTTGCTGTGAGCACTCTACCCAGGGCAACAGAGGGAGACTCTATCTCAAAAAAAAAAAAAAGATTAGGTAAGATAATAAAAGTGAAGTTTTCAAGACGTTGCCCAGCTTATAATAGCTCATCCTATAAAAATTAACTATTATTACTGTCATATCACCAACTTATGCCAGCACTTCTTGGAACACTGTGTCACAGTTATCTGTGCACAGCCACATTATCCTTGCAGGCTGAGACCACGGACTAGCCATTGCTTCATGAGACACATCACACCGCCACACATTCACTGGCATCCATATTCACTGAACAAATGAAAGGCCACACAAATTTAGAAAAATAATACATATACATATGTCATACATAACACGCATTCACACCCACATACCTCATAGGAACCTCAGTGAGAAGATTATAGCTCATATCTAATACTTCTATCTTCTTTGCATCGCAGGCCCAGTCAGGAACACATTCTAGCAGGTTTCTACAGAAAATACATAAATAAAAGGCATCATTTAAGATGACAAGGGGGATACAATGCACTAGACTGTACTGTATCTGTTAACCAGTCTGCACCCCCGACAGGGCATCCACTGCCTGGAACACAGTGTGTACTCAGTGACTGCTGCTGTTCTGGAAGGGTGGGCAGACACAAGAACATGAGCACATTTCACGCTGGACCGACTATGCTGTATGCTCAACAAAGGCTTCAGCAGCAAGAAAGCACACGTATGGGGGATGGAATGAGGGGCAGAGGAGGAGAGACTTACTGGAAGAGAGACTTACTCCTTTTATTGTAAACAAACCTTTGACGCTGAGGAAGAGTTCCACAGGAAATGGCTGGGGAAGACACGAAGCAAATTCCAGGGAAAATGAACAGAACGAATACAAGTGAGGAAGTAGGGACAAAAGATAACTAGCGGGGGGAAAGTTTCAAACCGTTTACAATGAGAGCTCAAATATTAGTAGAGCACTGGGTCAAAACTCAGTAAAAGGAATTTTCTTTTCAGATGTGACTTAGCTTCTCCAGGCCTCAAGGTATCTATTGATTAATCAGTGGATAAAATGAGGCAGAATGGGGCGGTGCCCGAGGCTCAGTGAGTAGGGCACCGGCCCCATAAACCAGGGCAGAGGGTGGCAGGTTCAAACTTGGCTCTAGCCAAACTGCAACAAAAAAATAGCCAGGTGTTGTGGCAGGCGCCTGTAGTCCCACCTACTTGGGAGGCTGAGGCAAGAGAATTGCCTAAGCCCAGGAGTTGGAGGTTGCTGTGAGCTGTGATGCCACAGCACTCTACTGAGGGTGACAAAGTAAGACTCTATCTGTAAAAAAAAAAAAAAAGAAGCAGAATGAAGAGAAGAGCTACATAAGAGAAACACAGATCACAGATACCGCTATGTTAGCCTAGTGAAGGAAACATTTTGCCTGAAATGATCCAGGTGAGCTCCCTAACAAATATGACATTTGAGTTAGAATCTGAAGAAGGCTGTACAGTGACCTGATGTGAGGAGTACACTGCAAACACGGGATGGCAACACGAATTAAGAGCACAAAGGCAAGAAAAACCACGACATGCTATGTGTGTGGGAAAACAGGCAGCTGGGGATGATGCAGTGCTGGGGGAGGGACCTGGGCTGCAGATCTGGGTACGGCTGACATTACACACCACTGGAATCGCTGGAAGAGAGTGAGGGCATGTCCAGTGAGGCAGGGTGGACCAAGGACTGAACCCTGGGGAGAATCGATCTTTAGAGGGCTAGCTGAGGAGGAGGAGTATGCAAAAAGAGACAGAAGGTATGAAGAAAATCAAATCATATCAGCCAGCCAGGGCAATGGCACATGTGAAGAAGAGAGAACAAGGTTAACTGTGTCAACTCAGAGAAGATACAGTAAGAAAAGGACTCAGCCACACTGTTGGTAGGATCAGCAAATGGGAACTGAGGAAAGTAAGTTAACAAATGCAAATAATTCTTCAGAAATTTGGAAAAGGGGATGAGACAGACTAGACAGTACCTAGACGGGCCATGAGGTAAAGTGAATGTTTTATGTTTGTTATGACAGAAGAGACATCAGTGTATGTACAGACTGAGAAAAAGACAATGAACACACATTGGGGGCGGGGGGGCCTGACAGAGCAAGGTCCAGAGCAAGGGGAAGAGAGAGAGCCGCGGGCACAGACAGTTGAACCTGCCTTGAACAGAGAAGAGAAGCTGAGGATGGATATGAATCTACACGAATTTAAGCAAGGTGGTAAGAAACTGAGGGAATCACCCACAATGGCCTCTATTTTCTCAATCAAGTAGCTAAGCTCCAGCATGAAAGAGATGGGGTCGGGGTACAAAGCAGAGCAATCTGTAACAGACACTGAGGGGACTGAAAGGACCTGACTAGAGAGCCAGTAAGCTCAGGAAGAGGCCGGACATGATGAACTTTTAGAGATGTCTATGGAGGTGATTTCCTTCAGCCACGATCAAGCTCAGTGGAAAAGGTAAAATATTATTATTGACCTATGTTGGGATTTTGCTGGGAAAGTGAAGACAGAGTGAAACCCCAAGACGGGGGTCTAAAACAACAGGATCATCATCATCATCATCACCATAATAATAAAGTTAACAACAATAAACAAAAACCTCCCTATAACAGCCAGTAATTACGAAGAGACGGCTGCATGTTCGGCACCCTACTATGTATTCTGCATTTATTATCCACTTAATCTCCACAATAACCCTGGCCACACGGAACCCTGCTTTGGGCACTCTACATTCCCAGCACTGATGCTGCTGCCCCCAACTCTTGTTAGATTGTTAATCTCCTACTAGACTGTAAAACCCAACCATTGAATCCAGAATGCCTAACACAGGAGTTAAAAGGAAATGAATAAAAGAAAAGCAAACTTCATTTCTGTTTGCTCCTGGCCACCAACAGAAGGAATAAACTCCTCAATATAATTAATGTTTCTCCCCAAATCAGACCAACATGAGCCCCTAAAGCAGTGGTTCTCAACCTGTAGGTCACGACCCCTTTGGGAGTCGAACGACCATTTCACAGGGGTCACCTAAGACCACCCTGCATATCAAATATTTACATTACGATTCATAACAGTAGCAAAATTACAGTCATGAAGTAGCAACGAAAATAAGTTTGGGGGTCACCACAACATGAGGAACTGTATTAAAGGGTCATGGTATTAGGAAGGTTGAGAACCACTGCCCTAAAGTATTTTTAAAAATAGAGTAATTTATTTAAAGCCACTATCTAAAAATCAAGAATCTGATTTCAATCAATAACAAAAAAATCACTGCCATGAAAATAATAGGTCTTCTTTGTTGGCATCTTATCCTAAATCTACAGTTTTTAGATAATGATTAACTCTTAGGGACTTTCTAACTCCAAGAGGATCCTTCCTTTAACTATACGGTATAGCTATTAAACTCATTCTTCCACTCATCCCTTCTCCAGGTTATCTACATATTTCAATACATTTAGATTTTTTCCACCTCTAAACTACCAAAGTATCTATGTGTGTCTCTTAACTAGAAGAATCAAACAAGCACCACCCTCATAACAGACACTCACCGGGAGAGTTCTAGAGAAGTGAGCAGACTGGGGACTGGGTAGACATTCACTGCTGTCAGCCCTAATCAGAAAACAAATAGGTGTTAGTGGCATCATCTAGAGGAAAACGACAGAGTAAACAAGGGGAAAGCAGCTTAGTGAAATCACCAGACAGAAAACCAACATCCTCTACGGAAAACTAATGAGAAAAACCATCAGTAATGTACCCTGACTGCTTGATCCCCCTTTGAAAACAAATGCGACCACCAACAGAACGACCTCTGTATTGACTGGACTTACTGTACATCAGCCAGCTGTTAAACGCTAACAGTAACAACTCAGCTTTCCAACTTGAAAAAATTAATAATTACATTTTTACTGGCAATACTTTTTTTTTTTT
>NW_003852442.1:10624561-10636550 GCF_000181295.1 Otolemur garnettii
CACAGGCGCCCGCCACAATGCCCGGCTATTTTTTGGTTGCAGCCGTCATTGTTGTTTGGCGGGTCCGAGCTGGATTCGAACCCACCACTTTAGGTGTATGTGGCTGGTGCCTTAGCCACTTGAGCCATAGGCACCGAGCCTGTATGTCAATGTCTTTTCCAGGAGAGCCAGGCATTTGGCCTCTCTAGACACATTAAGGACAGGGAAGGGCCTGGTAACAAACATCTTCATGGCAAGGACTTACTACCATATCACAGCATCTATAAACAGCACAAGTCAACACTCATCAGTGGGACACTCCTTGGCCAAGCAATTAATCTAAGCTATGATTTGAACCTTAGATTAATGGCTAATTAGTAAAAGGTGATGCAAATGGTAGCCTTACACCTATCATCTGGCTTTTAAACAAATCTACCTTGTGTCTTATATGCTTCCGGCTTTTTTTTTTTTTTAAGAATTAGCTTGGCGCCCATAGCTCACTGGTTAGGGTGCTGGCCACATACACCATGGATTCAAACCCAGCCTTGGCCTGCTAAACCACTACAACAACAACAAAACAGCCAGGTGTTGATGCAGGCGCCTGTAGTCCCAGCTACTTGGGAGGCTGAAGCAAGAGAATCACTTAAGCCCAAGAGTTGGAGGTTGCTGTGAGCTGTGACGCCATGGCACTCTACTGGGGGTGACATAGTGAGACTGTCTCAAAAAAAAAAAAAAAAAAAAAATTAAAATGCTACACATACCAAGAGGTAAACATCATCCTAAATGTGGTTTTTATCATTCCCATGGATTCTTTCATAATACTATGCACATTTACAGCTAAGAAAACAATATTTCTGTGTATTCTAAATTTGAACATGATTATCATAGTATATATACAATGATGCACTTTCTTGCCCAAAAGTGTTTCAGAGATTTATCCATGTTAATACACAAAACTCTAATTACATTCATTCTATTGCTGTTTGGTATTATATTGTGTAAATATATTACTACGGGTTTATCCATTTTCCTAGCAATACTCCTATCTTTCCCTATTTCTTCACTCTCACAAACCATGCTGTGATGAACATTCTTATACACACCCTGTGCACATGTGTCTCTGGGATACATGCAAGCAGGGAGCTGCCAGAATGTGAGATATGTGTGTCCTCTACCTCCCTGACCATCATGCTGACCTCTGAGGCGTTCTATGCCTCTCATAGCAGTGTGTGAGTGTTTAAGAAGACACTCTGCCTCATCTTTGGTAATGTTCAGCATTTTATATATATATTTTGCAAATTCGGTAACTATAAAATGTTATTTAAATTTGCATCTTTTTGACAGTGAAATTGAACATCTTTTCCTTACTACCTTTAAACACAGAAAAAAGCAATTAAAGAATGGCCTCAGTTGGGGCCAGGTGCAGTGGGTCACACCTGTAATCCTAGCACTCTGGGATGCCAAGGTGGGTAGATTTACTGATCTCATAGGTTCGAGACCAGCCTGAGCCAGAGTGAGACCTCATGTCTAAAAATAGCCAGGCATTGTGGCAGGCACCTGTAGACCCAGCTACTCAGGAGGCTAAAACAAGAGAATAGCTTAAGCCCAAGAGTTTGGGGTTGCTGTAAGCTATTATGCCATGGCACTCTACAAAGGTGGCTTTGAGTAAGGGGCTTCTCATTCTAGCAATGAGGCAACACAAGCTTTTAGAATGGGGATTGGCAAAGTTTCTCTTAAAAGGCTAAACAGTAAATATTTTTGACTGTGCATAACCATAATATAGTCTCTCTTACAAATACTCAATTCTGCCACCAAAACATGAAATCAGTAATGTGAAAACAATATGTAAATGAATTAGTGTGGCTATATTCCAATAAAACTTTATTTATGAACACAGAAACTTGAATTTTATATAATTTTCACAAAATTATTCTTTTGATTTTTTCTACCTACCCATTAAAAAAATGATTTCTTATGCATCATACAAAAAGCAGTGGCAGGCCAGATTCAGTCCCAGGGCCAATCCCTGTTTTAGATATTGCTCCTGTTTTGAACATGCTTGCCCACCTGTCCCCACCCCGTTATTTTGTGACATGCCTTTTATTGTGCTCACTTGGTAAATCTCAAAGTATCCTGCTATGTCTGTTCATGCACATGGCAAGCACTTAAGCGTTGACACTGAAGAGAAAAGATAAAGCCAGGCCTTAAGTAAACCATCGAGTCTATCTGCCAAGTGGCTGGGAAACACCACAGATGTCACCATTGTTAGAACCCTCTGACTACAGCTGAAAGAGAAAAAGCAGGAGGCTGGCCAGAGAACTCACTGTTGGAACTGGCGTAGAGAGTTCGAAGGGAGAAGCCACTGAGGGTCAACTCCCTCAGCTGGTTCCGCTCACAGTGCAGCTGCTCCAAGCCACACAAGGAGCTGAGATCTAAGTCAGTCAGCTGATTGTCTCGGAGATCCACGTGAGTGACGTATTTATTTCCCTCCAGATTTTCGATAACCACAGTTTTCAAATGGTTCAACCTTAATATTCAGAAATAAGAAAACAATCAGAAATAAATTCTATTAAATGTGATTACCAAATGAAAAATAGGAGAGGTATGATCCCTTTCTCTATTTCCTAAACAACTTAAGAATTTACTTTGCCTCATTTTGCAAGGTACTATATAAATAATCACAGATAGTTTATAGTCTAAATTTATAAGCCAAAAACTAAACTAAACCATCCAGACCGGCAAATACATAATGCAAATTAAATAAAAAGATGGACAGCGGGGGCCATAGCCGCAGTTAAATACTTACATCCAAATGCCTAATAAGGTTAGGTAGGGGCTGAGAAGTAGGGCAAAGGAACAAGAAGATGGACACAACCTTCTGAGTTAGTGAGCAGCAAACCAGTGCTGAGAGCAGGACGTCAGGAGTCTGGGAAAGCGGCCACACTCCTGTTGCTGTGCCTGCTCTAGCTCTAGCGCTAAGATTCACATAATGTTAATTAAGAGACATAACTCAAAGGCAAATTAGAGAAGGTGACCTTTTGATTCTTTTCTACGCAAGTATATGATTTAATGCATGCACACCCATTCTAATTTTTCTATATTTTGATGCACCTATCTCTTATGCTGTCTTTAAAGGCACATCAACAGCTTATTAGAAATGACACTACATCCACTAGGCACCTTTCACCAGCTTCCTTTGGGAAAAGATTATGACCAGCATATAAAACTCTTACAAAAACTTCCTAGTAATAAAACCTTTAACATTTTAATTATAATAGTAGGGGATCAAGAAGAAACACAGTGACTCAACAGAAAAATGGCCAGGTTTATGGAAAAACTACAAACTACTAATATGCATATAAAAAGGGGCTCAATCTCACTCCTGAGCAAATGTTGACTAATGAAATACTATTTTCCACCTACTAGACTGACAGTAAGAAAAAGAAAGAAAAAAAAAAGTAAGAAAAAGTACTGCTAAAATGCAGAGTTAACAAGGATGTGAGGAGATACGAATGCTCATGAAATGCTGCTGGGCGCTGCCCCTGCCCGATGCCTCATCTGCTACTGAGCACCAAACCAAGTTCTAGTACAGCTTGGAAAACATCTATTTCCACACTGTTCTAAAATCTCATTGTTTTAAAGAAGTCTTTAACATAAAGGCTCCTCAGAGCCAACCCACAGGCAGATACGGTGCAGAAGGGCCTTACCTCAAGTCCACATGCTTGACATGGCTCATTCTGTTCAGCACCCCCAGGCTGAGCACTTCCAGGCAATTTCCTGCCATAACCACTTTATCTAACATAGTGAGTTTCTCATAAACCTCAGGGATTTGACTAAAGTTGTTGAACGAAATTCCCAGGGAGGAAAGCTGTTGCAGATTTCCCAGTTCTTCAGGTAAAGTAGTCAGAAAATTGCCATCAAGACAGAGAGTTTGAAGACTGTCGGAGCAAAATAAAACAACTTTGTGAAAGATTTCATTAGAATGGATAAAAACTTGAGTTATGCATTCTGCCTTATGTTACTAATTTACCACTAATCCAAAAATGATAAAACATCTTAACGCTCCACCTGTACACACTTAATAGATAACTTACACATCTCTCTTAAAGGAACCTGCATGAATGGTCCCTCTTTAAGGGAATCAAGACCTCTGCTGTGAAGCTGAAGGATTAGTCACTGCAGTGGGCTCACAAATCTCTGAGGGAAGAAACTGCTGCTGACTAGAATCCTAACACATGACTTATGTTGCCACAGAGCTCACGGTACCACCTTCATTCCAAATGCCAGATAAGTTCTTTACTCTGCAAGGGAAAAAAGGAATCTAAGAAAAGCCAGTTACTTACTTTAGCAAATTGCCAATCTGACTTGGTAGGTCATGAAATCCATTGCAGGAAAGGTTGAGCTCAGTCAGGGTGGAGATCTCACACAACAACACAGGAAACGACCCGAGTTTATTGTGGGACAAGTTTAGGCCCTTCAGCTGAGAAAATCTAAAGCGCAAAGGCAAAAGTTTATACTACATTTCAATAAATCTGTTACTGTATCTTTATAAGAGACATCAAAAGCCTTTGATGATCTATCTTAAATGATTTTATCTATTATTTTTTTCTTTTTTATCTTTTGGAGACAGAGTCTTTCTCTATCACCCAGCCTGGAATCTAGTGCACGATCATAATTCACGGCAGCCTGGAACTCCTGGGCTCAAGCAATCCTCCCATCTCAGCCTCCGAAGTAGCTGGGACTACAGGAGCAAGCCATCACACCTGGCTAATTTTTATTTTTTGTAGAGATGGGGGTCTCACCACATTGCCCAGGCTGATCCTGAACTCCTGTGCTCAAGTAGTCTCCCATCACAGCCTTTTAAAGTGCCGGGATTACAGGTACCATGCCCCGCCTTAAATCATCTATTTTAAATGTCCATCATAGAATTTATTCCAAAAATATTTACTAAGCATTTACTATATGTCAAACATTGTGTGCACACAGAGGATACCAAGATGACTAGTGCACAGTCTACCCTGTCAAGGAAACCAGGCCTAGTGTGAGGAGTATCTCTTCTCCTTAACAAGGCAGAACTTGAAGAACAGCTCGTGCTGGTACAACTCTGTGTTAAGCATACCTCATTGCTTTAAATCGCTTTCCATTATTAAATTTCTACATGTAAAGTACAAAAGTGTTGCAAGAATTAATAAACTCAGAAACAGGAATACCTAACAAATATGTAGATCAAATCCTGCAATAGGCCAGGTGTGGTGGCTCACGCCTGTAATCCTGACACTCAGAGGTCAAGATGGGGGTCCTGCTTGAAGCCAGGCATTCAAGACTAGCCTGGACAACACAGTGAGATCCCATCTCTACAAAAACCTTTTTTCTTAATTACATTACAAGCAACTTGTTTCATACTGAAATTATGTTGGCTCAAATGTTATTTAAAATAAATGAACCAACTGGAGCTTGAAAATATGACTATGACATAGCATTTTACTGAAATGTAATCTGATACACAACATGAAATAGTTACCTTTGAGTGCTTCTATTTTGTTTACAAGTAATCTATGTTGTCTTATCCAGACATAGTATTGTCACAAAATCAATCCCTAAGATTAACTCTAGTTAATTCTACTTGGGAGTGTTATACTAGCTAATTTTTTTTCTTTTTTAAGAGCTAGGGTATTACTATGTTGCCCAGGCTGGTCTTGAGCTCCTCAGCCTCCAAAAGTGCTGGGATTACAGGTGTAAGCCACAAAGCCTGGCCTTAAATGATCCACTTTAAATGTTTACCATAGAATTTATTCTAAAAATACTTACTGAGCACCCACTATGCGTCAAACTGTGTGGGCACAAGTGCAAGGTGGTGAGGGTAAGGTACTGCTCTCCCTAACAGTGATCCCTACCACCAGCTTCTAGATTAGAACACCTGCTACCTCATTCTAACCCTCCTCTTCCAAATTCTCAACTTTTGATTTCCAGATGACTTGACCCTGATTATCAATTATTCCTTTGGCTTTTTGCCTTGACTTCAGAATTTATAATCTAGCCCTCAAACCAGTTTAATCCTATTTTTATTTTCATAGCAACTCAGAAAGAAATGCTAGAATCCAGCTCAGTGCCTGTGGCTTAACTGGCTAAGGCGCCAGCCACATACACCTGAGCTGGTGGGTTCGAATCCAGCCTGGACTTGCCAAACAACAATAACGACTGCAACCAAAAAATAGCCAGGTATTGTGGCAGGCACCTGAAGTCCTAGCTACTTGGGAGGCTGAGGCAGGAGACTCGCTTGAGCCCAGGAGTTGGAGGTTGCTGTGAACTGTGATGCCACAGCACTCTACCCAGGGCGACAGCTTGAGGCTCTGTCTCAAATAAATAAATAAATAAATAAATGAGTAAATAAAATAAATGCTAGAATCCAATTTCCCTAAATTAGAGCTTGTTTACATTTATATGTGCCAATATTATATTTTTACATGCCAGTATTAAAATAACTATCTCCTTACTAACTAGCAGCTTACACTTGAAAAACTTTCTAGAACATAATATCAGATGAGATAAAAATCACAATTGTTATCTGGAAATTACTCTAGAAACATTAGTTACTAAGGCAGTATATAAAACATGTCATTTTAATGTATATTATCTTTTAATCACCATGGAATCTAAATCACTGTGAATGGTTTAATTTCTAATTTCTCCTTTTCCCACTAGAAGCCCAGACAATTACTGACACCACCTATTTATTCACTGTTATCCATTTGGGGTGGAGGAGTGAAGCAGGATAGATAGAAGGTAGGAATGGAAAACGTATTTTAATAAAAAAGGTGGAAAAATATGTGGGTCAGTCCTATAAGGGTAAAATGGTTCCTTTATTAGAAAAGAGAAGTTTCATAGCTGACAAAAGGCTTAGGAGTTGGTAGTTGAAGGTACAAAGGAAAGATAAAGCCGTGTCTGTGGGAGTGAAACCCTTGAAATTCGGCTCCTTTAAGTCATTTAAATTTGATACTTCTTATTCAAAAAATTCCCACATGTGAATCTCTTGATTTACCCTGGCTGCATTCCATGCATCACTGCCAGTGGTTTATATAAAAAGATTATCCAGATCAATGGCAGCTCACTGTTGCCTCCATAACAGATCACTTGCATCAATCTTCTGTTCTATGGGCAGAAAGGGCAGGTAGGAATTATTGCCCGAATAAAGAATTTTGCTTCATCTTCAAACGGGAGAGGGAATTTTAAATATTTACAGCATGTAGCATGCTCACTTACAGCTCACAGGTACAAACCACTGAGTTACTTGTAACAATCTCATTTTAACATGTCGGTCTGGAAACCTATTCTCCACATACTTGTAGAGCGTGTCAAGGCCCCCTGGTCTTTCTAGCTGCATGAAGTTGTGTCGCAAGTTGAGGTAGGTGATATCTTGACTGTAGAAGAGATGCTCAGGAACCTCCTCCAGGCTGTAACACGAGAGATCCACAGTACTGATGCGCTGGGACACCACCTACAAAAGGCCAAAGAGCAGAGCCTTCTGAGCTAGCTCTGAATGCCTATCAGCTACATTAAAGTAGAATTTCACTTATTTTATTTATTTTTCTAATAGTTTCTTGGCAGAAAACGTGGAATGGCATTTATACAAAAGGGCACTAAATAAAAACATAGGAGGGAAAAAAGATAATGAGATGGCAATTATTCATGTTTTTACTTTTCTTTTTTAAATCTTACTCTGTTGGCTTGGCGCCTGTAGCTCAGCAGCTAGAGTGCCAGCCACATACTCCGAAGCTGGAGGGTTCAAATCTGGCCTTGGCCTGCCAAACAACGATAACTACAACCAAAAAATAGCCAGGTGTTGGGGCAAGTGCCTATAGTCCCAGCTACTTGGGAGGCTGAGGCAAGAGAATCACTTAAACCCAAGAGTTGGAGGTTGCTGTGAGCTGTGACGCTACAGCTCTACAGAGGGTGATACAGTTAGACTCTGTCTCAAAAATAAATAAATAAATCTCACTCTGGCTTGGCGCCTGTGGCTCAAGTGGCTAAGGCGCCAGCCACATACACCTAAGGGGTGGGTTCAAATCCAACCCGGGCCCGCCAAAACAACAATGATGGCTGCAACCAAAAAAAAATAGCCAGGTGTTGTGGCAGGCACCTATGGTCCCAGCTACTTGGGAGGCTGAGGCAGGAGACTCACTTGAGCCCAGAAGTTGGAGGTTGCTGTGAGCTGTGATGCCATGGCACTCTACCCAGGGGGATAGGTTGAGGCTCTGTCTCAAAAAAAAAAAATAAATCTCACTCTGTTGCTGTGGGTAGAGTGTTATGGCATCATAGCTCACAGCAACCTCAAACTCTTAGGCTTGAACTCTTGCCTCGACCTCCCAAGTAGCTGCAGCTATAGGTGTTGACCATGATGTCCAGCTAGTTTTTCTATTGTTAGTAGAGACAGGGGTCTCAGTCTTACTAGGGCTGGTTTTGAACTCCTGAACTCAAGCGATCCACCCGCCTCGGCCTTCCACAGTGTTAGGATTACAGGCATGAGCCATGGTGCCTAATTTTTACTTTTCCCTAAAACTATAAGCTTCTTATAAACAGAAGTATAAATTAGAAAGTCTCCATAAGATAAAAAGTGTATACAAATCACAAAGATGGAAAGGTAACATTTCATGCAAAAAGTAATCACAGGATGATTCAAGAGGCAGTGTGATATGAAAAGCCATGGCCTTTTGTAGTCAACTGGCTCTGCTGCTTATTCACACAGCTTCTTCGTCTGTTGTGAGGATAAAATTAAATAACCAAGCATACAGTACACTGCTGAGCATGCAAAATATGCTCAAAAAATATTAACTTCTCTTTAAAAAGCAGAGGAAGAATTGAAATAAAAATAAAACCAGTTTTATTTAAAGCATTTTATAGCCAACACAATATAACCACAAAAAATTCATTAAATCCATAACAAAGTTTATATTTCTATAATAGTGTACTAATAAATATGGGCTGTGAAAATGGATCTAAAAAACACAAACTGTATCATTGGAAACTGTTATCACTTGAAGTGGTTCATTAAGGTTATTCTAAATATGTACCAACCAAGAAGCACTGGACTACAAGTTCAGAAATGGATCCATCTATCACTGACTGCTGAGGTCAAGGGAAAGTCATTTAACTCTCATCTCACTGTGTCTCAATTCGTTCAAGGGTCAAATCTCTTAATCCTTCTAAGGCCTTACACCTCACCCAGATGGCACCGAGGTAAATGCACCTGAAAACACTTTTCACAGCACTGGGCTATCTATGCAAATACAAAAAATAAGTTAAGGACTTTCTGGAATTCCATGATTTTATTCATTATATGAAGACTCAGAAAGGCCTAGAAAGAAAATTAAAAATTATAATTCGCTTTCTTGGGAGTAAGTTCAGTTTCAAAACACATTTCTAATGGGCTTCTCCATTCTTATCTCCACACCAAGATGTCTGGCCGCTCATCACCTTGGACGCTTGCCGTTGCCATCTCTGGTACTCTGCCAAAGTCTCAAAGCTGACGTGATAGGTCTGAGCTTGGGCTCCAGCGGAGCTGAATGCCAGGGAGTACTGCCGTCGCTTCACTTCTTCTACCTGACGAGGAAGAGGGGAGAAAACCAGAACAACTAAAAAACTCCTGGTCAAAAACCAAAAGGTAATCACAAGACAAATAACCCAATTAAAAAAATAGGCAACAGATCTAAACAGACATTTGTCCGAGGAAGAGAAACAGATAAGCGCAAGAGACATTGCTCTACATCACTAGCCATCAGGGAAATGCCAATCAAAACCACAGTGAGACACCAGCCACCCTCACGACAGCTGACATTAAGAACATGGACAGTAACAAGTGTGGCACAGGAGGGATCAGCAAGGATCTGGAGAAACTGGAATCCTCACACGTGGCTGGTAGAACTGTAAAACTGAGCAGCCACTCTGGAAAACAGTCTGGCAGTTCCTCAAAAGGCCACACACAGTGTCTGACCCCCAAGTCCACTCCTATGTTTACATCCCTGAGAACTAAAAACACATCCACACACAAACGTGTACAGCCAAGAAAGCAGAAGGGAAAGAATCCAGTAGTTGAGTCTCTGGTGACGCTCTTTTGCTTTTTTTGGTGATTCGATGATTTTTACTAAAATCTTCTTGGGTATGATTCTTATTGAGCTATCATTTACCAACATTAAATTCACTAATTTTTTGTTTTGATTCACTGATTCTAAGTGAACAGTCTGATTCACTGATTCTAAGTGAACAGTCTAAGTGAACAGTTTTTGTTTTTTTGAGATAGAGTCTCACTTTGTCAACCCTGGTAGAGTATCATGGCATCACAGCTCACAGCAACCTCAAACTCTTGGGCTCAAGCAATTTTCTTGCCTCAGCCTCCCGAGTAGCTGGGACTATAGGCAACTGCCACAACACCCAGCTATTTTTAGAGACGGGAGTCTCACTCTTGCTCAGGCTGGTCTCGAATTCCTAAGCTCAGGCGATCTACCTGCCTTGGCCTCCCAAGTGCTGGGATTACAGGCATGAGCCACCACATCCAGCCAGTCTGATGAGTTTTTATAAATATAACCCCACGACCACCCACCAAATTTCCCCTGTGGCCCTTTGCAGTCAGCCCCTTCCCCTATGCCCCAGCAATCACAGATATGTTTTCTATTTTTGCCTTTTTCAGAATGTCTTATAAATATAATCACAGAATAAATAGACTTTTCTATCTGGCTTCTTTTACCTAAAATAATGCTTTCAAGATTTAACCTTGTTCTTATGTATATCAGCAGTTCATTTATTGTTTATGATATGGAAGGACCACATCTGTTTATCAATTCAGCACTGAGCATTGGGTGGTTTATAGCTTTTGGCTATTACTGTGTTTCCCCAAAAATAAGCCCTAGCAGGATTTCTATGCATTTGTTAAATATAAGCCCTACCCCGATAATAAAACCTAGTAATGGGCATGGCTATGCAGCATGCATTTTGGTGCAGAAAGGAAGATATCCCCTGAAAATAAGCCCTAGTGTGTCTTCTTGAGAAAAAATAAATATAAGACAGTGTCTTATTTTCAGGGAACACAGTAAGAATAAAACTGCTAGGTTTCACACCTGCAGCTCAAGCAGCTAAGGCACCAGCCATATACACCAGAGGGCGGGTTCGAATCCAGCCCAGGCCTGCCAAACGATGACAACTACAACCAAAAATTGGCCAGGCATTGTGGTGGGCACCTGTAGTCCCAGCTACTTGGGAGGCTGAGGAAAGAGAATCGCTTGAGCCCAGAAGGTGGAGGTTGCTATGAGCTGTGATGCCATGGCACTCTACCCAGTGTGACAGCTTGAGGCCCCGTCTCAAAAAAACAAACAAAAAAAACCCTGCTAGGCCAGGCATGACGGCTCACACCTGCAATCCTAGCACTCTGGGAGGCTGAGGTGGATGGATTGCTGTAGCTCTGGAGTTTGAGATCAGCCTGAGCAACCACAAGACATCATCTCTACTAAAATACTAGCCCAGCATAGGTGGTGGGCACCTGTAGACCCAGCTACTTAGGAGGCTGAGGCACGAGGATCACTTGAGCCTAGGAGTTTGAGGTTGATATGAGCTATGCCGCCACAGCGCTCTATCCAGGGTGACAGACTGTGTCTCCAAAAAAAAAAAAAAAGAATAACACTGCTATGAATATTCACTTACAAGCCTCTGTAAGGACATATTTTCATTTCATTTCTCTTGGGTTAAAAAACTAGAATAGAATTGCTAGGTCATTTGAAAAGTATATGTTTAACTTTATAGGAAACAAACTGTTTTCCAAAGCAACTTCCTTCCCAACAATGGTGTATAAATGTTCTAGTTGCTCCTTGTCTTTGCCAAACTTGGTATTCATCAATCTTTTAACTTCAGGCATTCTGGTGGTATGCAGTATCTCATCTTGATTTTCAATTACATTTCCTTATTGACTAAAGACGATGAAGATGTTTTTAAAAATGATTTGAGGCTCGGCGCCTATGGCTCAACC
>NW_003852442.1:10636746-10647419 GCF_000181295.1 Otolemur garnettii
AAAAAAAAAAAAAAAAAAAAAAAAAACTTTAAAAAAAAAATGATTTGAACAGACCCTTTCCCAAAGAAGATAAACAATAACCTTTGGTCCAGTATTTTGTTGGTTTATTTGTCTTTTTATTACTTAGTTGCGAAAGTTCCTTATATAGTCTACATATGAGTCCTTTTTATGCATTTAAATTTTCATATTAATGTTTGTGTGGTATTAAAATAACCACTCAATTTTCTTTTGGTTGCTGTTTGAGTAATATATACTACTCTTATCATCTCACTTTTAACCTTCTATTAATAAGTTTTAAATGTATCTCTTATAAACAGCAAACATAGAAATTTAAATAATAATTTGACAATCACGGCTGTTCTGATTACTAATATATTTAGATTTATTTCTATCGCTATAATTTGTGATAATTTACCATGCTAATTATTTTGCTTCTTTTTCTTAATTCGTCCTGCCTTGTTTCAATGTGATAAAGTTTTCTATATTCTTTTCCCACCTCTACTTTTAGTGGGTTACACTTAAAATTTTTAAATTCATATTTGATAATTTTTCTAATAAATTTTAAGATTATTTTGTGTTTCTATTCTCTGATCCCAAGACTATATCACACTTTACCTATTAAAACACACTACTACATCTTGTATTCAGGCTAATTTGATCTTTTTTGTTTGTCTGTTTTGTTTGAGATAGAATCTCATTCTTTGCCCCAGGCATGAGGGCAATGGCATCCTCATAGATCACTGCTACCTCAGACTCCTGGGATCAAGAGATTCTCCTGTCTCCCAAGCAGCTGAGAAGGCAGGTGCACACCACTACGCCCAGCTAATTTTTCTAGAGATAGGGTCTCACTCTTGCTCAGAACTGGTCTTAAACTCCAATCAAGCAAACCCAGAGTGCTAAGATTACAGGCGTAAGCCAACACACCAACCTAGCTTGACCTTTTTTAAAGCATAAAAATTTTAAACTTTCTACAATGAATATTGATAAATTCACTGTCATATTTTATCAGTATCAGCTCTCATCACTGTTTTTTACATAGCATACCTTCCTTTTGAATTTACTTTCCATTGCTGTTTTATTTTTTTTCTTTTTCTTCTCTCTCTTCTTTGGGAAGAGGGAATATTTTTTTGGAAAATAACCTTCAGTAGTTCTTTTAGTGAGAATATGTTAGCCTTTGTATGTCTAAAAATGTCTTATTTTGCCTTGACTCTTCTAAGATAATTTGGCTGGGTATAAAATATAAGTGGACATTTACTTTCAACAATTTTGCAAATCAACTTCTAGCACCTGTTTTTGATGATAAAAACACAACTATCTGTCATTCCTTTGCAGGTAATCTCTTCCTCACTGGAAGCTTTAGTGATTTACTCTTTATCCTGTTCTGATGTGTGTCTAAGTGTAGATTTATTTTTATTTATCCGACTCAGTACTCAGTATACTTTTCATCTGAAAATCCATCACATTTGTCTTCATTTCTAGAAAAATTTCAGCCATTACTTTTCAGATATTGCTTCTCCTTTCTCTTCTACTCTCTGGATATATTTGATGTATACCTGAGTCTCTCTTAAGGCTTCTTTTATAGTTTTTATCAGATATTTCTCTTTTTAATATACATATTCTATCTATATTGCTATGTATTTGGATCAAATTTGATATCTCCAAGTATGAATTCACAAAGTCATTTTGTCTGGAAGTCCTCTTAAATTCAGGTTGGTTTATGACATTCAAAATTCAAGACAGAAAAAACAAAACTACATATTGCTTCCTATAAATTAACTTTTCTGCTTCTGGACGTTTGTCACTCTATTTGACTGACTAGCAAGTGAACTCTTTTCGTAGGATGAGGAATTCTCTAGGACATATGAGAGAAACGGCACACCTCCCTGGCCGCAGGACAGGAGCTTATGAATTTCAATCCACTAGCAAAAAAGGAGAAATCAAAAGAATCTATTTTATGATGGATGCTGGTATTTATCTCCAGTTTCCAAAGGCAGCTGCTAGCAGTGGCATCCCCTGTCTACTCCTGGTGCTGTCGGCAACATATCTAGTGCCTTAAAGTAGAGGCGAGGGTGTCTTCAACAGATGGTTCTGCACCAGGATTTGAGGCATGAATAGCCTCTGAACCTCCCAAAGAGTTTCTGATACAGTCTTTAACAGTGCTTCTTGAAAAGAGAAAAAGCTATGAAAGTACGTGTGGCATTTTACTTTGTTTTGTTTTCTGAAACAAGGTCTTGCTGTGTCACCCAGGTTGGAGTGCAATGGCAGGATCATAGCTCACTGTAGCCTCAAACTCCTGCATTCAAGGAATCCTCTCACTTCAGTCTCCCAACTAGTTGGGACTACAGCTGCACACCATCACGCCTGGCTGATATGTGTATTTTTTTATAGAGACATGGTCTCCCTGTCTTGCCCAGGCTGGTCTCAAACTCCTGGCCTCAAAGTTATCTTCCCACCTTGGCCTCAAAGAGTGCTGAGATTATAAGTGTGAGCCACTGTGCTCAGCCAGTATTTTCTTAATTAAGATGATCAAATAAATAATTCATCTTTGTGAGTCTTACCTTTCCCCCAACCAGAGGCAAAATGTGCATCTTTCCAGTTTGACAATCCTTCACCGAGGAAACAATAAGGCAGGTACCACAGAGAACCACCAGGCGTTCCGCCCACTTGTGCAGTTGAGTCTTTCCCTTGCGTACGTTATAGATGCCAGACAGTAAGATTCGATCCAGATGATCCATCTGACATGGTTTCTCTGAAAAGAAAATAATACTTCAGAATCTACCATTAAAGTAGTATAAGAATACTGAAAGGCAAAAAACAGTATTATATGTCAACATTCAACAACTCTGTTTATTGATATAAGTGACCAAGCAAAATAGGTATCACAAAACAAGATCACAGTCCTAAAATATTATCCATCACTGAATTTATACACATATCATGGTAGTACCTGTGAATTTTGGTTTACAAAGCAATATTTTACTGGAATGTCATTGTTAACTGTTCTTCCAGCAGTTGTATTTTCTGTGTATGCAGAGAAAGGCAGGATAGGAGTGGTTCAGATCATAACTTTCAGGTCAGATACATGAGTTTGAATCTTGGTTGTATCACTTCCCGTTTGCTTAAACTCCTTCATTTCATTGAGATTTACTTTATTCGCTTATATAGTTTGGACCTTAATATAAACTACCTACTTTTAGGGGGTTCTAGTAAAAATTAAATAATAAATGTAAAGTGTAAGAATAGTTTTAGGTACAAAAGAAGTATGGAACAAATGACAGCTACTATTGTTGTTAGTCTATTCCTGAAGGAAGAAAGTAATAATTACAGGAGTACTAGTACTCTGATTCTGTATATAATTTCCACCCCTCTGCCTCTCCTAGGGAAAAATTTATGGGTGACATCTCAGTCAACTATTAGCACAATAATGGCAGAAGCTGGTACATGTGCCCAAGACTGTCTCTTTCTTTAAGCATCCTCCTTTCCATCAGAAGTTTTCATGTGACTCAGACATAGTGAAGAAAGGCCCAGTTTTTGGTAATAGCACTACTAGAAACAGGCAAGCATCTACACACAGCAAAGAGCAGGAGCAGCAGGAGCATGAGGTGGTGCCAATGGTAATCCAGGAGTTGAGAAGACCAGACTATAATCCAGAGATATGACATAACTGATTACGCAACCTCGGGCATTACTTTAGTCACGAATACAGTATTCAAAAGATGTATATTCAGAATGAGGAAATGGGCAGATTTCTTCAAAGCCTTAAAAGTATATCATGCAATAAAACTTTGTATGTTAACACTAGATACCTGGGGTAGCCATTTCATCTACTATTCTAGCCCAATTCTTACACCTACATAGTTTTTCCTCAGTATTCACAATGGACTGGTTCCAAAATTCTTCCACAAATACCAAAATCCATAGATGCTGAAGTCCCTTATATAAAATGGCATAGGCCAGGCACAGAGGCTCACACCTGTAATCCTAGCACTTTGAGAGGCCGAGGTGAGAGGACTGCATGAGGCCAGGAGTTTGAGACCAGCTTAACCAAAAGCAAACTCCTTGTCTCTACAAAAAATTTTAAAAACTAGCCAGGAATAGTGGCACACATTTGTAATCACAGCTACTTGGGAGACTGGGGGGGCAGGAGGAGCAAGTGAACCCAGGAGTTTGAGGCTGCAGTGAGCTATGATGATGCCAGTGCATTCTCCCTGGCTGAAAACAAAAGAAACAAAAAAAAAAGCACAGTATTTGCACATAGTCTACACACAACCTCCTGTATACTTTGAATCATCTCTAGATTGCTAATAATACCTAGTATAATGAGACTGCTACATAAATACTTGTTAAACTATATTTTCTAAATTTATGTATTTTTTACTGTTGCACTGTTGTTTTTCAAAATGTTTTTGACCCTCATTAGGGATGCAGGCCACCTGTATTCGAAACTCCACCTTCCTCGGTGTTTTGTTCTCCCAGAGCTGTATTTCCTAAGCGCTCATTCCATGTTTCCAGCTGTCTGCCAGGCATCTCCACCTAGACATTTACCACCATGAAAACTAACTACGCCAAAACCCAGTCCTCACCTACCCTGAAGCCAGCTCCTTCTCACCCACCCTGAAGCCAGCTCCTTCTCACAACCCAAGCCGTATTACACCTCCTCAAGTCACCCCGGCTCAAAACCTCACAGTCAGCTCTAACTCTTGGGTCTACTTCCTCACCTCCGTTTATCAACCATCAATGTTTACTCCCTAGTCCTTCAGAAAGTCTCTCCCGTGAACAATTCCTTCCCATCCCCTACTTCAGGTCCCTATTAATTCACATCTGAGTGACCCACGCTGGTACCAGATTCTCTGGCTCACATGGATCCCATCACCTCCTGCTACCATCTGCCAAATGAAGGCTAAGCTCCTGGTAGTACAGCCATGGCCCAAAACTATCTAGACGCAAATTATCTGTGATTCATAGAACATGTGATGAAACTGCTAGTCTCCTACCTCTGTCCTCTTTCATTTCTGCTTATTATTGAAATTCTGCCGAATTTTAATTCCAATACTACTTCTTCACAAAGCCTTCCCCAATTTCTAGACCTCTCCCTGATGTCTCAAGGACAGTCATAGCGAACATCCTATTGATTATCAAAATACCATCTATGTACATCAGTTAAAATAGTTTTGGTATTGGTGTTAGAAAAGACAAATAGATCAGTGTAACAGGTAGAATCCAAACACAGATCCTTGCTTATACAGAAACTTAGTAACAATAAAGGCAATGTTCCAGATCAGTAGGAAAGGGTGGACTAATTTCATTAATTTTGTTGGGGCAACTGGCTAAAAAAAAAGTAAAGTTAGATTCCTCCTATCTATCATATTTTAAAACTACGTACATAAAAAGTACAGGAATAAAATACAGGCTATGTTTATGACCTAAAATAGGGATAGAGGCTCGGCGCCTGTGGCTCAAGCAGCGAGGCGCCAGCCACATACACCTAAGGTGGCGGGTTCGAATCCCCAGCCTGGGCCTGCCAAACAACGACGGCTGCAACCAAAAAACGGCCAGGCGTTGTGGCGGGCGCCTGTGGTCCCAGTACTTGGGAGACTGAGGCAGGAGACTCGCTTGAGCCCAGGAGTTGGAGGTTGCTGTGAGCTGTGATGCCATAGCACTCTACCCAGGGGGATAGCTTGAGGCTCTGTCTCAAAAAAAAAAAAAAAGAAGGGATAGAATATAAATGCATTAAAATGACTAATCTGAGTAAATAAAAATTTTAAACTTCTACACAAAACATTAAACAAAATTAAAGTTGTATCATTTTTATACTGATTATTTAAAGAACTTATGTATATATTCTGAATATATAATCCTTTGGATACCATATTTGTGACTAAATTCTTTTCCAACCTTTAACTTTTACATACATATTTTTAAAATATTGTGCTGATTGGGGCGCACCTGTGGCTCAAAGGAGTAGGGCACCAGCCCCATATGCCAGAGGTGGCGGGTTCAAACCCGGCCCCAGCCAAAAATTGCAAAAAGAAAAAAAAATTGTGCTGATTATTACCATCCCAGCCCACACAGGAGCAAAACAGCAGTGAGGAACACACATTAGCAGTTCTAGGAACCAGGTACAGAAGTGAACACATCCATTCCACCCCATACCACTGAAGACAATGTTCTCACATGTGCACACCTAACTCCAGGAAAGGATAGGGAATTCATTATGAAATGAAGGGGAAAAGAAAGGAGGGGGGAGGGAGGAGGCAGGCTGGCATATGAGGTTTATCCAGGAAACCATGTGCTCAGCTACTGTTTTGCTATTAAGGAAGAACAGACTTTGACAGACAGCAGTACTGCACGCACCTCTAAACAATATGGCTGTGATCTGCTTGTTTTTGAACTTTAAATGAATGGAAACATATTATGTTGATTGTTTTGTGTCTTTCTTCTTTTGTTTGTTTTTATGTTCTTTGGACAAAAGTGTTTTAAACAATGTGTGCAGGGAATGTGCTCCAGAAAGCAATGCTGGGAGCTGTGCTACTTGAGTTGGACAGTCCCAGAACTATGTCACTAGTAAAAATCACACTCTCTAGATTCTGTTTCCTCCAACACAAATAAGGGAGCTGATCAACGTGCTCCCTTAATCCTGGTGACTAATCATGCTACCCACTAACCATTAGCAAAACATTATTTCCATAGCTTTTAAATCATGACTTTGCACTGAGACAGCCATTCCTCACTGCTCCCCCAGCACTCACTCTCCAACAAGACTGAAAACTAGCACTTGTGTACATAATGGCTGCCCGGGACCCTGGGCACCTTCTTTAATAAGAGAACATAACATTAACTGGTTTGAACTTTGGTCTTTATGACCTTGGCCTCATTGACAGCATATTCTAACAAAGCTGACTCACTATAGATCCCATACATGGAATATTTAAAGCTGATTACTAAGCAATTTACTTCAAAGACATACTTCAAATCTTCTGTTAATAGTGGTTATCTCTGGATTTAGAAACTGGATGGTTAGAGGAGAAAGGTGAGAGGGAAAGCATACTTTCTGAGATGGTTTTAAGATACGTCCATAGACATGTCTCACACCTATAATCCCAGCACTTGGGAAGGTCAATTGCCTGAGGTCACGAGTCTGAGACTAGCCTGAGCAAGAGCAGCTAAAAAATAGCTGGGTATTGAGGTGGGTGCCTATAGTCCCAGTTACTTGGGAGGTCAAGGCAAGAGAATCACTTGCTATGACGCGACGGCACTCTACCAAGGGCGACAAAGTGAGACTGTCTCAAGAAAAAAAAAAAAAAGATATGTCCACAAATTCTATGATACTCCTTCCTTCAAAAGTTAAAGCCTAATTCCCCTCTCTACGGTGTGGGCTACGTTTAGTGAATCATTTCTTAATATAAACAGAAAGTGGTAAAAATGATTGTACCGTATGAGGCTTAGTCATAAAAAACACTGACACCTCCCTGGACGTGTATGTTGTCTCAGCACTGGGGGGCGTGAGCTGCTGTGCTGTGAGGATGTGCAGGCAGTCTCATGGAGAGAACCACCCAACAGGGAACTGAAGCCTTCCACCAACGGCTGCTAAAAATCTGAGGAACCATGTTGAAAGTGAATCTTCAAACCCCATACACCCTACAAGTTTTCTCCTGTTTTCTTTCTTTCTCTCTTTTTTTTTTAGAGACAGGGTTTCACTGTCACCCAAGCTGGAGTGCAGTGGTCTAATCACAGCTCACTGCAATCCTGAACTCCTGTGCTCAGGTGAGCCACCTCCTGCCTTGGCCTCCCAAATATTAACATATTCTGACCAAAGATAAATTAAAAAAATAAATCTCTAAGGATGATTTTTACTCAGGCATGAAAAGAAAGAAAATCACTCCCAAGGAAACAGAGTAATAGAAATAATATATTTTTTAAGAGTCTCACTCTGGCACCCTGAGTAGAATGCCATAGCAACATTGCTCACAGCAACCTCAAACTCTTGGGCTCAAGTGATTGTCTTAACGCGTTTTTCTATTGTTAGTAGACATGGGGGTCTCAATATTACTCAGGCTGGTCTTGAACTCCTGAGCTCAAGCAATCCACCCATCCAGTCTCCTAGAGTATAGGATTACAGGCGTGAGTCACCTTGCCCGGCCCAGAAAATAAAATAAAATGAAGCCAACTTTAAAAACCGACATGTAATGAACACTATTGCAATGAAAAAGTACAAATAAAATCTTCCTAAGTACATTTAGTAATACAAGTATGTCATATTTTGTTCCAGAGTTGTATCAAGTAGTATGACCTTGGCTCAGTGCCTGTGGCTCAATCGGCTAAGGCGCCAGCCACATACACCTAAGGTGGCGGGTTCGAATCCCCAGCCTGGGCCCACCAAACAACAATGATGGCTGCAACCAAAAAATGGCCAGGCACTGTGGCGGCCGCCTGTAGTCCCAGCTACTTGGGAGGCTGAGGCAGGAGACTCGCTTGAGCCAGGAGTTGGAGGTTGCTGTGAGCTGTGAGGCCCTGGCACTCTACCCAGGGGGATAGCTTGAGGCTCCGTCTCAAAAAAAAAAAAAAGTATGACCTTGAACAAGTCATTTAAGTTCTCTCTGTCTCAGTTTTCTCATCTGTAAAATGAGATGGTAGTCCCTATAGCATAGGGTGAATTAGGAGCTCCTATAGCATCAGGTAAAGAGTAAATTAGATAATTCATTAGCAAACCGGCACACAGTAAGCACTCCATGAATGTTACTTAGTAAGTAGTAGTACTACCAAGTTACGTATAATAAGAAAGTGATATCTACAAAGGCTATCTGATTTTAATAAGTCTAACTACTGTTGAAGTAATCGGGTGAAAAATGTATAGGGGGAAAACTGCAGAAAAAAGAAGACCAAATCAAAAATCCTAGCGCTAAAGCCAATTTGCCAATATGTAAATCTGACAGATGTACTCATCAAATGTCAAGTCATATATTGTAATGACATTTAGTTCTCTTTTAAATAACTGGTACTAATGCATGATCAGATCAAGATTCTGGCAAAGGTATAAAATAATTCTAGTAAGTTAGTAGAATACAGAACAAAAAGAACAAAAATTAAAAGGGAAGATATTTTTGGCTCACACTACTAAGTCTTCCCTAACCCCTGATCTCTTGTTTTCATTGTTGGTTTTTACTACATGAGTTAACTGGCTTACATATAGCTTTTGATAAAATACTTTTAAAAGCTGAATGCAGATGAAGGCACAAATGATCAACGTAAAAGCAGTTAACATATTCATAAAGCCACCGATAAATTCTTACCACCATAAAATCGAATCATACAGCCAAGGTCAGGATTTGTAGCCTCCTCCTGTATACGCACAGGATCATCAAATCCCAGTTTGGACAAGTAATCATACACAATCTGAAGAGGTCGTTCAATAGGTTCCAGTCTCCTGCTTACAAAATTAAACAAATATATTTGGTAAGTAATAAAAATTCTCCATTTAATTTTTTAATCTTTCAATATATTTTTGATTTTTACCTCCAGATCAAGATTTTCTTTAAAAGCCTATGGAACAACTAAACAAGTGGTTTTCAAAGTCTCTCGTCTCAGAAGTACATAGTACTCAGGAGTATATATGTATAATAGTCTTCGAAAACCCCAAAGAGTTTTTGGCTATCACCGATATCATATAAAGCCACACACACAATTATGAAATAGAGAATTTCATAACTGATACCATATAAGCTACACACACAATTATGAAATATTATAATTCATAATTTAAAATTATGAATTATATAAATAGTTGACTACTATACCCCTGGCACTATATATTTCCACCAGCTTCACTGCTGATTCCTCCATAAAAATTAGGAATGAATGGACCAATAATTCTCCAAAAATCATTCTACTACATGGCCCTAATTGAAAGCTAAGGTAAAACTAGAATGTCTCACAATAATTTGTGGCCTCCAGTGACACCATATCTTAAATCACACAGACTTAAAATACTTAAAAATACATATAAAACCAACAGTGATCAATGTGTATTTTGACAGAAGGAACTACATTAGACATAACAGCAAAACAGCTCTTTTATAACCTTTTATTAGAAAGTTAACAGTTACAAATACAGTGGCTAAGATCATGGCCTCCAAAAGTCACTGTGCCTGGGTTGAGTCTTAGTTCGGCCATTTATCAACTGCATGCCCCTGTGCAAGTTATTTAACCTTGTCATCCTAAATTTTTATTTAACCTCAACCTAAATTCTTCATCAATATAGTAGGAATAACAATAGTACCTACTTCACAGGACTGTTAATAAATTTGCTGATTTACTTACAACAAGTTATTATGCAACATGTAAAGTACTTAGCAAAATATCTCACATATCAGGCGATGCCTGTGGCTTAAAGGAGTAAGGTACTGGCCCCATATACGAGAGGTGGTAGCTCAAACCTAGCCCCAGCCAAAAAAAAAAAAAAACTCACATATCATAGTTAATATCTGATAACATGTTGACAATTATTCAAAAGAATTTAGTACTGAAATCAAATTTTAATTATAATAAAAAGAGTATATCTCCCTCACCTGAAACAACCAAAAACCAAGTATGGGAAAGTCAATATGTATGCAAAAGGTCTTAAAAAACATTAAATAAGGATTCTGTTTAGAAAACTTTTTTTTTTTTTTCCAGAC
>NW_003852442.1:10647770-10663143 GCF_000181295.1 Otolemur garnettii
TACAACAAATAGAAAATTAGCTAGGCCTAGTACCCACCTATAGTCCCAGCTACTCGGGAGGCTGAGGCAAGATAACTGCTCTAGCCCAAGAGTTTTAGGTTACTATGAATTATGATGCCATGACACTCCACCCAGGGTGACTAAGGCTCTGTCTCAAAAAAAAAAAAAAAAAAGAAAAGAAAACTTAAGAATCGTTTTATTTAGAAGAAATGAATGAGATACACTTCCCATTATGGCAAAAAGAAATGAAGAATGTCTGTGTTTTGTGGCTGAAGAACTATAAAATGCTCTTAGCAATAAGATTTTTAAGTAAAAAAATATCATGAAATGGGAAACAACTATGTCACAACTATGTCAAAATGATAACTTAGGAAAAGTAACCACACTGATATGCAAAAAATAAACAGCTACCTGGACCCTTCTGACTGCTGAGTTCAGTCTTATAACTTCTAGAAACTATGAAACAAACTCAGAATAAACTACTTACATGGGGAAGGACCAAAGAACAAAAAAACTATAAAGATGATTAAAGATTGAATTTAAAAGAAATAGAAAATAAACTTCCAGAACAAAAATAGTAGTTATGATTAATCCATAGCCAGAAAAGATCAAAATTCCCAAAGGTCTTTGATAATGTTAAGACATTTTCCCAGTACGATGGTAGAATTCTTCTGAAAAAGATGTATTTTAAGAGGGCCTCCTAATAAACTGTATCCTGGCGAGGTCAACTGACCACATACTATAACATGAAGGTGATTAAAGGAGGATTAACTTGAAGACAAGGAGACCAAGAAAGAGCTGCATCTTCACATGTCAGGAAGGATTAGACTCACTCTGCATTGCTCCAAAGAATGAGACCAGGAACAACCAGAAGCTGCATAGGTAGATTTGGACTAAAGGACTAAATACAAGGGCTTTTGGAAGGCAGGCAGCCAGGTATGTCTCTATTTTTCATAGTACATGGCTGGATACTTTCCAGACAGCCCTCATATAAAGAAGAATCTTTTGTTTGTTTGTTTCAGGTTCATAGAGGGTACAAAGAATTAGGTTACACTGTTTGCATTTGTTAGGCAAAGTCCTTCTTATAACTGTGGCCTGCCCCAAGAGGTGGGTCATACACTGTAACTTTCCATCTCCCTCCCCTTTCCCTCTCCAGGCTCCCTCATTCCCCCATCTCCCACCTTGAATTGAATTTTTCTCTTATGTGGTTATATATTACATCGTCTATTGGCTTCATATAAGAAGTGAGTACATTGGATTCTTGCTTCTTCATTCTTGTGACACTTTACTAAGAAGAATGTGTTTCAGCTCCATCCAGGTTAATAGAAAAGATGGGAAGTCTCCATCTTTTTAATGGCTGAATAGTATTCCATGGTGTACATACACCACAGCTTGTTAACCCATTCCTACATTGCTGGACATGTAGGTTGTTTCTACGTTTTGGTGACTACAAGTTGAGCACAATAAACAGTTCATTGCCAAAGTCCTGGAATGGATGTGGAGAGAAGGGAACACTTTTACACTGTTGGTGGGACTGCAAACTAATATAACCTCTTTGGAAGAAAGTATGGAGAATCCTCAAAGAACTCAAATGAGACCTCCCATTTGATCCTGCAACCCCATTACTAGACGTCTACCCAAAGGAAAAAATAATCATTTTATCATAAAGAAGAATCTTAATAATTAGAGATGCCCAATAAGTAAACACACTGCCTCTCAAAATTACTCACAGAGGTCTAAAGAGCCATCTGTCACAGATATTTTAGAAGAGACAACTGCAAGAATCAAATTGGACCAGGCAATCTTTAAGGTCTTTTAGAACTCAGAGAGTCTCTGAGGTATCTAAGACACATTCCTAATGTGATAAAATTCTACCTGAACCCTGCCATTATTTTAGGATTTAGAGTTCAATGTATTTAAATGTCATAATTTCGAGGTCTTGGTGTGTGCCACACCTTTTGGGGGCAAGACACGATTATAAGAGGGACTTTACCTAACAAATGCAATCAGTGTAACCTGGTTTCTTGTACCCTTAATGAATCCCGAACAATAAAAAAAGAAAAAGAAAGCATGATTCGTTATCTCATGAAAAAATAAAGTTATATAAGACAATAAAATCTCTCTCAAAAATAGAAAAATAAATGTCATAATTTCACATAATGATGACATATTCAGGACCAAAAAATAATTATCCCTTTTCAGACTAAATCTCACTTCATTTTTCTATTTCTCTCTAGAAAACAGAGAAACGAAATCATTCTAATTCTGACGTATTTTGCACAATCAAATGTCCTGGCTTACAAAGGCTCTGTAGATTTTGGCAACCCTTTCCATACACTTCCACCTAAAGAAAGTATTTTCTCTGGTGGGAGAAAAAAAAAGAACTCAAGAGAACCTCAACACCTATCATTAATTTAACATAAGTATGTAAACAAGTGATATTTCGAGAAATATAAAAACAAGCAAAATAAGGAACTAATTTCATTTACTCATTACACTCATGTGCTTAATAAAGTAGAGAGTATGGGGGAGGGAACTCCTGCAATATGCTTACAGCTCAATTTTATGTTTCAAAGTTCCACAAGTTTAACACACTGGTAATCAGCTATTTGTTAAATCTCTCACAAATCAAAGGAAAGGACTGGTGCAGCAGCTCACGCCTGTAATCCTAACACTCTGAAAGGCCAAGGCAGGTAGATTGCTTGAGTTCAGGAGTTGGAGACCAGCCTGAGCAACAGTGAGACCTCATCTCTACTAAAAAAAGAAAAAAATAGCTGGGCATCCTGGCAGGTGCCTATAGGCCCAGCTACTCAGGAAGCTGAGGCAGGAGGATCTCTTGAGCCCAAGAGTTTGAGGTTGCTGTAAGCTATGATGCCATGGCATTCTACCTAGGGCAGGCAACAGAATGAGACTCTTTCAAAAAAAAAAAATCAAAGAGAAATTATATATTATAAAACTGGTATAGAAGAGAGTAATGCTGCCAAAAGAAAAGTTTTATTCAAACCAGGTGTGGTGGCTCATGCCTATAATCCCAGCACTTGGGAGGCTGAGGCAGGTGGATTACCTGAGCTCACAAGTTTGAGACCAACCTGAGCAAGAGCGCGGCACTGTGGTTGGCGCCTGTCATCACAGCTACTAGGGAGGCTGAAGCAAGAGAATTACTTGAGCCCAAGAATTTTTTTTTTTTTTTGAGCCAAATTATTCGAAGTTGCTGTGAGCTAAGATGCCATGACACCCCACTGAGGGTGACCAAATGAGGCTCTATCTCAAAAAAAAAAAAAAAAAGTTTTATTCAACATTTGAACTACTCCTACTGCTTTAGGGAGACAGTAAGACCAATGTCATACCAATGTCATAGTTGTTTCACTGCTGGTTAATGCTCATATTGTTGACATAATGGGGTTCATGGTAATAACGCTGTCAAAAGATGAGGTTCATTTAATATTGTCATCCAGTAGATTCATGTTAATCTTGTGCACATATTTTGTGGTTAATATTATTGTCAAAGCTGGGGTTAATGATATTATTGTCATATAAGACTACTGTAATCGTTTTGGTTTGCTTTCAATGCTTCTAAGAGGTATTATAGTCCACTTAAATTTAAATATATGTGCATAAGGTAATTTCTCTCCAAACCAGCCGACATTTACACAGATGCTATCAAAAACAGATCATACCTCTTAGTTAAGAGTAGTACCTTTCTATTTAGTTCTCCTAAATAATGCCCACAGCTAAGATACCTATAAGAGACAAGTACACTTCATTTCACAGGAATTCTAAGTCTAGCAGGCGAAGGTGGGTGGATAGCTTGAGCTCACAGGTTCAAGACCAGCCTAAGCGGGGAAAAAAAAAAAAAGAGTGAGACCCTGTCTCTACTAAAAATAGAAAAATTGAGGCAAGAAGATCACTTGCGCCCAAGAACTGGATGTTGCTGTGAGCTATGACACCACAGCACTCTACCCAGGGCAACAGCTTCAGACTGCCTCAAAATAAAAAAAAAAAAAAATTCTAGTTAATAGTGGATAACAGGTCAATGATTCAATCAATCATTCCCTGGTAATGAAACCCTGATAAAAAGTCTGTACTGAAGTCAAGCTCCCTGGTTGGTGAACACTTGGATGTGCTGGGAGGGTGACAGGTCTTGATTCCACCAGGAGAGGGCACAGAAGCTCTGCATTCAGGACCCTCCCAGCCCTCCTTCCATTGTGTCTGTTCAGTTGGCTGGTTCTGATTTATTCTCATTTACCTCCTTCATACTACAACTGTGATTGTAAGTGCAGTGCCTTCCAGAGTTGTGTGAACTCTTCTGGAGAATTACTGAACCTGAGTGGGTTACAGAAACTCAATTTTGTAGCCAACTGGTCAGAAGTGCAGCTAGAGTCTGAAGTAAGGGCTGTCTTCCTAGGGACGTGCTCTTTAACACGAAGTCTGCACTAACTCTGGTGGTGAATGTCAAAACCATACTGCAGTAAAGCAGATGCTGTCAGAATAACCATTAAGAAAAACACTGCCAATTAAACTATGACCTACCATCAAATGTAAGACACACGCTGATTTCAGAAATTTTAAATTTTTTAAAAGCCCTTTCAAGGCCAAGCACGGTGACTCATGCCTATAATCCTAGCATGCTGGGAGGCTGACATGGGTGGACTGCTTGAGGTCAGGACTTCAGGACCAGCCTGAACAAGAGCAAGACCCTGTCTCTACAAAAAAAAGAAAAACTAGCCAGGCATCGTGGCAGACAACTATAGTCCCCGCTACTTAGGAGGCTGAGGCTAGAAAATCTCTTGAGCCCAGGAGTCTAAGTTTGCTATACGCTATGCTGACACCATACCACTCTACCCAGGGCACAAGAGTAAGACGCTGTCTCAGTAAATAAATAAATAAATGAATGAATGAATAAAGTGTTTTCCAAATAATTGTATACAATTATACAATGTATAATGTATTCTTTTAAAATGTTAAAATGGTACAAAAATATGAAGCACAAAATGAAAAATGCTTCTCTTCCCCACCTCAGTAGTAATCAGTTCAACATGTGCCCTGAAATTGGTTTTTTAAATCCTATTTTATTTTTTATTTTATTAATTTTTTTTTTTTGGAGACAGAGTTTCATTTTGTCACCCTCGGTAGAGTGCCATGGCATCACAGCTAAAAGCAACCTTCAGCTCTTGGGCTTAGGTGATTCTCTTGCCTCAGCCTTCCGAGTAGCTGCAACTACAGGCGCCCACCACAATGCCTGGCTATTTTTGGCTACAATTTGGCCCAGGCCAGGTTTGAACCCGCCACCCTTGGTATATGGGGCCGGCGCCCTACTCACTGAGCCACAGGTGCCACCCTTAAATCCTATTTTAAATCCACTTTCATGACTTCAATATAGTAAACAAAACCTTAAGTGACTTGCCAGAGGTCACCCAACAAGTCAGTGACAGACAAAGAATTAGAACTAAGGATTCCAAATCCCAAGGGTGTTATTTGCTGTCATAAACATCCTAATGGTGCTCAGGTAATCTTAAAAGATAACTACCAAATACTTAGACCTCTTAGTCATTTTGATGACTAAAACTAAAAGTAACTATATGACCATGAGCCAAAGGGCAATATATTTTATCACATACGATCTTGTTACCACCACTTTTCAGACAGTAGGCAAAGATCACGCTAAGCTTCACTAGTGAGTCATTTATCACTTAAACAGTTTAAAAATAAGACAGGCCACATATTATAGTGTAAGGAGCAACAGACTGGGAGATAAGACACTTGTGTCAACTGCAGCTCTACTACCAGCCAGCTGCAGGAATATGCTGTCAACCTGAACTCTGCGGGCCAGTTTCACATTTAGGAAACAAAGTAATATGGTCCCAGAGATTCCCAATGGGGAAGTCCTGGCTTTGGGGGGAAGGACAATTCTTAGCTAAACAGAAATGTCCCCCACACTGAAGGCATTAAGCTTCATTGGCCTTTGCCTTTTAAATGCTGGTAACTATTCCCAGCAGTTGTGACAGCCCAAATAGCCTGCCCTCACATGTATTTCCAAATGGAAAGATGGGGAGGTGTTGAGCTGGGGAGACTTAGTTTCACTAGTAAATGATCTCATCTAAGGTTCCTTCAAGTGCTAAAATTCTACAAATTAGTAATCCTTGAGTTACACTCAAGAGACAAGACCATGACTAAAAAAAAGTAAAGAGAGAAGGAAGCAACATGGTGTAATTTTAGTTGCAGTAATCCCATTTCTAGGACTTAGCCTAGGGCAGTCACCAGTGAAAAGATTCATGGGCAATGGCTGAGTCAACACAACACCGCTTCTAAGAGCTGCTGATCTGAAACAACCCAAAGAGGCAACATTTACTGAGTTCTTATTAAGTACTTTATTTTTCTTGCAACTTGACAAATAGCACATCAGTCAGAAGCTTAACAGAAAGACACAATCTCGGGCCCCACCCTTGATCTACTGAATTGGAATTTGTACTTTAACAACCTCCCCAGTTAGACAGTTCAAGAAGCACTACTTTATAAGTATTAATTTAGTCTTCATAACATGTATAATTAACTCTCAGAACTCACCAACGTAAATCTCATCACCCTCCATTTTACAGATCAGTGAACTGAGGTACTTTATGAAACTTGCATAGCAACTGTCAGATCCAGGATTTGAACCCACACAGTGTCAACTTATAGTATATCCACAAAGTGGACTGTTCTATAGCTATTAAAACTAGTATCTAAAGAATTTTTAATGGCGTGATAAAATTAAAATAAACCATTAAGTGAAGCAAGCAGACTATAAAGCTGAATATACGATATGAACTCAAAAATATAATTATTAAACAGTACATGTGACTGAAAAAGATCTAAAAGAAAAGATGTTACTATTGATATTTAGGTTAGGAGGATGGTATCTGGTACGCCAGGCTTCAAACTCCACCTCTTACACTTATGAGCTGACTGCTCTTAGGTGAAATGTTTAACAGGCTTAACCCCCTGAAACCTAATTTTTCTCATCTATAAAATGGGGACAGTATTTACCTCACAGGATTGTTGTCAAGCTTAAATGAGGTAATCTACATAAAGCATAAGCATTAACTATTATTATTCCTCTTTATACCTTTTCATTTTCCTGTATTTCCTCAGTGAACAGCCAAACAATAATGCCTTACATTGTCACATATCTTACCAAGGGGTATTACAAGGAAAGCACCTACTCCTCTCAGTAGATAATTTAAGACTGAACTTAAGCAACTGACAGCTGAGTAAGATCTTGATCTGAAAAAGATCTTGAAAGAAGCACAACTAAACAGTTAAACTCAGTAAAGGACACTGCGGTGCCAGTCCCTCTCAAAGAGGGCCATTATGCAGATCAAAGTCCATCATCTATCTTGAATGAGTCAGACATTCCAGCTATCTGGCAGTCTCTGCCTGACCTTCAGTAGGTTACTGAATTTCTTTCCAAGCCTCAGTTTTCCTCATCTGAAAAGAATGAAAATTACCTCCCTTGGAGTTACCATGAAACTTAAAGAGAAAATATGCATAAAGCACTAAGCACACTGACCAGCACAAGAAAGCACTTAATGTTTTACTTCTGTTAGCAGAAGCTGTCACCACCATCCCTAACTGGATAAGAGATTCAGGTTTGAGGGGGGTTTGTGTTTTTGTTTTTTATATGGAATCTCACTCTGTTGCCCAGTGCAAGTGGCTTCCTCGTAGCTCACAGCAACCTCAAACTCCTGGTCTCAAGCCATCTTCCTGCCTTAGCCTCCAGAGTAGCTGCAACTACAGGTGCGTGGACACAATGCCTGGCTAAATTATTATTTTTTTTTTTGCAGTTTTTGGCCAGGGCCAGTTTGAATCTACCACTCTGGGTATACAGGGCTGGGGCCCTACTCCTTGATTCACAGCGCCACCCCCCCCTGGCTAATTTTTTCTATTTTTGGTAGAGACCAGGTCTTTCTCCTGGCTGATCTTGAACTTTCAACCTCCAGTGATCCTCCCCTGCCTTGGCCTCTCAGTGCTAGGATATTCATCCTTTCAAACCACAGTTTGTGTTTTCACTATTTTCTAATCAATTATTTCATTAAAGAGCTACTTCATTACAAATGATCACAGCTACAGGACTAAAAAGAGACAACTTCCTCACTTCAAGTACAGTGTAGATTCACATAAGTAAATAAACTATGCCACTTACTAATTACACAACTAATAGTAACAAGCCAATTCCAGTGGGGTTTTCTCCACATTTCTGTTATCTTTGTAAACATAAACATTACTATCCAAATGAGTAAGTCAGATGCTTAAATAAGTGAACTCAATCACTACCAGCTACAATCTAGGTCAAGGCTTTCCGCCTGATAAAATTAGATCAGAATCAGTGTTAAGATTTAGAAAAGCCTAAGGATCACCCAGTCTGATCCTTTCGTTTCACAAATGGATTTAGGAAATGTAGTTAACTGGTGAACAAAGAAAACATTCAAATGATCATCTGCTTTTTCAGGAATTAATCCAGATCCTAAAAGGAAGATATAGGAGACCTGAGTTTCCACTTCCAAAATGACATCAAGTTTTAGCTTAGCAAAAGGTGTTACTATTATTACCACACTTTAAGGTGTAAGTGGAAGCTTCCTTTCTCACTCCCTACAGTATGAAATCCAAAGCTTTAAATTCTGTTTTAAGATATTTCTTTATTACCGAAAATGAGGATTGGTCAGAAATTCAAAGTGTTCCTATTTGACATCTAATTCAAAGAACGAGTAAAGCTCAAAGAGTTCATATGAAAAAAATATCAAAAACAAACAAATGAAGAAAACAGAGTTCATATGCATACTATAAGGCTACTATAGGAATTTTCTTTCATGTTTATATAAAAAATTTTCAAGACACAAATAGCTTTTAAACTTAGAAAAAATATGGTCAACTTATAGCCATTAAGAGAAATGAGAATTAAAACAACAAAATAAAATTCATACCAGATTTGCAAAACCCTAAGTCAACAAAACTTAGAAAAGATTTGTCCTTAGAATGCTGATCTCAAGATTCTCTAATTTAACAACTATCAACAGTCATTTCTGTTTGCAAACAAGTAGAAGCTCACACGTGCATCTATGTCTATATTTATATATAAAATTTAATGCTAACATGTTTTAGAGAAAGTGAGGAAGTAAACATACTTTATACGTACATACACATATATATAAACACACATACATTTCTTTTTTTCTCTTTTTAGAGACAGGGTCTCAGTCTATCACCCAGAGTGGAATTCACTGGTACAATCGTAACTTACTAAGCAGGCTCAGTGCCCGTAGCTCAGTGAGTAGGGTGCCAGCCACATACACTGAGGCAGACATGTTTGAGCCCAGCCCAGGCCTGCTAAACAACAATGACAACTGCAACAACTCCAACCAAAAAATAGCTGGGCATTGTGCTGGGCGCCTGTAGTGCCAGCTACTTGGGAGGCTGAGGCAAGAGAATCGCTTGAGCCCAAGAGTGGGAGGTTGCTGTAAGCTGTGACACCATGGCACTCTACCTAGGGTGACATAGTGAGACTCTGTCTCAAAAACAAACAAACAAATAAAAACTTACTGCAGCCTTGAATTCCTGGGCTCAAGCAATCCTCCCACCTAGGCCTTCTTAGTATGCTAAGACTACAGGTGTGCACCATGCCCAGCAATCTTTTAACTTTTTGTAGAGATGAGGTCTTACTATGTTGCCCAGGTTGGTCTGGAACTCCTGGACTCAAGTGATCTTCTCCCTCGGCCTCACAAAGTATTGGGTTTATAGGTGTGAGTTACCACATGCAGCCCTACTTTTATATTTTTAATGAAAATATAACTTCTATAAAGAGAAATCTTATAATATCTATCAAAATTATAAATGCTTATATCCTTTGATCCAGCAAATTCCACTTCTATAAGTTTATCATGTAGATAGACGCCCACATATGAAAGACATCAAAGGTACAAGGATATTCACTGTAGCACTACTTGCACTACTACTTGTAGTGCTACAAATCTGGTAACAACTTGATTGCTCATTTATAGACTACCTACAATTACGATAGACTCATAAAATGGAATACGACTACAGCCATTAAATGAGAACTACATAAACATGAAAAGATCCCCAAGATACTACTAAGTCAACAATGTGTGGCATACTGCACCATTACTTTAAAAATGCTTTTTAAAATGTATTTTAAAAGCTTATATGCTTACAATTGCACAGAATATCCCTAGGATGCCTAAGAAACTGATAATAACAACTGTCTTCATGAAAAGGTCTGGGTAATTCAGCTACAAAGATAGAGACTTTACAGCCTTTGTATGTACCTGGATGGATTTGGAGAACATCCTAAGTATCACAAAAATGGAAAATCAAGTATCCGATGTACTCAATACTAGTACAAAACCATTAAATGAACAATTAGACACCCACGTAAGAGAAAAACACAATTAAATTAAGCAGGGGGGAGAAGGTAAGTTCTCACCTAACAGGTGCAATGTAGGCGTATATGGCACACTGCCTGGGTGAAAGGTTCACCTACAACCTGGACTTTACCTAACAAACACAAACCTAATCATTTATACCCTTATATTAATCTGAAATTTTAAAAAAGGAAAAGAAAAGGTCTGGGTAGTGGGGAATGATGGAAAGAAAAGAATCTCATTTAAATATCTGACCTGTGGTATATTCACAATGAAAGAACTCTCAAATATTCCTTTGCCAAGAGTTTTCAAAGTCAACATTTCAAAGACAAATCTTTTTTCAAGCCTAATGACTCCATAATCAACAGGAGATCCAGCACAATTAAAATCCTAAAGTTCACTTCTAACCAGAAACACGTATTACTTATACTGCAGTAGAATTCAAGTGGTAAAACTCAGACCTCACCTGACCAGGTCTCCGTGGAGCTGTAAATAAAGACTTTCTCTGCCTTCTCCAGCACATATTTCTGATGCTGGTGTCTCTACTGTGCAAAGGACAAGATGCAAGTCAGAGGAGGAGGAAGAAGAGGAGGTGGTGGTTGGAGTGGCAGTGGTAGTGTCTGCTCCATAAAGGTAAACACAGCCTCTCTTCACATCTTCTCGCAGCCAGTCTCTTTCTCGAGAACCAAACCTACTCCTCCTATTCAAACAATTTCTGCTTCCATTGCGTTTCATATTTCTCTAAAGAATATCAAGAAAAAGAAATCATTAGCTGGAACATCTGACTGAATTAGACCTATTCGGTCCTCATCCCACCTCTCTCTTTTCACCCCGATCTGCTGAAGCACCTCCTCTTGGGGAGCATTTCACCTCCATCAAGCCCATTTTTAACCTGGAAAAACTTAATTTTATCATTGCAAGCTTTTATGTCTCCATGGATCAACTTATCTGACTCTCCTTTATGTCTTCAGAAAAGTCTCAAGAATAACAAAATACCTAAGTACCTACCACCCAATTTTCACAAATTTTATCATTTTGCCACATTTAGTTCAGATCATTACTCCTAAAAAGAGTATTTAACAATTTATTCCTACATGCACAGCTGAATCTTTGTGGCACCCCACCACAAACCCATCCCTTTCCTCTCTCCCCAGAAAAAAAGCACACTATTCAGAATTTTTCTATGTATTTTGAATGCGTTTTCCATATATGTACGTATCTATAAACTATACATAATATTGTCTCACCTAATTTAAAATTTTATCTAAACTTCAACATACTTATGTTTGCAATTTTATTTGGATTAACATTGGCTTAGAGATATATCTATGTTAATACACCAAATTTGTTCACCTGAATAATGGCCCATTATATGAACCCACTGCACTTTATTCATTCTCCTATTGATGGCATTTCATTTGTTTCCAATTTTTTACCACTGGAAACAATGCTGCAATAAATTTTTGTGCATGTCTCTTTATGCAAATTTGCATGTTTCCCTCAGGTCCTAAACTTCTGCCTAATATCCCAAATACACAAGTTCAGTATCAAGATGATACTGCACAAATATTCTTTCCATTCCTGTCATGTTTCAAAAAATGACTGTTCCATCTGTTAACTTAGGTATGTGAAGTTCATATATTATGAAGTCAAATTATCTCAAAGCAAAAACAATTGCTATAGCCAATATAACAAGTTTCTAAAGATCACCATTTGCTTGATCTATTTTTATGATGGGCTATTTCTGTTCAATAAAAAACATTTCCACTGACCTATCTCTCCAGCTTCATTCCCACTCTGTGTCTCAGTCACATCCAACTACTTGTAGCTCCCCACAACACCAACTATTCCACAATTCTGAGACTTGTCTGAAACGTCCTTCTCCATCTTCTTCACGTGACAAGTATTCTTCAAAACTCTACTCAGGCATTACCCTCTCTATGGAGCTGCCCATATTGCCCATCTCCATTCTCTCCTTCCTACCTAGAGAGAACTAATGACTCTGTTCTCTCCTCAGCAGAACTTCTTCACCTTGGGTATATTTCTAATACTCCACGTATGACAAATAGTTTTATTTATTTATTTGATATTTCTTCCTCTCTTCTCCACTGAGAACCCATTATAGTATTTTTTTTTTTTTTTTGGAGACAGAGTTTCACTCTGTCACCCTGGGTAGAGGGCCACGGCATCATAGCTCACAGCAACCTCAAACTCCTGGGCTCAAGCAATCCTCTTGCCTCAGCTTCCCAAGTAGCTGGGACTACAGGTACCTTGCCACAACACTTGGCTGGTTTTTTCTATTTTTAGTAGAGACAGGGTCTCACTCCTGTTCAGGCTAGTGTCTGAACTCCTGAGCTCAACCGACCCACCCATCTTGGTCTCCCAGAGTGCTAGGATTACAGGTATGAGCCACTGTGCCCAGCCTCCATTATACAGCATGGCCATAAAGTTCCTGTTCAAAATAGCTGGCTCTTTTACATTGCACAAGAACTTTATGGACACCCTGTAGTATCTTAGCACCTGGGTGGCACAGAGACATTTGTAGAATTTAGCTGACATCACAAAAATTTATTCCCAGTCTGTACTTTAACACAATTAGCTCTGGCAAGAAGTTCAACAAACTTGTGGGAAAAAAAATCTTCATTTCTATAGAGAATCCTACATCTTTGCATCAATTGCAAAATGAAAGGAAATACTTTCTCTAGCATTCCTCATTGGAAAACAGAAACACCTACAAATAAAGCTAACATTACTTTTCTATCATAATTACTGGGGGTAATTAGAGCACTTAAATTTCTAAAGATGGCAAAGAAAGGGAAAAGTTAGCCTAGTATCTCCATGAGAGACAGGGAAAGAAAAGACTGAGAATAGCTTCACTGTTCAAATTTAAGGTAATTCAGATAAATTGATCATTCTGTACATCTTGGGGATTTAGGTTTGATTATTCAAAACCATGAGGGTCCAGGGATGGTGGCTCACGCCTATAATCATTATGCATTACAAGGCCCAGGCAGAAGCAAGTTTGAGACCAACCTGGGCAACATACTGAGTCCCTATTCTACAAAAAAATTTAAAAATTAGCCAGAGTGTGGTGGTACAGGCCATAGTCCCAGCTACTCAACTCAAGAGGCTGAGGCAGGGGGATCACTTAAGCCCACGAGTTCAAGGTTAAGTAAGCTATGATCATGCCACCTGTACTCAAGCCTGGACAACTAAACAGGACCCTGCCTCCAAACAAAACAAACCATGAGGACATGAGGGTTATTATTGATTCTAACTTTAAAGAAGTAGGATAACTCTTGCTACAAGTGGAAATGAGGTCTCTCTTTTCTCAAGTTCATTTTCTCAAAGCTGAACACCTCAGAATTAAAGAGCTTCCAAGTGCTTATTGCATGAACACAGGGATCACCATATTTGTACCACTAAATAATTGTATTCCTTATTTGTTTAACCTTTGGGAAAGATTAACTGGTCCATCTGAAAACAACATTTTAAGCAGTACAGTAATATTTATACAAAGAAGTTCTGGGACAGTGCTCAGTGAGTAGGGCACCGGCCCCATATACTGAGGGTGCCAGGTTCGAACCCGGCCCTGGTCAAACTGCAGAAAAATAGCCAGGCATTGTGGTGGGCACCAGTCCCAGCTACTCAGGAGGCTGAGGCAAAAGAATCACCTAAGCCCAAGAGCTGGAGTTTGCTGTGAGCTGTGATGGCACAGCACTCTACTTAGGGTGACAAAGTAAGACTCTCTCTCTTAAAAAAAAAAAAAAAAGGAAGTTCTGCATTCTGCACTCAGTGAAAAGAAAAGAACAGATACTCTCCCACCCATCGCCAAAAGGCTGCTTTTTACTTTCTGAGATCAAAATAATGGCCCACTGACTTTCTCAATATTAGAAAAGTCAAGAAAGATGCCAGGAGGTATCAGATTAGCTCATATATTATTTTTCCTCCATGAGAATTTTTAACAGTCACATTTAGTACACATACATTTCCCTTAAGATTATAAATTTCTTTAAGAAACTTTGTATTATCAAAACATATATGTTGGCTCAGTGCTGTCCCAAAAAATACGTGTATGTGTGTGTGTGTGGGTGTATATATATGTTCTTGTCACCATTTACTTTAAAGGATCTATCTCTTGTCTATCTGATATACTCCACCCTATGAAAATAAACTGTTGAATTAGAACTTTAGAAGATATCATTCTCTTAAACCTGATCAATGGCATTTAAAAGGCCTGGGTACTAAGCCTCATAGCAACAATCTAAATGGACTGTTTAGCTATTATTAGCCACTACTGAAATTACCTAGTGTTTCCTTTTGCTCAAGAATGTCTTGCTCCACTGCCTAACACATCACATAACTTGTAGAAGGCCTTCTTAGCAGCTAGTACTGCTGATGACACTGTCCTCTGAGCTGCTTTCAGCCTTTAAAATCACCATTCTGCTGGAATTTCAAGATAGAGAAAACTTTATATTCTCCCTTACTCTTACATAAAAAACAGTCATTACCAATTTATCTAAAAGGAAACACTATAGTCACCTCCCACATCAAACAACTACACATATAGAGAGCATATTTAAGATTTAAAGGTCCTTCTAGAAAGCAAAAGCCTTCAGATTAAGCCATGAATCAAGTATCCACTGTTTCGGTTCCACTCTCTAAAAATAAAGATACTCCATGAGGGCTATGGTCAGTTCAAAGGTGGTAAACTACCAAACACTCACATATCATAACTAAGATACACATGGTAAAAAGAGTCTGGTAAAGTAGCTCTCCATATTTATCTCTATTAAAATGTGAAATACTCCTATAGATATGTTTCTACATTTGAAACTTTAAAACAACACAGGCTCATCTCTGGCAATATATGTGGTATGAAATATTTCCAAAGGAGTGGGAGAGGAATATTTCAGTTCATTGAAATTTTTCTGAAACTGACTGTTTAAAAAGCC
>NW_003852442.1:10663382-10666738 GCF_000181295.1 Otolemur garnettii
AAAAAAAAAAATCATAATCCCCAAATGGTAGGAAACATCTGGAAAATTTATAACTTATGTTTCAACAATTTCTCAAATAAATCTGGGGGGATATTCTGAAAGAATTTTCCAATACCTCATACAAATGGACCTAGATCTAGTCTGGCTAAGTTACATGGCTTAGTTATATATATATTAGCCTTTTTATGAAGTCAACAATGATGTTCAGGATTTGTTATTAAGCATAAGAGAGTTATGCTTAATAAATAAGCAAGTCTTTTTTGAAGTTATCTTCAAAGAAAAATGTGTGAGAGATCATGACTTCCTTTCCAATTCAGAACGTCTTCAACTATCTTTTCCAGTTTCACTTGGCACAAAACTCAACCACTCGACTACTTAAGAGAACTTCTGTATGTGAAACAGAGCACCTATTCTCCGTAACAGATACCAGTTATGTGCAAGGATTATTTAAAGGGCTGACCATATGCAATAAAGCAAGGAAAGCAAAGGCCTTTGAGGGCTATCAGCCTCCCACTGTATCAGCTCAGCACCTGTGATCAAGGTTAACTCTTTTCTAAGGGACCTAGTTTAGAAACTCAGGAAACCCATGGTAGGTTGTTTACAATAAAGTTTCTTGGCCTTTTGGCTAAGATCAAGTGTCCAATAAGGTCCTCACTTCTCAACTCCTTTCCTCTCAGAACTCACTTCTTTACCACCAAAAAAAAAAAAGTTAAGAAGAAAGCCAAAATAGGACTTCAGGCAGTGGTTCTCAACCTGTGGGTTGCAACCCCTTTGTAACAACAAAAACACATCGAGGCATTAGGAATGTGGAGAACCACTGACTTAAGGCATTACCACTCTCTCAGATCTGCCATTTCCTGATAAGCCAGGCCAGTTGACGTCTGTTTTTAACTTATTCAAAATTTACATTCCTGGGCGGCACCCGTAGCTCAGTGGGTAGGGTGCCGGCCACATACACCCAGGCTGGTGGGTTAGAACCCAGCCCAGGTTTTTTGTTGACAACTGCAACAAAAAAACAGCTGGGTGTTGTGGTGGGTGCCGGGAGTTCCAGCTACTCAGGAGGCTGAGGTAAGAGAATCACTTAAGCCCAAAAGTTGGAGGTTGTTGTGAGCTGTGACATCACAGCATTCTACAGAGGGCAACACAATGAGACTCTATCTCAAAATTTACATTCTTGTGACTATAACATTTTTTTTTTTTTTTGAGACAGAGCCTCAAGCTTTCCCCCTGGGTAGAGTGTCATGGCATCACAGCTCACAGCAACCTCCAACTCCTGGGCTCAAGCGAGTTTCCTGCCTCAGCCTCCCAAGTAGCTGGGACTGCAGGCGCCTGCAAAAACGCCCAGCCATTTTTTTTGGTTGCAGCCATCATTGTTGTTTGGCGGGCCGGGCTGGGGATTCGAACCCGCCACCTTAGGTGTATGTGGCTGGCGCCTTAGCCGCTTGAGCCACAGGCACCGAGCCGACTAGAACATTTTTAAATTAATATCTAAAAACCTTTGGTTACTAACTACACTTGCAATTTATAAAGTTCAATAAGTTTATACAGAAGTCAGAGGTAAATCATGAAGCTATTCTTTCTCTGTATTAAGAATAAAAAGTGGGGCCGGGCGAGGTGGCTCACACCTGTAATCCTGGCACTCTGGGAGGCTGAGGCAAGTGGGCTGCTTGAGCTCACGAGTTCAACACCAGTCTGAGCAAAAACGAGACCCCCATCTCTACTAAAAATAGAAAAACTGAGGCAAGAGAACCGCATAAGCCCTTGTAGGAGGTTGCTGTGAGCTATGACGCCATGGCACTCTACCCAGGATGACAGCTTGAGACTGTCTCAAAAAAAAAAAAAAAATGAAAAGTGGTAGCAGAAAAAACTCATATTTTGCAGCGTTCTACTTTACGTTGTTGTGTGAATTTACTAAATTTTATTCAACTCTATTACTGTTTTGGATGTTCCTATCTTTGTGATATCCTTACTAATAATCTTAATAACATACAACTATTGCTCAACCTCAATCCTAATGAATTACCACCATGCATTTAACATTATGTATTTCTATTGTTTTTTAAAGTATTTTTGAAACACATCAGATCTAATCTTTTTCCCTCTCTTCCTTTTCCCTGGTAACTTTTAAATTCTGCCCATTCCTCTTCTAGAACTCTAGAAGGAATTCCATTCCACCTCCGAAGGACACCTAGTTTACATATTTGACCTACAGAAAAATTTCTCTGCAACTATTTCAAACGCTAGTAGAAAACTCCACCCAGTCAGCCTCCCACAATCCCTCCCTTCAACCATCCTGAAAGTCCCCTCCCCACCTTGTGCATTCCTGTGCATTTAAACTTCTTGTCATCACCTTCAAGGCTCCACTTCCCCCCTTGCCTTTATCTGTTTTCTTGTCCTCCCATTCCCCCAATTCCTGCCCCAAAGCCCCGCTAGCTGCCTGTTGCATAACGGCTCCCCCGTTACCGTCTCCCGGGATTGCCGGCCCCGCTCCCGCCGGCAGGAATGCCCCTTTTTGCCCAGCCCCTCCCTTCTGCAACACGCCCTGCGAGTCCCGGAGACGAAGCTCCTCTGGGGATTCTCTCTGCAGGCGAGGCAGGTCGTCCTTCCCGGCCGGCCACTCGGAGCGGGCCGCCGGTTCGTAACTTGGGTGTAAGCCCCCAGGGCAGAGCGCGCCCGCTCCAACCGCGCAGCCCCGAGCACCCCGCAGCACCGGCCAATCACCGCCGCCATCCTCCCGCTGGGGTGATGTCTTCAGGTGTCCGGGAAGAAAGCCCTGCGTACTTCCAGCCCCGCTCCCGGGCCAGCGGCAGGCGCCCCTTAGAGGCCCCCGGAGCCGGCGCCAGGCCCCGAGCGCGGCGGAGGGAGGCATGGGCGGGTTCCCGGGGTGGCGAGGCAGCGGGTGGGCGGCGGCGGCCAGCGGCCCAAAGGCGTGGGCCTGAGAGGCTGGTGGCGCGCGGCCAGGGATGGGCAGCGGTGGGGACGGCGGCGGCCTAGGCGCGGAGGCTTCGGCGGAGGCCCGGGGGAGCCCCCAGGCCGACACTGCCGTTACCGAGCAGCAAAGCCAACTGACTGACGCCGGGCGGGGGTCGCCCGCAGCATGGGCCACCGCGCTGGGCGGGGGCGGCAGCAGCCTGGGCCCTCACTCACCAACTGCTCAGCCCGCCCCTTCGCTCCCCCTCCTCACCTTCAGAACCCGGATCCCTCCAGGCTGGCGGCTCGCGGGCGCTTCGGACGGCTCCGGGGGCGCCAGCGGGCCCGCGGGCCCGGGCTCCACCTCTCCCATCGGCGGCGGAGGCTGCACAGGGACGCCTGGCCGGCGCGACGCCGCGCGGAGCCTCGGCGGCGCGCGCGAGCAG
>NW_003852442.1:10666758-10668749 GCF_000181295.1 Otolemur garnettii
CCAGCTATTTTTTTGTTGCAGTTATCATTGTTTTTATTTGGCTTGGGCTGGGTTCGAACCCGCCAGTCTTGGTATATGTGGCCGGCACGCTACCCACAGAGCTACGTGTGCTGCCCTCTTAGCCTCATCTCAATGCATAAAATACAATTTGCATCTGAGTCTTGTTTAAGGGGAAAAACGAGCAGCCGGCGGCCCCGCCCCCGCAGCCGCAGGCCCCGCCCCTCGGGCCCGCCTCCCGCAGCCCCCGTGGACCTGCGTAGCTGCAGACGCCGCGGGGCCCGGGCGCAGCTGAGCCGCATCTTCCTGGCGGGCTGGAGGCTAAGGACCCGGCGCCGCCTCAGGGCGTGGGGCCTCCCCTGCCCGCCGCCGTACGTTTAGTGAAGTGGGGTATTGGGAGAGTTATTTACTGTTATCCCTGCCCTTAAAGTCCCGTTGCAGGATGGGGCAGCTGGGGCCTGTCAGCTGAGACAGGACTCTGCCCTCCAAAAGCCAAAAGGAGCTTTTGGAACTTCCCTCTCCAAAACGCAACTCGCCAGCCCGCCTCAAAGCCGTTGAACTGTTGAGAATGCTCACCTTAGTAAGGCCCTTTCTCATCCTTATTTGAGGTGCGTGCCCTTGACCTTTGGCAAATTCAAACAAACCTCGTGCAAAATGTCAGCTCACCTCCCAGCCATATTTTAATTCTGTTCTCTCCTTGGGTAGCAAAGTGATCAGAATACTATTTTCGTCCTGGAACAGTAGTACTATAGTAAAATGGTCTGTGAGCCATTTTATTATTTGCAACACTGATTCAGAAAAGCTCTTAAAAGTTAACTTTTTTTTTTAAAGTTCTTTCAGTTTTGTGGCCAGTGGGCCAAATTTCGAGACAGCCTGATTCCAGATGTCAACTCTACCCCTTGTTAGGCCTGTCCCCTCGTGCAAGCTACTTAATCTAAGGCTTTGGTACTTAAACTGTGAGGTACAGATTAATATCTAATAGGTATTAAGAAAATATAGTGAGCCTAGCACTCTAGGAGGCAGAGGCCAGTGGATCGTCTAAGCTCAGGAGTTTGAGACCAGCCTGAGCAAGAGCTAGACCTGTCTCTCCTAAAAACAGAAAAACTAGCCTGGCATTGTGGCGGGTGCCTAGTCCCAGCTAGTGGGGAGGCTGAGGCAAGAGGATCACTTGAGCTCAAGAGTTTGAGGTTGCTGTGAGCTATGACTCCAAGGCATTCACCAAGGGCAACAGAGCAAAACTCTGTCAAAAAAAAAAAAAAGGAAGAAAATATAGTGAATAATCCATACAAAGTGCCTGACATATAGTATAGATTGGCAGTAGTGAATTATATCCTGAAATCTTAAATTTAATATTCATTTCTCAAAAAATACTCTCCTTCCTCCTAAATTTTTTTAGGAAGCCTTCCAGACTTTTAGATTTTAGGCCTTCCCCTTTAACACAGGTGTTGAGTCATCAAGCAACCTGTAAGGAATCAAACAACAAAAGAATAATTTTTTGACTTGGAACTGGTAAAGGTAGTACCATCCGTTATCTATTGCTTTAGCTTACCTAGTCTAGACCAACTGCATGTCCATGTCTAAATATGTGTATTAATTGTAGGCTTAGAACAAGAAAGTTTGGGCAGTCTGTATGCATCTCTGAGATGTATCTATTTGGAGATATCTGAAGTGTCAAAATAAAATTTGGCTCTTGAAGCCGGGCACCAGGGAAGCTGAGGTGGGAAGATCACTTGAGTCCAAGTGTGACGTTTCAGTGAGCTGTGATGTCACCACTGTACTCTAGCTCCAGGAATAGAGCAAGACTCCCTTCTAAAAACAAAATTCCAGTCTCCAATAATCTTCATTTCTTAGCCTCACCTTTTTTGGTTTTTTTTTTTTTTTGAGACAGAGTCTCACTATGTCTGTAGAGTGCCTTGATGTCACAGCTCACAGCAACCTCAAACTCCTGGGCTCAAGTGATTCTCTTGCCTCAGCCATCCAAGTAGCTAGGACTA
>NW_003852442.1:10670138-10671369 GCF_000181295.1 Otolemur garnettii
CCAGCTAATTCTACTTTTTATAGAGGTGAAATCTCAGTCTTGTTAGGGCTAAAAATCCCATTTCTTGAGGTATTATATATTACCTCTTTCTAGAGCTCATGAGTAGATACTCTTTATTGACCAATAACCCAAAATGGAAAATATCTTGATCCAGTACCAAAGTTGGAGTCCATGCTGGTGACCTGCAGATAGATGGCTGTTTTCTTTAATTAATGGGATAGTGGGCTAAGGCATCAGTTCAGAATAGAAGCATATGCTAGAAGTTATTTAAGTACTTCTTCTTCATACTGGTTAAGGAGTACCTTTTTCAAGAGGAGAAAGGGAGCCACTAGCCCAGATGTTTCAGGGGATAATTTATGATGCAGCTTTAATGGTCCCCGTGACTTAAGATCTGATTCAGTAGTGATAACTAGTTGATTGAATTTTCAAATTATGTACTGTCATTAACATCGTATACTTTGTTTCAAAGGTCATATATTCATGCTCACCCCCAGTTCAAGGGAGCATGCATTATGTATGCCAAGGGTTACGTAACTATAATTTCTGGAAATGGTAAACAGCTGAGACTAACCCTAAAAATAAATTCCTCTGAGATTTTTTTGTGTAAAAATCCATCTGCCCTCACTGCAGGTTCATCATTACAAAAATCACTGGATCAAGCCAAGAGGCAGAGAAGTCATTAGAATCTCTCCTTCCTGGGCACCCTCTCCACCTCCCTACAATGTGTGTACACACACACACACACACACACACTTCATGCCAGGAGCTCTTCCAGATCTTCACTACAAAATGGGAAGAAAGTCTAGAGAAGGAAAGCCAAGTCCATCAGACTCTGGTAGAGGAATGACAAAAGACATATTTATTCATTTATATCTAGTTCTCACTCCTTCATTGATCCACAAGCATCTTTAAGCCTAAATCCTTTCTTATTCTGCCAGGTTGAACAGATTTGGATACTCCTTATTTAGGTTCCAAATAAATAGGCAGTATTTACCTTACTTCAAGGTTTGAAGACATTTTTTCCTTGAACATTTGTTTTTCCAAATATGGAAACAATTGAACTGGAGGGAGAATCCAGCATAGAAAACCCTTAAAAATGGTAAAAATTAATTTAGTCTTTCTGGATTGAAGTTCAAATCTGAGTACTATTTCTTATATTGTTAAGTTCACACCTGGGATCTGTTACTGGCTACATTTTCTATTGTAGCTTTTATATATTCATCTAATTACA
>NW_003852442.1:10671756-10678999 GCF_000181295.1 Otolemur garnettii
AAAAAAAAAAAAAAAAATAGAGTTTACATAACATAGACCGAAATGTAACTCATTTTGGCTGGTCAAGCCTTCCTTGCCCCAGTCACAGATGTGCTTGAACAATTCACAAAAAGAAGCTTATAACTAAGACCCATAATCACCCCTAAATATATTTCATCTTGATATTTCTTTGCCTTGAGAATTCAACTATGTAGGAAGGATAAGCATGGAAGCGATCATATTTTAGTTAAAATTTCCAATTGAGCTTAAGAGTTTTTCACTGTCTCTAACACCTACAAGTTTCTTAATTGTTCTGATTCCTCTCTCGGTGTGATTTCTGTGCAAAAGTCCCATTAACGGGTCAATGAGTTTAGTTCAAACTCTGGAATAAGAATTCATCCAAGGCTTCTTCTAATCCACTTGTAAGAAGCAAGGAAGCAAATTTTAAATCATTGAGTATTGACTTTTTATTATTAGTCACTGTTCATAATTTGTTTCAACCAAAAGACAATACACACAGCAGAATTCTAATGCATCCCATGTCAATGTTTACATCCATTTTATTCCTCACTCGCCTCTAAGACTTATCATTTAATTTTAAATTTTTTTTACATCTCAAAAATATGTCTGCAATAATTAGAACTTCATTAGCTGTCCCACATGGAAACAGCCTTTTAATATTTTTACAGTAAAGAAGATGTGGTGGGGCTTAATGAAAATGTAACTTACAACATTAGGAAAGAAAAGGGACTTTACAGGAACACAGTGGGAATTCACAAAGGAAAGAAATTCAGCTCTTTCCCATGAAGCCCCCAAAAAGAAAACAAAAACAAAACACAAAGCTCAACTGCAGGTTCTTTTAAAAAACAAACAAAAAACTCTGATGCTCCATCTTGGAAGCCAGTATCAGCCTCACGGAAGTTTGCAGATCAACTGTGCAAGCTGCTTCAGGATTTTCTTCTGTTTAAGTGTTCCAGGTCCTAAAACCTTGTTGACGGGACCCACTCACTGCTATTGCTTGAAAAAGTTATTCACTTCCAGTTCTACAAGCAGCCCCACCCACCCAAGCCAAAGCTGGTCAAAACTGTTTTACTTAAAACTTCAGGACTTTCTGAACAATTCGTTCCTCAATGATCCTCCCCACTCCCAAATTCATGAATACACAAGACATGTAAAACCACTCTCCCAACCACAAAGTTTGTGAATGCTCTCAGTTTAGGACACTGTGGTTAAAATACATTCACTAGAAAAAATTACACACATTCAACTCCTTTTCCCTAGTTCTCATGGCCCAAATATTTTCCAAAGCAGAAATTAATGAACTTGAACCTCAAAAGCCGTATTTCCTAATTTCCAACTTCTAAAAGGACATAAAAATGGAAAGCATGTTATATAGGAGATGAAAATATTCAAACCATTAGTGTTGGACGGTTTTAAAATTCTATTTTCATATATGAATGGGAGAAACAAGGGGCACAAACCACACCTTTAACCTACCAAGGGGTAGGAATCCCCTCCCAAATGTTACATTGAGGAATGTTTCTTTACATGAGAAAGGCGTTAAACTTAACAGGTGATCACTACACACAGCAGAAAACTTCCATGACTGTCCAAACCACCTCAAGGTAACAGCACCAAAACATTGTGGGAGAAGCTTCTCAGGGAAAGCACCCTTCCTACAGTTTTTTGATTCTCCCTTAGGATTACACCAAGGGTGGGAGGGAAGATAGGATACAAACTACTGTTGAAGAGGAAAATAATGAGGTACAAGTGCATCTGAAATTGCAAAGTAGGGTCAAGTGTGAGGGCTCACTGCTTACCACTCTGAGGTTATTAGAACAGCCATGGAAATTGCTCTTTTCTCACAATGGCTCTTAAGTTGTAGATCCAAATTTGCTCCCCCTTGAGCGGTTATACTTGGGAAAGAAATTGCTGAAATGTCCAAGTGTTAGCAGAAACTAAAGAGATTTCTCCTTTTCGCTGCAAGGCCAAGTGAGAGAGAACTAATTCTGATCCTAGAAACTAAGGCACGCTGAAGCTTTCAAAATCATTTGAAACCGTCTTCACAACCATCAGTATCCTAGGCAGTTATTTGGCTGCTAGCCTTTCAGTATGGACTCAGGTTCAGTTTCCAAAATCAACTCGTATTATACACAGCACCCTTTGTGTTAAGGCCGGGATATTTTACTCCTTCTAGGCAAAGCTATGAATGATCATAAACTCTACCTCAAAACTATGATCACCCAAGGAGATGCTTTGCCAGCAGGGTAGACCCTCCCTCTCCAGCTCCATTAGCTAGCACTACCATCTTATAGCATGGTCTTGAGCAGATTCCTTCAGAGATTCAACTCAGTTCAAATAAAAAACCTGAGCTGGTTAACTACAAATGTAAGAAAGAAAATTAAGCCTCTACACAAAGAGGAATGTTAAGACAAATTCTATTCAAGAAATCCACCAACATTATGTTAATCCTATCATGTTTCACAGCATTAAGTATCTATCCAATGAAATCAGTCTGCAAAGAAACCTTACAGGCTATTTTGCATTGCACAGGCAGAGCAGTTTGAAATATGCACTAGTCCACACTTACTCCACACTTTCTTTACTGAAAGCTAAGCAGGAGATAATATCCTGTTTTTAACTCAGTCAACCATTTAACCAGTGGAGTTAAGTTTTAGCAGATCTTGCTCTTATATACTAATAAGACCCAAAAAATTCCCCTTTGGAGCCTTTAGTTCAACTCCAGTTTGTCAAACGTCAGGAATAGTCTAGCATCTGATACAGAGCTAGATATGACAAGACACTGAAGATTTTAAGTAAAGGCTTGGTGAAATGAAGTGGGAAGGACATTTACATCCAGGTTTAAGATTGAAGCCAATGTAGTAATTATACTGTACTCAATACAGTAACAATTGCAAACATTTTAAGGGCCTCATTTTTTTTTAATTCTTTAGTATTTAAGACATGGTGCCTGTATACTTGAATGTACATAGTACATTCAATATGTACCACAGGAGAATCACCTTTACCTCATTCTAAGAACTCGATTTTAAGGTTTGGTAACACCAGGGTCCTTTCTACAAAGCACTCGGCACTCCTTCTAGTTTAAAAAGCTCAAGTCTTTGATGTGGATATTCATGACATTGGTCTCTTTCAAGACCAATGTCTCAGACTCGGGAAAGGACATTCCTACCCTATGGTGTCTATAGGACTTCCTCTGACATAGGGGCAAGGAAGCTACAAGGCTTCATTTCAACACCATAAAGTACAATATAGGAAAGACTTCTTTAACCGTGTGGTCTTTATTTCAGTGCCAGTGTTACAGATACAACACAAATGTTCCAGTTAGAAGAAGGAATCCAAACGGAATGCCAAGGTCCAAGCCAGGCTCAGGAAATAAAAAGGGAAATTTGGAGTAATAGATGACTCCAATATGCTCCAGGATGAGTCTGATACTTACTCTTCCTATGGGCAAAGGTGCTTTTTTAAAGGAGTCTGAACTTTAAAATGGGAACTCCTCTTTCCACCCATTTCACCACAGTTCAAACAGGCAAGTTGCAGGTTTAGGAGAAACTTTAAAATTCGTGGTGGGAACAGGGCCATTAATAATTACTAACACACCTTTTAGAAGGTGTCCTCTTTGCACTTTAGGAGGAATCAATTTTGAAAATCATGGAGAGTATTCATGACTACAGCTAGAGAATGAAGAGAAAGGGGAGCTGGAAGAGCCTTGGTAGTATCTATTACAAATAGAGCACCATATCCTTCATCCCAAATCTCAACAAAAGCTTTCTTAACTGCATCTGTCCAGTGTTTACAAATAACCTCCCAAGGTCTGACCAGTTCTTGATAACAAACATACATACGTGTGTGTGTGTGTGTGTGTGTGTGTGTGTGTGTCTGTGTGTATACAGCAATGCACAGAAAAGGCTATCAGGAGCCTAATGCCTCTTTCAAATAGTGGGGGAACCAGTAGAAAAAGGCAGGGCTCCCTAATGTCCACTGTTACATTTCCATTCTGAATACCAGATGTAAAAAGTGCCTGAAGATGGTAACCCAGCTAGTGAGGAATAAATACCCCACCTTGCCCAGTCCACAGAGAAACAGCAGTAGAAAGAAGGGGCAACTCTTTGCTGCAGAGACAAAGTGAGTGTTTTCTCGCCATGAATTCCAGTCCTCTCCTCCAGACCAGCTGTTTATTTCCTCGGGGGCCCAGGGAATGTTGATTCTGGCTGTAAATTTGGGAGGGATGGAGAAGTGCAGAAAAGGGAGAAGAGGAAGAAGAGTGCAAAGTAGCCTCCAGAAGCAGCCAGCCTCAACAGTGGAGGAGAGGACGTTAGTCTTTAACAATGCTTCAAGATCAGCAATAACTTTAGGAAAATCCTCCTCAGCAGTTCTCTTCAGCTCCTCATGCCCATGGTACAATTAGGGGGACTTGCCAGCAATCACAACCTCTTCCCAGAGTTCCTTTGATTGAGTGGGATAAGAATGAGAATGGTGCCAGACCCTCATTGCCAGGACTGAGGGGGAAAGTTGTTGACCTCTGCTAGATCTTGCATTGCTGAGCCCTTGTGATTATATGTGAGCTTGATCCGCATTCGCAGCTGTTGCTGTAAAGGAAAACAGAATCACAAATTATTTACTGAAATGAAATCTCCACAATCTGTCCAGTCTACAAATAGACTTTTAATCTCAGGAGTCAATAACTTACTTTAAAGCAAAGCTTTATCTTAAAATGACTCTCAGGCAAACAACAACAAAAAACACCTAGGACTCTAGCTTTGAGCCAAGGGGCCAACGTCATGCTGTCAAGTAAAGAAAGTGCATCTCTAGGACATGTGGCTGGCTTCAACCCCAGAACTCCATTAAAAAGACAGAACCACTTAGAAACATTTTCCTAGTAACGTTTGCTGAGTGCTTTTGAAAAAGATTCAACCCTTGTATCCAAGTCTCTTGAAAAAGAAAATAATCACATACTCTTATGTTCTTTCTATATTCAAGAATACCTTTTTTTTTTTGCAAAACCTATAGTAAATATGAACGTAAACTTGTTTTGGTCCCAAGGCATTAAAAAAAAGTTAACTCACAGGTAAAACGGTATTTTTAAGAGAACTCGGTTATTCAGTATTTTTTATTTTAGATGACACATTTCAAATATTAATGCACTAAGATAATTTTTACTCTCTGTATCAGATGGTCAGAGGAATTGGTGCTTGTGCTATAGGCAGATGCTCAAAATACAGTGGACAGCACAGGAAAGGTAATGTTAAAGAGGAAGAAATTATATGGTATTTAAAGAACTGGCAGAAATCTTCCAAGGTCAAGAATCATTTTCTTTTCTTTTTGTTGGAACAGAGTCTCACTTTGTTGCCCTTGGAAGAGTGCCATGGCATCATAGCTCATTGCAACCTCCAACTCTTGGGCTCAAGTGATTCTCTTGCCTCAGCCTCCCAAGTATCTGGGACTACAAGTGCCCACCACAATGCCTGGCTTTTTTTCTTTGAACCATTTTCAAAAACTTAGAAAACCAATCGATTCCTATTAGGTAGAATCCATTTACTTCTTTGAGAAGATAAAAATATTGCTTAATTTCAGTGTCTAAAGCTATTTTTCATGGGGCTGCTTCATGTAAAATGCTTTCACTTTTGCTATCCATACTTAAGAATTACAGTAGCAAATGCAGACATTTGACTAAACAAATGCTCTTAACTCAAATTTCAACTCCACAGATTAAAATATTTAAGCTCTTCCCTTGCAACCCTCCCCCAACTAGACCTTTAATCCTCTAAATAAAGAATTTTTTTAAAGTACATTTTAATAAGGTGCCACTAAGTCATTTGATGTCTTTGGGTTCCATCTACAAAAGAACAAGGAAGTCACACCAGGCATTTTGACTGATCTCTATGAGTCAGAAAATCCAGAGAAATAAAGCAAAATTTTATTTCAGGAATTATGCTTATATCTTGCTCAGATATTGGCTACAAACATGCTACTCACCTTCTGTGGGTTCAGAACTTTAATGACTTGTGTGATGGTCCCCGTATTAAATGCTGGGACAACGCTGCTGCTGGGAGACAGAAGCTGCAGCTGAAATGTCTAGGGGGACAAAGGGCACTCTTCAGAAAAAGTGATACACAATACTGTGTCAGAGATGTCAACAGATAAGAATGTTAAGACACCCAGATGATGGTTCACATAACAATTTATCTACTACTAAGTTTTGCCTACCATTTATTTTTCCAGATTATCAGCAATTCATACTATGTGGGCTGTCACTCACAGTACTGATAAAAATTAATTGTTCGGTCTCTTGAAATGAGCCACTCTCCCCTTTCTAGCAGAAGGAATTTTAGCCTACCTCTTTTTGAAAGCTGACCAATTCTTATTCTGGCAACTTAACAGAACTGACCAACTATGCAAGTAAAAAATGGGTGCTAGTGGCTTAAAAAAAAAAACAGAAGGAAGCCAAGAAAAAAGCTTTCCAAAAATAACAAACCAATATACTGGTCACCAACTGTAAGCCTTTACGCTTTTCTGTGATTAGATGACTACGACCCAGGGACTTAAACTTTTGTCTTTTAAAGCCTGCATAATCTGGAACATTTCAAGGCCTCCCTCTACATGACAGAGGTGAAGCAAAGGCTTAAAAAAGCCAGCTTGTTAATATGTAAGTGGAACACATCAGGATCACTCCATTGGGACACAAGGTCCACATACAGAAAAACGATGTGCAAAACTAGCCTGTACAGTGAAAGACCAAGACAGCCACACATGTGATGTTTTCAATGTTGTGGGGTTTGTTTATGTACAGGATGAGTGATGAAAAGTGCTATAAGCAAACAAAGTAAACCATACAGCACTAGGTAGCTAGTCTACAAACTAGAATAGGAAAAAAATCTTCCCTGCAGGTAGATTAGACTCTAAAATATTTAAGGGAAAGAAAAAGAAAGAGAGAAAATAGACCAGTCTTCTTCCCTAAGGCCAAAAATTATAAGAGTAAAGATTCAATCTCAATACACAGATTTATTTATTTATTTATTTATTTTTGACAGAGCCTCAAGCTGTGCCCCTGGGTAGAGTGCTGTGGCATCACAGCTCACAGCAACCTCCAACTCCTGGGCTCAATCGAGTCTCCTGCCTCCGCCTCCCAAGCAGCTAGGACCACAGGCGCCCACCACAATGCCCAGCTATTTTTTGGTTGCAGCCGTCATTGTTGTTTGGCAGGCCTGGGCTGGATTCGAACCCGCCACCTTAGGTGTATGTG
>NW_003852442.1:10679596-10681523 GCF_000181295.1 Otolemur garnettii
AAACTACAACATCATATTGCATCAGTACATCACCAAGAGTAAGGCTGTGCGTTAGTAGCAGAGGTGGTAAGTTGCTAGACAACAGCCTTAGGTAAGAAGTCTAAGTTGCAGCAGCTAATATTTACTGGACACGGAATACACAAAAAGTGTTTAAAATAGTGCCTGGCATTAAAAAACTCACTTATTCCTCAAAGCAACCCTATGAAGTAGCTATCACCAACTCCTTTGCAAGTGAAGAAACTGAGTTACAGAGCTTAAATAACTTTCTTCATATCATACAATTACTATTGAAATCCAAACAGAATCAGTCTAGAGTTCATTAGTTGTTCTTAACCACTTGTCAATACTGTTTCTAAAACATCTACATGACTCTGGCTTCTAAAACCGTAAGCAAAGAAGGCTGCAATATTGGCAGTAACCACAAATAAAGCATCTTCAGTTTCCAAAAGTTTACTGTCCGAATGTCTGTCATATTTCACATGTCATTGCAAAGATTAGGTTACTTAGTCTAAACCAGCAGTTGGCCAAGAATGGCCCAACACCTGTTTTTTTAAATAACGTTTTATTGGAACAGAGCATAGGTCATTCATTTACATACTGTTCGCAGCTGTGTCTGTACTATAACAGCAGAAAAGATCATACAACTTAAAATACTATCTGGTCTTTTATAGAAGAGCTCTGCTCAACTCTTATTCTAAACTTTTCTTTATTTGAAACTTTTCATTATTCAAAATGAACATAAATACTCCTTAAACTAAGATTTGGTATAAACAAACCTCCATTCATAAAAACAAACAGTCATTGTATCAGCAGTAGACTGGATGTTAAAGAAAGACAAATGTTTTCTCTTTCTTATATATGAAGAGAAAAAAATAAAATAAAACTTACACATGAAGAGATTAAAAAAAATTTCTTCTGATCTGAGTATTAACTGAGCAACATGTAGAATTCTGCTCTCACTACTATTTTTTTTAATTTTATGAACTCCATGTATCCACTGGATCTCACTATACTATTAGAATTTCCTTTATTATATAATACTATTAAGAATATGTGTGACCAAGTAAACATTATTCACCAAAAATGACATGCTACAATGAACCATAATGGCTATATTAGTGTTGGTTTGAGTTAAATCTACAAATTCAATCTCTAAACATCAAGAAATATCCTTTACCAAAATTCATGGAAAAAAAAATACAATCAGCCAATCTTTAATCAAAGGCAAAAAGGCAAAGAAAACATTATAATACCTTTGGTACTGCAGCCTGGAAAACAAAGTCCGTCATGTCTAGCTCTGTGCTATTGGAGGCCTGTATCGTTATCACCGTGACACTGGGGTTGGTATTTGACCGTTCAAAGGTGAATTCTATCTTCAAGCCATTCTTACTATATGCTGTAATGGAGGGGATGCCTGGAAAGTATAGGAAGATCAGTCTTATTGCAGTGAGTCTAACGCTTCCAGAATTATTACTTCCTTTCCTCAACAACCACCTCAACCCCATGCAATGACGTAACAACAGTAAACATACCTGCAGCAATGTCATTGAAGAGAGGCTGTGATGAAAGCCCATCCAACAAGAAGGGGGACTGGGATATCTGTGGGACTTGGGCAGGGGTAGGGGCAGTAGCTGGAGAACCTAAAGGAAATATGCCAAAACAAAGACAACCTTAGCCAGCAGGACAAAGCTCAGAAAATACAGGAGAAAATCACTACAATGATCTGAGGTTAAGGAAAGGATTCCTTAAACAAGATGCAAAAACCATGAGCATAAAAGCAAAGAACTAAAAATTCAAATAATTTAAAATGAGCAACTTCCGTTCAGTATTAAAAAATACCATGGCTCGGCGACTATGGCTCAAGTGGCTAAGGCGCCAGCCACAAACACCTAAGGTGGCAGGTTCAAATCCAGCCCGGGCCCGCCAA
>NW_003852442.1:10684174-10686674 GCF_000181295.1 Otolemur garnettii
TGAGCCATGGGCGCCGAGCCCAATTCCCATTTTCAAAACAAGATTGGTAAATTCAGTAAAAAAGACAATGCATTTTATATTGAAAGTGATTTCAAATCACTTATGAAATTAACTGAAAATATGCCATTTTAAAAAGGAACACAATGAAATAAAGGAAAGCTGGAATGTATTTTTTAGAAAGATACTAGAAAAACAAATGATATACTAAAAATTAGCAAATAAGCTCGGCTCCCATAACTCAGTAAGTAGTGCACCAGCCACATACACTGAAGTTGGTGGGTTCGAGCCCAGCCAGGTCTGGCCCAGGCCTGCTAAACAACAATGATAACTGCAACAAAAAATAGCTAGGCACTGTTTCCGGCACCTGTAGTCCCAGCTACCTGGCAGGCTGAAGGAAGAGAATCGCAGTTTGAGATTGCTGCGAGCTGTGACACCACGGCACTCTACCCAGAGTGACTGAGACTCTGCCTCTAAAAACATAAAAATAAAAATAAAAATTAGCAAAGAAACCAGAAATGAGGCTGGTGGCTCATGCCTATAATCCTAGCACTCTGGGAAGCTGAGAAGGGTGGATTGTCTGAGCTCACAGGTTCAAGACCAGTCTAAGCCAGAGACAGACCTTGTCTCTAAAAATAGCTGGGTGTTGTGGTGGACAATTGTAGTCCCAGTCACTTGGAAGGCAGAGTCAAGAGTTGGAGGTTGCTGTGAGCTATGATGCCATGACACTCTACCACTCAACTGAGGGTGACAAAGTGAGACTCTGTCTCAAAAGAAAAAAAAAAAGAAAAAGAAAAACCAGAAATGCCGACAGCTAAGCAAAGCAAAAGAAGCTAAAACAGGCTCGGTGCCCATGGCTCAAGTGGCTAAGGCGCCAGGCACATACACCTGAGCTGGCAGGTTCGAATCCAGCCCAGGCCCGCCAAACAACAATGAGGCTGCAACCAAAAAAATAGCTGGGTGTTGTGGTGGGCGCCTGTAGTCCCAGCTACTTGGGAGGCGGAGGCAAGAGACTCTCTTAAACCCAGGAGTTGGGAGGTTACTGTGAGCTATGATGCCACAGTACTCTACCCAGGGGGATAGCTTGAGGCTCTGTCTCAAAAAAAAAGCTAAAACAAATGTAAACACACAGACTGTGCAGTAAAGTAGATTACCCATGAAGCATATAAAGAAATATTCATATAGTTCTCCTAGTTTTTCTAAATCTAAGCTAGGAATTTTTGCACCAATTCCCATTTTCTTTTTTTCTTTTCTTTTCTTTTCTTTTTTGAGATAGAGCCTCAAGCTGTCCCCCTGCATAGAGCGCCGTGACATCAAAGCTCACAGCAACCTCCAACTCCTGGGCTCAATCGAGTCTCCTGCCTCAGCCTCCCAAGTAGCTGGGACCACAGGCACCCACCACAACGCCCGGCTATTTTTTGGTTGCAGCCGTCATTGTTGTTTGGCAGGCCCAGGCTGGATTTGAACCTGCCACCTTAGGTGCATGTGGCTGGCGCCTTAGCCACTTGAGCCATGGGCGCCGAGCCCAATTCCCATTTTCAAAACAAGATTAGAAATATGTTCTCCTGAAAAAGCAGAGGCTTACTCAAGATATATAGGCAGCATCTGGGTCCCCAACTCCCTCAAATTTTACCTTTTTATCAGATAATATTATAATAAGGTAGTTTTGGGGAACAGGAACTCAGTGCTCAACACGCTCTTAAAATACATGCTAAATCTACTTATAAATTCCCACTAACTTAAATTATTGCAGAAGAGTTATAAAACTATAATGATGAACTGAAGAATCTAGAATTCAAAATTTTTTAACTTAAAACTAGCAAGGCATTGTGGCAGGCGCCTATAGTTCAAGCTGCCCAGGAGGCTGAAAGGCAAAAGGATCACTTGAGCTAAGGAGTCTAAAGTTACTGTGAGCTACGTGGATACTACAGCACTCTACCTAGGGTGACAAAGCAAGATTCTGTCTCAAAATAAATAAAAACTGAACCTTAAGACTGCCAGGCATGATAGCTTATGCCTATAATCCTAACACTGTAGGAGACTGAGGCCAGTGAATTGCTTGAGCTCAGGAGTTCAAGGATGGCTCAAGCCCAAGAGTTTATGGTTGCCATGTGCTAAGATGATGCCATGGCACTCTACCTAGAGCAACAGAATGAGAGGATGTGTTTCACAAAAAAAAAAAAAAGAGAGAGAGAGAGAGAGACAAAATAGAAGAACACTTTATGAATAAGGAAAGAAACGTAGGCTTTTAAATATTTCACTGTTTTGCTTTTATATTTAACACTAGGAAAACAAGAAAGAACAAAAATTAAACTAAAGTTTAAGACCCCATGCAAAAAGAATGTTCAAAAAGGAAATTCACCTATTATGCAGATAAATATTAAAAATTCTTAGTGGGCTCGGCGCCTATGGCTCAACCAGCTAAGGCACCAGCCACGTACACCTAAGGTGGCGGGTTCGAATCCCCAGCCCAGACCCACCAAACAACAATGACGGCTGCAAC
>NW_003852442.1:10686941-10688464 GCF_000181295.1 Otolemur garnettii
AAAAAAAAAAAAATTCTTAGTGATTGAAAAAAATTTTTAAATATAGTAGGGTCAATTGTTTACCTTTCAGTGCTTTTTAAAAATGATAGTATATACAATGCTTATGCTTATGACTGAAACGGCTACAGTGAAACTGGTAGCCATATAAATTGAGAGAAAAGTAAATAATATTTACCAAGTGCTTACTATGGTTATACACTGGGTGGGTCAGTGATCTTCACAAATAACCTATGAAGTATTCAATCACTCTAATTTTAAAAGGTGAAAGATTTATACCATCTAAAGGGAAACCAGAGTATGAATCACCCTAACTTTAACCAGATTCAGAAAGACTAGTCTATGAAAATAATCCAAGGTAAGGACAAACTGATGGAATGATATTTATTGAAGCATCTAAGAAAAATCTAGAAACAAACAAAATGCCCAACAGTAAAGAAGTAAGTAAATAACAACACAAACTTCCTGATAAAATAAATATTAGATAGCATCTAAAATTACAATTATGAAGACTGGCCAGGCGTGGTGGCTCTTGCTGGTAATCCCAGCACTCTGGGAGGCCAAGGTGGGTAAATCACCTGCACTCAAGAGGGTCAAAACCAACCTGAGCAAGATCGAGACCCCATCTGTACTAAAAATAGAAAAGTTAGCCAAGCGTAGTTGCAGGCACCTATAGTTCCAGCCTCTTAGGAGGCTGAGGCAAAAGAACTGCTTGAGCCCAGGAGTTTGAGATTGTTGTGAGTTATGGCGCCACAGCACTCTACCCAGGGTGACTGAGTGAGACTCTATCTCAAAATAAATAAATAAACAAAGAAAATTATGTAGACTATGTACTAACATAAAAATATTAAAATGTTTAGTGAAGTATATACTATGTTTTAACTATGGGGCTGCTTTTGCAGTTACCCAGCATACCTTTGGCATCTGAAGATTTGTAAATGCCTTAAAAGTGTATGACAAGTGACATTTTGAAATTTTCTTAAGATAGACATAAATCCTAAACTCTGGGAGCCAATCACAGTGAGAATCTAACTAACCACCCAACACCCTTACCCCACTCTCTCCATGCAAGGTCATATATGCTCTGCTTTCCATTATGCTTTTTTAAAGTTTCAGCTGTGCTTTATACTGCAACCTAGGATAGAAGTTACACACTAATGACACTTCTGAACACAAGGGGGTCACAATACTGTTGAATACATCAATTAAAATGTCTAGTACATATGAATAAAAACAAGAAAAATCATTCCCAAATGAAGTTATGTTTGAATATTTCGAGTAATATCTCCCTTAGCTGCTTTAGTATCAGGAAAAGTAGGAGAGAGAAAACACGGAAGACAGATAGGAGGTTACATCTCCCCACAAATGGCCATAGCTATTGAAAACCAACCACAACGGCTCGGCGCCTGTGGCTCAAGCAGCTAAGCCGCCAGCCACATACACCTAAGGCGGCAGGTTTGAATCCCCAGCCCGGGCCCGCCAAACAACAATGATGGCTGCAACCAAAAAATGGCCAGGCGTTGTGG
>NW_003852442.1:10688682-10691771 GCF_000181295.1 Otolemur garnettii
ACTAAAAGTAGAAGTGACACAGGATATATTCTTTTCAAGCCTGAAAGAGAAAGTCTTGTCTATCTTAAAATAATATGAATAATTTATTATCCCAAGATTAAAAATTCGGCTTCAAAGAACCTTATGAAGATTTTTAGAGCATCAGCTTGGCAGCTTATATCCCAGATGTTGTGAAGATTCGATTCTTGCTTCTCTCTTAGCCTATCCCATGTTTGAATGATTCAGATGCTGGAAAGTCTGTTCAGTATAATCTTTCCCCAAGGCCTCTATCCCTATCCAGGTGTTAAACAGCTCCAGACTGGCCTCACCTGTAAGGTTGATGTCTCCCAGCAAATCAAGAAGTTCTCCACCAGCAGAAGCTGGTTTACTTGTAGGTGCAGTTGGAATAACAGGTGTTATGTCATTTCCTCCCAATAAATCCAATAAATCATTGGCCTAAACAAGGAAATAAGACCTCAATTCATTAGTTTTCTAATCTGCATCTAATGCACAGCTCTTTCAATACTTATAAATAAGGAAGAGAATCAAAAACCAATCCAGGAACATTAAAGGGAATCAACTAAGAGATAAGCTATGGGGTCACAAGATCATCAGACACCCCAGATAAGGGAGTGGAAGGCTACCTGGTTGGTGGGCTGTGGCCCCGAGGGTGGTGGTTTGGTCTCTAGTGGAGCTGGTTCTGTCTCTCCATTTGTCTGCACAATCTCAGTGGGGCCATTTGTGGTCACTTTTTCCATGACAGGCATTCTCTCAAGTAGGGCAGACCTAGAAGAATCTGAAGTGGTTAAATTCTAGGCAGTTAACCTAGACTCCCTATCCAAAATAACTACTAACCTGTGTTGAAGCCAAACATGGAGAACCATCTCCCATCCCCACCCAACAAACATACAAAAACAGAAGGTGGATTACAAGAATACATGACCTAAATTCCTAGCTGGATTAAGGGCAGGCAAGAAACCTTGAATAAACAAACTGTACAGTGAAATCCTAAAGCACGTATTTTAGTTGGTAGAGAGACTGGGATGAAAGAAAGCTAAACCAGTACATATTAACAGTTTTCTATCAATAAGATATCGGACAATAGAAGAAAAAAGGCAACAAACACCAAAATGCCAATAGTAATGGGATGTGAATGAGATAATTTCTTTTGAAAAAATGTAACTCCCACATCTTAAATTAAAAAAAAAAACAAAAATGCAGCAAACTTTCCATAACAAAGCATTACAAATGGGAGAGTTGAATGAAAAAAGTTATTTTTCTTTTTTTGTTTGTTTGTTTGTTTTGGAGACAGTAAAGTGCCATGGCATCATAGCTCACAACAACCTCAAAGTGAGGTTCAAGTATTTCTCTTACCTCAGCCTCCCAAGTAGCTGGGACTACAGACACACACCATAAGGCTTGGTTTTTTTTTTTTAAGAGAGGGGGTCTCACTCAGGCTCAGACTGGTCTCAAACCCATAAGCTCAGGCAATCTACCCGCCTCGGCCTCCCAAAGTGCTAGGATTACAGGCTTGAGCCATTGTGACTGGCCCTTCTTTTTTGATTTTTGAGATGAGGTCTTCCTATGCCACCGAGGCTGGAGTACAGTGCTATGATCAAAGCTCAAAGCAGCCTCAAACTCCTGGGCTCAAGCAATCTTCTACCTCAATATCCCAAATACCTGAGAGAAGGTGTATGTGCCACCATGCCTGGGCGCTGCTTCTTTTTTTTTTTTTTTTTAGGTCTAGATACGGCGCCCAGGCTGGTCTTGAACTCTTGACCTCAAGCAATCCTCCTGCTTCAGTCTCCTGAATCACTAGAGTAATGGGCACTCACCACTGCCCAGCAGTTATTTTACTTAGAACCTAGGAAGTTTAGAAGATGGACAAAAGCAGCCACACAATAAGAACTAACCAGAGTTGAAGGGTCCAGTTCATTCCATGAAACATAAGGAATGAGTCTCCGTTACAAATTATCATAATTTATTCAGGATGCTAAGAAGTACTACATGCACTGCTTAGTTTCTTTCACTCACCTCATGTGGTCATATTTCTTAAAAAGTGCATTATATTCTACTGCCCTCTGCTGGAGTTCCACATCAATGCTGCTTCCATAGATGGAAACCACTTTCTTAATTCGGCTACAAAATAAAGTAACAAATAAAAATCAAATACCCAAAAGAAAATTCATAAACAAGCAGAGGGAATGTTTAAATCAGAGTTTTCTGGCTAAAATTTTAAAATAAAATACTCATCTTTTCTTAATTTACATAATTATTAAAACAAAGCACCTTTATCTTCCATCATTCATCCATTCATCTGATATCCACCATTATATTATTCTCATTGTAACACCAGATTTTTGCCTGTTAAATATACCATAGCCTAAAATTTGCTGGACAAAGTAGCACTTATTACTCTATGAGAAATACTTATGGGCAATAAGTAAATGCAAATTTATTTTACTATTCTATTTTTGTCTATATTTGAAATTTTTTTTTAATTATAAAACAACCTATTCCCACTACTTTTCATCAATACTCACTTTACAGTACAAGTGAATCTAGTAGAAAGCTTCATAATGGCAGTGAGGGCATAACCTCGTGTCACAGAGGTGGACATATTAGAGATTAGGACACTTTCTAAAATATCCAATACTTCATCTTCTGTTACCTGAGAAAGAGGGAGAAGCAGAAGAAAACATATAGAATGAATGGTGAGATCAAACATCTAAATTTGCTATCAAGTCAGAGGATGCCACCAGAGAGACAATCCTACTACTACAAAATACTCAAACACAACCTGTGCTTTGCCAGGGTTAACTGTCTAGGCTGTTCCATCAATCAGGCTGGGTAGGAGGGAGGTGAAAGGAGTGAAAAATGACTGCTAGGGGCTGACAGGCATGTTACAGTTTGGGGCAGCAGAAGTAGAGGAAAGGAAGAAATGCCAGGGTTCCTAATAAAATTCTAGTATTAATTCTTTAAAAAGGTTTCTAGAGGCTCGGCGCCTGTGGCTCCAGTGGCTAAGGCACTAGCCACATACACCTAATGGTGGGTTCGAATCCAGCCTGGGCCCGCTAAACAACGATGACGGCTGCAACCAAAAAATAGCC
>NW_003852442.1:10691791-10692987 GCF_000181295.1 Otolemur garnettii
AAAAAAAAAAAAAAATCTTTTTGTACGAATGAGAAGTAAAATATAAAGATTTAAAATTTCAAAAATTCCTTTTCTACTGAAAATAGATAAGGCCTAAAATTTTAAAAATTTAAGAAATACATTCACTAGAACTTAATTACAAATACCTCTCCTTTCCCACAACTCCCCAACAGTGGTTAAAAAATCAGATGGTCTTGATCTCAAGGAGACAAAAAGGATGATGGCTATCAGAGGCTGGGAAGGGTAACAAGGAGGAAGGAATAAAGTGGGGATGGTTAACAGGTACAAAACAGACAGATAATGAACAGTATCTGACAGCACAACAAAGTGATCAGTAGTAACTTAAGGTATGCTTTTTTTTTTTTTCCTGAGACAGGGAGGCAGAGGCAGGAGAATCACTTGAGCCCAAGAGTTGGAGGTTGCTGTGAGCTGTGATGCCACAGTACTCTACCCAGGGGAATAGCTTGAGGCTCTGTCTCAAAACAAAACAAAACAAAAAAAGGTTTCCAGGAATCAACCTCAATTCCCCATTAAACACTAGCTTCTTATGACCACAAACACTATTTTCCCACTCCCGAACCAACAGTGATAAGGGGTACCTGAATAGGCTCTTCCTCTTCACACTGGCCAGATACAAGAAGATCACCATATTCACCTATACACCACGCAGCCACTTGTACCAAAGGTTGCTGTCAAAAGAAAGTCACTATTTGTCAAGGACTTCAGTCCTTCCACAGGTAATAATGCAAACCTAACAGATTTTCTAATCATATAGGTCAAAACTGAGCTTATCTTAGTAAGTACATACTATGAAAATAAAGGATAATTTTTTCTCCCCAAAAGCAGAAAGGGAAATGAAGACTCACTTGAGAATAATCACCAAGAATTGCTTTGTACAAGCGCTGGACAGTATAGGCATGCATCTCCACGCTGTTGGTTATTAACTGGATCAAATTGGGAACTGCATCATCACGAACATAACTTCCTGCCTGAAAGGAAATGCAGACAGTTACCACTAGAAACTCAAAACAATGAAAACAAGTATTAGCTATTATTACTGTTGCTGTTAAAAAGAGATTACTACAAAATGCACTCAAAGACAAACTTGGTTCCAGTTTACAGGTTCACAGTAGCTCAAATTTCAGTCTTACTTAAATATTTTTAGTTTCTAAATTTTTTTTCTTTTTTTTTTTTTT
>NW_003852442.1:10695130-10697733 GCF_000181295.1 Otolemur garnettii
TACCCAGGGGGACAGCTTGAGGCTCTGTCTCAAAAAAAAAAGATAAAAAATCAGATGGTTTTACATGTCATGAGATGTTCTAAGAAGAAAAAAAAAACAGACGGGTGAGCTACAGTAGTCACTCTGGAGTTACTCTGGAGCAGTGGTTCTCAGCCAGCGGGTCGTGACTGTATTAAAGGGCCACAGCATTAAGAAGGCTGAGAACCACTGCTCTAGAGGACAGAGAGAGGATGGATGTACATAAACAGTACCAAAGGGGGATTACCTCCTGAGTGAAAGACTCAACTACAACTTGGACATCACCTAACAAAAACAAAGTAACCTAACCCCAGAAAGAAGAGGTGTATTAAATAAGATAAAAGGGATTAAATAAATAACTTTTTAAAAGCAAGCTTTTAAATATCATTTTCATTTATTTTTTTGAGACAGAGTCTCAAGCTGTCTCCCTTGGTACAGTGCCATGGCGTCAAAGCTCACAGCAACCTCCGATTTGGGGGCTCAAGTAATCTTCTTGCCTTAGTTTTTCTATTTTTAGTAGACATGGAGGGAGGAGGGAGTGTCTCTCACTTTTTGCTCAAGCTGGTCTCAAACTTGTGAGCTCAAGCAATCTACCCCACTCAGCCTCCCAGAGTGCTGGGATTACAGGCGTGTGCCACCGCGTCTAGCCCACACTTGGAAAGTTAGCATTTACAAATATTATAAACCCAACATTAACCTCAGGAATTGGGAGCTGTTTTTATCCATGTTTTTTTTTTTTTTAACCTAGTCTCTTTTATGTCCTCTCCACTAGTAGAACCTGAGATACTGTCTGCAACCACAGAACAAAGTAAAGCTACTTAACCTACAAGGAAAGTAAATCTTGGCCTTGTTAGAACATAACTAGGCAGCACAGGACACACAAACAGTACAACCTGTGCCTAACATTAGCCAACCTTGGTCAACCTCCCATTACTAAACAGAACAGCAGGTCTGATTTACAACACTGAAACCAGGCCTAACCGTGTGTATTTTGGAAAGGATCAAAAAAGTTTAAAGGTGGGGTGGTGGGATTGAGATGCTCACTTCTGTTAAAAAACACAAGAGGAAAATGATCAAAAGGAAATGTGAGATGCCAAAAAGTAGGCAATTTGTGATATGACTTATTTACGTTCTTTACTAACCAGAGAAAGCAGAGTGCTTAAAGTAGGAGAAATCAGCATGATTTAATGGACATTTTATAGCCTGTTTCATCCAACAATAGCAGAATACACTTTCTTCTCAAACTCACTGAACCAAAAGAGAGCATATTTTGGGTCATAAAAACATATCTTAATAAATTTTAAAAAATAAAAATCATACAAAGTATATTCTTAGACCACAACAAAAGTAAACTAGAAATAAGGAATGCAAAGATAGCTGAAAAATATGCCCAAATACCTAGAGATTAAATCATCGTACTTCCAAATAACACACATGTCAAAGAAAACATTACAAGGAAAGTACAAACCAATATCTCCTGTGGACATATAGGCAAAAATCCTCAACAAAATATTGGCAAATCAAATCCAACAATATATAAAAAGAACTATACATATGACCAAGTGGGATATAAATCCAGGTAAGAATAACATTCGACATTCAAAAATAAAACAATGTGGCCAGCCCAGTGGCTCACTCCTATAATCCTTGCACTCTGGGAGGCCAAGGTGAGAGGAATCTGTTCAGCTCAGGAGTTTGAGACCAGCCTGAGCAAGAATGAGACCCTATCTCTACTAAAAATAGAAAAACTAGCCTGGCAAGGTAGTTCATGCCTGTAAGTCCCAGCTACTTGGGAGGCTGAAACAAGAGGATCACTTGAGCCCAAGAGTTTGAGATTGCTATGAGGTAAGATGCCATAGCACTCTATTCAGGGCAAGAGAGTGAGACTCTGTCTCAAAAACAACAATAACAACAAAAATGTAATCTAGTACATCAACAAGCTAAAAAAGAAAAACCCTATGATCACATTAAGGAAATAGAAGTCATTTTCATAGGAGCATTTTAAAAAATGGTTTTTATTTTGATAAACATTTTCCTTCCTGAGCTCTAATATTTCCCTTCTTTTGGGCCTCACAAAAATATAATTTTCCTATCTATTAACTTTTAACCTTTTACAAAATTAATTTATAGTAAGTAAACTAGAAAACTAATATGTCCTAGACAGAATTCCACAGCAACAAATATGTGTAAATCATAATTTTAATAGCATCATTTCCTCTGTACAAATTTTCACAATTAATCCCCATTTGGGGACAATTAGTTGTTTCCAGTCTTCCCCTATTATAAATAAGACTGGGGTGAACATTTCTCTTTTTTCATTTTTCTACACTTGTCCTTTTATTTTTTTCCAAACCAAAGTCCTAAGACTTTAATTAATGAATCAAAAGGTATTATCTAAGATTTCTGTTACATGCTACCAAACTAATCACTGAGAAGGTGGCATTTCATACTCCCGCAGTGAACAGCACTGCCCATATCACTGCTTTCTAACACTAGCAATTAGATTAAAAAGTATGATATCAGAAAAATGATATCTCACTTTTACTTTACTATTTCTTTACTATGAGAATTTTTTTTTTTTTTTT
>NW_003852442.1:10698796-10699905 GCF_000181295.1 Otolemur garnettii
CCAGCCCCATATGCCAGAGGTGGTGGATTCAAACCCAGCCTCTGACAAAAAAAAAATAATGCAAAAAAAAGAAAAAACAGAGAAGCCCCCAAATTCTGGAAGAATACCAAAGACAGGATACATTCTAAAATAGAAATGGGAAATTATGAATAAATTTAGTCATTCCAAACCCTGCAATCACTTCCTATAATATTCAAAATAAAACCCAAACTATGAGGCCCTATGTAACCTGGTCCTTGATTGTCTCTCTGACCGCCATCCTGTCTTGTACTTTACCCACTTCACTGGCCTTCCTGCTGCTCTCAGTGCAGGCCATGCTTGCTTCCACCTGGGACTATATTCTTCCCTAAGATCTGTGCATGGCTAGATAATCACTTCACTGAGGCCTCTGCTCAAATGTTACCTCCTCTGACTACTTAAAACACTTGGACAGTTGCCCCAGATCCCACTGTACCATGCCATCTCTGTTTTCCCTCATACTGATTTAGGTTTAGTCACAGTGCATTTAGTATCATGCTGACTGAGAAAAGCTACTTACCGTTGTCAAAACACGCATAATTGTGTCTATATGCCACCGTTTGGAAGGTGCATACCTGAGAAAAAAAGAGCACAGGGTGAAAAAATTGGAACCTGTCAAGTATACTATATTCAGTGACTTTCAAAAATCCTGTCCTGAAGTCTTTTCTAGGTTCTCTGAATAAGCAAGTACATTTGGAGACATTTCAGCTTCAAACCTAGCAGCAAATGCCATTTCTAAGAGTGATAAAATGGTATATAGTCAAACTCAGATGTTTCCCATTATATCATAACAGAGTTGCTGAGCTGAGAAACAGAACTTCAGTTTCACAGAAAACAAATCATACAGTTAGAGCGCAAAAGAAAGAAGAAAAGGGACCATTCTCAGATCCAGGTAACACTAAGACTACAGATTGATTTCCTCAAATTTATATTTATTTGTTTATTTACTTATTTATTTTTGAGACACAGTAGAGTGCCATAGCCTCATAGCTCTCACAACCACCTCAAACTCTTGGGCTCAAGAGATCCTTTTGCCTCAGACTCCCAAATAGCTGGGACTACAGGCGCCCACCACAATGCCCAGCTGGTTT
>NW_003852442.1:10700407-10706241 GCF_000181295.1 Otolemur garnettii
CCTTAGGTGTATGTGGCTGGCGCCTTAGCCGGTTGAGCTATAGGCGCCGAGCCTTTCTTCCTTTTTAAAATAGAGACAGGATCTTACACAGTCGCCCAGGCTGGAGTGCAGCAGTGTGACCATAGCTCACTGCAACTTCAACTTCTGAGCTCAGGTAATCCTCCTACCTCAGCCTCTGGAGTAGCTGGGGTTACAGGCATTAGCCCCCATGTCCAGCTCCTTTTCCTTACTTTTTGTAGAGATGAGATCTCACTAAGTTGCCCAGGCTGGTCTCAAACTCCTGGCCTCAAGTAATCCTCCTGCCTCAGCCTCCCAAATTGCTAGGATTACAGGCATGAGCCATGGCACCCAGCCCAGATGCTATAACTTTTCTATTCCCTTCATAAAAATGGCATCAGAGATGAAATGTTAAAAAACAGATAAAGGAGAAGATTTCATAAACGTGGGAATTTTTTTAATCTTAACATACATGAATGCCTTCTCAAAGGTAACTATTATAACTGGGAGCCTGAAATAAATGTTATGTTTCAAACATATTTACAGCATATGCCCTAAGTATTAAAGGTGCTCCCAAAAAGTTCCAAGCTTTTCACCAATAAAGTAAAAATTAAATCTTACTTTTCTGCAGCAAGAAAGATTCCAGATGCACAGTCTGCTTTAAATTCTGGCTCACATGAATCCAGAAAATAAAGTAATTCCTTCATCATGCCTCGGATATTATTCCCATTTACCAGGGCAAAACTCAATTCCATTGCACGCCTTGCAGAGGAGAAAAATTTAAAAAAAAAAGTTATGATATTTACAGTAGGAAGAAAACAATGACCCAGGTATTTTCTCTCTGAGCACCAAGCACTGGCAGATGTGTTAATGTCCTTGCACAATCGTGTAATGCCAACCTTTGCATGCAAGATAACCAAGGAGATTTGCTCTTATGTAATCAAAGTTAGTTTTGATATTTTCTACCTTCATTCATTACTTTTCTTCAAAACCCCCTAAGAGATATACTACTAATGACCAAATTTGTAGTTTGAGTTCCATAGTCTATTCCATGAAGCTGAAATTTAGAATTACTTAAGAGGAGTAAAAGGAGGGGCAACTAAATCATTACCCAATGATAATACCTCTCTCTGCATTATTCCTTAAAAATGTGACATGTTTAAGTCACCACACTCTACATCAATTATATCCTACTTCTGTATAAAGATGAAACAATATACTTTACATCAAAAGGGATACTGGGGGTGGCGCCTGTGGCTCAAAGGAGTAGGGTGCCGGCCCCATATACTGGAGGTGGCGGGTTCAAACCCAGTCCTGACCAAAAACTGCAAAAAAAAAAAAAAAAAAAGTGGGGGGGACGGGACGGGACTGAAAATTAAACTAAGAACAAACTCAAAGGGAAAATAAAGGCTATGAAAAGGAAGAAAATGGCATGTGCTATGAACGCAAATAAGATTTTCTGTAACTGCCTGTCAAATTTGGTGATGAAGACAAAAATGAAAATGTTTAACATATAAAAGTGATAAGATTACTGTGTGCATCTTTCTATATTTGGTCAATAATTTAAACACTATATGTACACTAACTTTCAGAAATACTAATTTAAAACAAAGAATTCACTAAGGTTCTTAGCTAATATAAAAGCAACAAAAATTCATTTATATATATTAATTCATTTAATACTACATAATCCCATGAAGTGGGTGTTCTTCTATCTGCATTTTATATATGAGGGAACTGAGGCACTGAAAGTTTAAGTACTTTGACTGGGTCTATTAAAGACAAGAGCTAGATGTGAAATGAAGGAGTCTGACCCCAGACTCTGAGCTCTTAATCTGAATCTCCAGAATCTTTGAAATTCAAAGCCTAGTATGAGCTATAGAGAAACAACACAATAGGAGTCAGAAGGCTAATATTTATTCCTGGTAAGTCCTTTGATCCCTCTGGGACTCTACATTAACTAATTTCTTAATTGGGGATAGAAGTAATTGCCTAATCACTGGCTTGGTATGAGAACCAACTGAAAGGTGCTTATAAAACCTTTATAAAGCCCTATATAAAAGTTGATGTTATTAAGTCCAGGTCTTTCTTATCTTTACATTGTGCAAGCACTTAGCACCTGTTCACTGCAAATGAAAGGAACCCGATAGCAATAAATCTTTGTTAACTTAATGATCTGAGAGATCATTTTAAATCTACTTTTTTCTGAATTGGTATAGACATCAAAAATTCACTGACGCCAATTACAATTAGGTTTTACAAATGTCTACAGTTCTAAGAGGAGACCAATAGAATTACTCCTATGAGGGTAGAGATGTATGCCTTTTGAGAGTACTATGTGCTGCCTACAGTCATCTAAGGATACACTGTCTAAGAAACATGGGCTGCCTTCTGGATCCTGGGGCATAAGTACTGTAAAAATGTGTGTTGTCAGCAATTTGAGTTTCAGCATTGTGATAAGACACTTAGCCGATGGATCACTCCTTATTTTCATCCCCCAACACACAAAGCACAGTACCCTCTGTTAAGTCAACTTTTGCCCAGCTTATCTGTACCTGCTATTTTCACCAAAGCAGCAAGGATAATTTCAGTGTGCACTTAACTATTTCTTCCTGGCCCCCTCAATTAACCTAAACTTCTCCCTACCAATCCTTTCTAAAAAAGGACTCACTCTGCAGAGGTTCACCTGTAAACACTATGATTAAACACATAAATGTCAAGTTCTCAAAACTATTATAAAGCATTCGGGTGGGGTCCAAGGGAAGGACAGTACCATTAATAATCCGTTTCTGTCACTTAATTTACCAAAAACACTATACAGATAAAGATCCTCAGTTTGTTACCGTTTTATTGAGACATCCAGGTCTTTAAGACAGTCCACAATTGTGCTTCTGTGTCTCTGTACTGCATTATGATCTGTCTGCACCGTCTTCAACAAAGATGTCAGAGCTACATATCTGAATGAAACAAAGTTGCAGAATATCAGAGTTAAGATGTAAAGTTCAGGATAGTTTTCCTCTGCTTAAATAATAAAAACAAAGACATCTAATGGGTAAGAGAAAAGGGATATACTTTTAAATACTTTAAGACAGAGTTAGTGACTCTAAAGATAACATTCTAAAAGTTGAAGAGGCCAGGTATGGCAGCTCACGCTTACAGTCCCATTGCTTTGGGAGGCTATGGCAGAATAATCACCTGAACCCAAGAGTTCTAGACCAGCCTGGGCAACATAGCAAGAAACTATCTCCACAAGATCAACAACAAAGCAATAAAAGATACCATAATTTAAAATAGCGGCAAGTAAGAGAAGACCCGGATTTAGATTTGCATTCATGGGCAAGTCAATTTAATCTTCTAAAAGTAGCTGGCTCAATTCTTTCAAAAATTTCCAAATAATAAAACAAAATAGTGTATGATATGTCTTTTCAGGTTGCCTTAGCTTCCAATTGCACATAAGAGAAAATTATTTTAAAAATTATTTTAATTTAACCATTGCATTTTCCCTGCTTTTGATATTAGCACCAAAATTGCCTCCATACAAATTGAGTTTAAGAGCCTAGTATTTAAAAATTATTTTAAAAGAAGATAATTAATTCAGGATGCCACAATGATTATTTCCACACCATTTCTTAATATGATTTGAAAAAATCTTATTAGAAAAACAGGCAAACAAAATATATTATAAATAGGAAATAACAAAATAAAAGACAACACTGATGAATTCATTTATCTACTTAAAAAACCTAGCTGGAGTTCACAAAGACATTCCAGATTTGCTATGTATTATACTTTTCTTAATTTAGAGCAGAAGTCAAGCAAACTAGAGTCCACCTGATTAGTCAAACAAACTAGAATCCAGCCCTCTGCTGTTTTTGTAACTCAACCTTTACTGAACAGAACCACACTCATCATTTACATATTTTCTATGTTCGATATTATGCTAAAGTGTCGCATTAAGTAGCTGCCACAGAGCCCTTGTAGCCCATAAAACCTAAATATTTACCACCTAGCTCTTTATAGAAAATTTTTGCTGACTTCTGATTTACAGAATAGAAGAAAAAGTAAGCCAGGAGGCAAGTCCCCAAATTCCTTACAAAATAGCAGTCTCAAGATGAAACTAAACAAAAAATTCTAAGTTGAAGCTCACTTTAACTGGATAGCTCACTTAATATGTTTAAACTTGATCAAAGTCACTCGTGAAAATACTATAGGTTTGTAATACCCAAGAGACAGGTATTTTTTAGTTGACTTACCTAATATTTTTGTCATTGTTCAATAAGAAACGACCAAGGATATTTATGGCTAGAACCTAAACAGAAAAAATATAGGTTAAAAATGTAGGCAAATTAAATATTTATACTGTTTCCTGACTCTAGGGACTACCTCCTATTCTCTGATGGGGCAAACAATTTAAAGATAGTGGCTGGGCTTGGCGCCCACAGCACGGTGGTTACAGGACTGGCCACATACACCAAATCTGGCAGGTTCGAACCTGGCCTGGGCCTGCTAAACAACTATGACAAATAGCCAGACACTGTGGTGGGTGCCTATAGTCCCGGCTACTTGGGAGGCTGAGGCAAGAGAATCACTGAAGCCCAAGAGTTTGAGATTGCTGTGAGCTGTGATGCCACAGCATTCTACCGAGGGTGACATAGTAAGACACTGTCTCAAAAAAAATTTAAATTAAATTTAAAAAAGATAGTGGCTGGAACTTTATAGACTGTTAGTAAAAAAAAGAAAAATATCTTAAAAATATCGAAAAGCCAACTCTTAAAATCATATTACATTTCAACACAAGTGAAAGAAAATTGTTTTAAGGTTTTGATATTGTTAGTAAAAGGAATAATATTGGTACAGCCTCTTTAGAGAAAAATCTAGCCATAAGTAAAATAAAAATATACTCTCTGCTTTAATAATTCCACTTCTAGAAATTTATCTGACAAACATTATTGTATATATACACAAAGATTCACTGCATCAAGACTGCTAACCACAAATATTAGGTGGTATCCTAAAAATCCAAGAATAGCAAATTTGCTAAATATACTAGGGTACACCCAACAATGTAATACTATGCAGCCATTAAAACAGAATTAATTCTGACACATGGTATAACATGGACCAACTCTGAAAGAATTATGCTAAACAAAGTAAGACAATTAGTTTATAAAAAGGTATAAAAAGGATAGATAGTGCTATGATGCCATGGCACTCTACCGAGGGTGAAATAGTGAGACTCTGCTTCAAACAAAAAGTTAACCCAAATTGAAGTATTCTACAAAGTAACCAAAGAATACTCTTTTAAAAAGTGTCAAAGTTATATGCCAGGCATGGTGGCTCACATCTATAATCCTAGCACTCTGGGAGGCCGAGTCAGGCAGATTGCCTGAACTCAGGAGTTCGAGATCAGCTTGAGAAAGGCTGAGACCACCCCCTCTATAAAAATAAAAAAACTAGCCAGGCGTTGTGGTGGGCACCTGTACTCCCAACTACTCAAGAGGCTGAGACAAGTGGACTGATCACTTGAGCTCAAGAGTTTGCGGTTGCTCTGAGTTATGATGCCACGCCATTCTCTCATGGGTGACAGAGTGAGATTCTGTCTCGGGAAAAAAAGAAAAAAGTGTCAAAGTTATAAAAGGGGAACTGTCACAGATTAGGGGAGACCAGGGAGATATAACAATTAAATGCAATGTGGGCTTACAGACTGGCTTCTGCAACAGAATAACGACATGGATTTTTAAAAAGTGGTGAAATCTGGGCTCGGCACCCATAGCTCAACCGGCTAAGGCGCCAGCCACGTACACCTAAGGTGGCGGGTTCGAATCCCCAGCCCGGAC
>NW_003852442.1:10707265-10718692 GCF_000181295.1 Otolemur garnettii
CCCGGCTATTTTTTGGTTGCAGCCATTATTGTTGTTTGGTGGACCCAGGCTGGATTCGAACCCGCCACCTTAGGTGTATGTGGCTGGCGCCTTAGCTGCTTGAGCCACAGGCGCCGAGCCATGTTTATTTCTTAAAATAAATACAAATTAACTCAAATATGATAGCTCATCTTGTTTCAAGTGATGAGTATAACCCAAGCTGTGCCTCTAGTAAAAGCTTTTCTTAATTCAACAATATCTACTGTAAACCTAATGACAGATAAGATCTTCCAAATTTTACGCTCAATTTTTTTAAGTTCAGATTCATATGAGGATATAAATGATTATGTTGTATTTTTGTGTTTGTTAGGCAGAGTTCAAGTTGTTGGTGAACCTTTCCCCCAGGGCATGTACCCTATACCCTTACATGGTACCCATTAGGTAAGAGTTTCCTAATTCCCCTCCCCTTTTCCACCTCTCCCCTCCCCTTTCTTGAATTTGTGTTTTTTCTCATGTGGGCATGTTTACCATTATAACAATGTTAAACATTAAGCCTTCCATGAGAGAGAATAACACTTCAGATACCAAAACCACAGCATTATACATTTTGTATCATTTCTAGTTCTAAAGTCAAGCTTCGAGTGGAATCCGATGCCAAAGTACTAAACACAAAGTCAATTATTCTAAATGAAAAGTTTCGAGGAAAGAAAAAATTAAAAATGACTTACCCGAAGTCCACTCTCTGACTTTATATCCATGATAGTCAAAACTGTTTCATAAAGAATAGCATTTCCTACATTTTTACTAGTCTCTGTATTAGTGGCAACCTGAAAAGAAAGAGGGAAGAACATAAGTAAAAAAACAATATTCCCCAAAATATTTAGGGGTAACAAGTGATATTTTGTGATTACAGCCACCAATGAGGAAAGAAATAAAAACAGCCCCATATAACCATAAACATTCTACTCTCTGCTAAACTAAAATAGTCAATATGATGCAAATTTGGTCTACTCACCTGTGCTAATATATCATTCATAGCTTCACTTGAGTCATCATCATTTCGTCCTAAAATTCTTAATAACCGCAAAATTCGTACCTAATGTGCAAAATATGAGAACTGTCAACAAATTATGTCTCACAAAAGAAACTTGGGTGGTATGAAATTCAAATAACTTATATCTTTATGACTTATAATTTAAGTCTTAAATCCCATCAGAAATTATCAAAAATTATACAGAAGAATTTTAAACATTATCTTTTAAAAAGCTATATATGCTTCTATAACTGGTGAAGTTATTATTAAGAGAAAAACTCACAGTTCATCCCTCCACAGCTAAAGGACACTACTACTACTACTTGCAGAGCTCTGTTATATTGATAATTCAAGTAAGTAGTAAATCATTTTGACTATTAAAACTCTTTATTTTATCCTATTGATCTAAGAAAAGAAAGACTTGTACCACTAGTCATTTCTTAATATAATTTTATTAAGTACTGAATTTTTACCCCATACAACCTTAAAAGAAAGGAAATGCCCTATTCAAAAGTTATTAAATTCATATGACATTTAGCAAAACTTTCTTTCAACCTCACCTGCAAAAAGGGGTCACTGATACCAGAAACATCATGTTCTGGTGAATATCCGGACATGATGAGATTCTTTAAAATACGAACTAATTGGGGCACAAGCTGCAGAGAAGAAAGATGAATCAAAAACCAGTGATTATCAAAGAACATCTCGTAAACAAGCAGATCTTTTGGTTTAGAAAAAGGGTGCAAGGGGCTGAGTTCAAGCAAATTCTACTGATATACTAGTACACTGTAGACATTTGATAAATATAACTTAGGAGTACCTAGGCCAAGATCTCCAAAAGTATGTATTTTTATCTGGATAAAAACAAATCAGACTTTTTTACTCCAGAGCTATATATGCCAAGATAGTACAAAGAACAGTGAGTTAGAAAGCCTGTGGGAACCAAGTAAAACAGATGCTGATGGGGCACACTTCATTTCTGTAGAACTTGACAAGCCGAGGTGACACAAACAAGTTCAGTGTTTATCCATTCGAACATTTGCATATAAGATGTTTCACACCGAAACATAACTGGTGACCTTATTAAAAGGTGCTTTAAAACACATGGCCTCAAATAGAGGAAAAACTCTCTTCTTAAGACAGCGCTAGTTACGTCCTTTTTTAACCATCAAGGAATGCCAAAGCTGCCGTTATTAACCAAGCAGAAAAGACACAAAATATCTTTCACCTTAAGAAGATACCAGAGTTGGCTCTGCGTCTATAGCTCTCCAGGGAGGGTGCCAGCCACATACACGGGAGCTGGTGGGTTCGAACCCAGCCCAGGCCTGCCAAACAACGACAACTACAACCAAAAGAAAAAGTAGCCGGGCGTTGTGGTGGGTGGGGCATTGTGGTGGGTGCCTGTAATCCCAGCTAATTGGGAGGCTGAGGCAAGAGAATCACTTAAGCCCAAGAGTTTGAGGTTGCTGTGAGCTGTGATGCCACAGCACTCTACCAAGAGCAACATAGTAAGACTCTGTCTCAAAAAAACAGAAGATACTAAAGCCATGAATAATTTCCCTCTCCCCATTCATAATCACATGACATGATTTTTATTGAAATTTAATTTCAACACTTAATTATACACACTGGTTTCTTGTCTTATCTTACCAATGGAACTAAACATTCTTTCCTTATAGCAAGGGATTTCCTTCTTTTACTTTATCCACTAGAGTTATAACACATAGTAGAGACAATTTTATTGCCAAACTGAACTTAACAAATGCTTTTAATATTAGCAGTCATTTCTGTTGATCAATCACTTGATCTTTTTTTTTTTTAAGAGACCAAGTCTCACTTTGTAGCCCTAGGTAGAATGCCCTGGCGTTACAGCTCACAGCAACCTCCAGCTCTTGGGCTTAGGCGATTATCTTGCCTCAGCCTCCCACGTAGCTGGGACTACAGGCGCCCACCACAACGCCCAGCTTTGAACCTACCACCCTTGGTATGTGGGGTTAGCGCCCTACTCACTGAGCCACAGGCGCTGCCCCAATCACTTGATCTTAAAACCCTACTCCAAAATGTTTGCCACAATAGAAACTTTTCCAGAATCCAAATAAAAACTCAATTTAGCTATATAAACAACTCTAATGACCTAAAATTAAGTAAAAAAGTATCTAAAGTACACTGCACAATTTCTTTTATAAGTAATCTGAACAATCCCAACTCTGCTACCACTCAATTATTTTTTCTCGTTGCATTTAGACACTGCTCCCTCTCCATTTCCCAAGCCTAAAAAGGAATCAGGACTGAAATGAAAAGCCAAACTATACCCAAAGCATGCACCCAAAACATTCAGCCACTTCTAAATTCAAGAGAACACAATCTGTACGAACTTCAGTAAACTTGGTCATAGTTAGGAATTAGGTGATTTGTAAGTCAGTCACATAAACAAAAACCTAACTCAAACAACTCCAATAATAACAGAGATCTAAGCTATGAAGATCTGCAAATTCTAAACAATGTCCTCATTAAATCTGTCAATTGTCGGTAAACTTATAAAAATATAATTTTACTGCTTTAATTGGGGGGGGCAGTTTTTGGCTGGGGCTAGGTTTGAACCCGCCACCTCCGGCATATGGGGCCAGTGCCCTACCCCTTTGAGCCACAGGCGCCTCCCTAAATATTTTTATAATAAAACCAAGACCCTCTAGTTACCAAGCTCACTTTGCATACTTCCCAATGGTCTTTTTTGTACTACACATACCCCAAATTATTTTTTTAAATCAGGTTTATTTCCTGGAAAAGTCCTTTTTCCTCAGACTACTACATTCAGAAATTGTTTTATTCACTGCCAAAAGGACAGCACATGACATACAAAACTACCCTGTATAGAAAGCACAATGTCTAAGTGTTCAGCATATAAATTCTTGGAACCCAGACTTATTTTTCAAACATAATTGCAAGTTACTAAAACTGATGACAGGACAAACAAAGTAAGATGACAAAGGGAAAGGCTGCAGCCATGAAAATCAGTTGGTGCCAACCTACTGTACTTCAAAATCCTCGAAATATTCTAAAACTTCTGGGCAAGACGAAGCACAGGTAAGAGGAAAATGAAAGCTCTAAGTCTGAACTGAAAGCTCAGAAGGATGTACAGAGCTTTTTAAAATATGAGGTTACCTGCACATGACTCTAAAATATCAACTTCAAAAAGAGCAGTGTTTTGTGCCCAAACTCCAGACTGATCTGGAATTGCCATCACCAAAGCCACTGGGAAACTGCTAAGTTTCTCAAGTGAATACAAAGGCAAGGCAGAGAAGGGAGCTAACAATTGAAGTAAGGCTGCAACTGAAATCCAAGGCTGACTTTGGAGTCAGGAGTTTGAGTGACAAGACAAAACTGGACTAGGAAGTTAGCCAAAAATGCTAGAACAAATAACTCACAGTATTAAGCACAGCTTTAGCATTAGTATATTTTAAAAGCCACATTTGTGGATGGATACACAAAAGCTACTAAGGACCTAATGCAGCATGCACCATCTAAAAGAGGGTTAATGCTTACCTTTTCATTCTAACATACAGCAGGATTCCAAACAGACAACAGGAACAAAACATACAAAGCAAGCATTAGGGACAGATACGGGTCTCATACTATATTACAGTAATTTAATCAAGACATGAACATCTAAGGATAGAAAAAGCCAAAAAAGAACTGCAGTTAGAGCCTCATTAGAGCTAAAGTACAAAGTGAGTCCTATTTATGGAGTGATGAGCATCCTATAAAAGGAATTAAATGCATGTAATTACCCAAAGAACAGTGCCTCTCTGATTCCTCCTTACTACTGTCTTCTAAAAATAAGTGGAGAAATAGAAATGTCCACCTTTAAAATACCAGTGGAAAGGCAAGGGGCCGGGGGTACTTAGGAAAGGTAGAAGTTCTATTATAGGAGTTAATGGCTCAAAATGAACAATGGGGGGCGGCGCCTGTGGCTCAGCGAGTAGGGCGCCAGCCCCATATACCGAGGGTGGCAGATTCAAAACCGACCCTGGACAAACTGCAAAAAAAAAAAATAACTGGGCGCTGTGGTGGGCACCTATAGTCCCAGCTACTCAGGAGGCTGAGGCAAGAGAATCGCCTAAGCCCAGGAGTTGGAGGTTGCTGTGAGCTGTGACGCCATGGCACCTACCCAGGGCAACACAGTGAGACTCTATCTCTAAAAAAAAAAAGAACAATGGGGCAAAAGTAAATAAAAATCAAATTTCAGTTTGCAGTTTTCATCTTTTAAAAAAAAAAAGACATTATCTGTCCTTTAAAAACACACACACACAATTGCTATTTGTAATTTGACCTTAGGTTACATTTCCTGACTCAAATGTGAAAACAGCAGATAAAGCATGTGAGTGACTGGTGTGTCTGCCAACAATGAGAGAAGACTTCTATTATGAAAGGGAAAGCGCTACACTAGAGCCAGTTCTTATAGGCCTGAATCTGGCTTCTGGCCCTACCACACAGCAGGGCTGGTTAAATCCTTTATTTGGCTCCACAGCTTGCTTTCAAAAAGAAAATCATAAGTGAGAAAATCATGTACTTTTCAGGAAAATCACTTTTCAGTTAAGAAAGGCTTAGGCACCTACCTTTCTGAAATGTGCAAGCATGTCTGGGCTGCGCTCACACATTTCTGTGAGGAGGACTACAGACGTGTGAAGGACACCTGAAAGGAAAGATCAAGTCAAACTAAAAATGAAAGTAAATTATTCAACTTCATACAACAGGGCTTTGAGTCCCTGAAGGTCAATTACAAAAGGATAGTTGGTACTTTTGCTTTTTAATCCCCCAAAGAATCTAAGCATTGAGGTGAACACAAAGGAGGAATTTAATAGATGCCTGCTGATTTAATACTGGGCAAGCCACGAAAATCACAATGTCTTCAACAATTATGTGACCAAAACAATTATTAAAATGTGACAACTAATATATGTCTCTCCACCTGAGAATATCCAGAAAGACATACTCACAACCTACGTAAGCTAGCTGAATTTTTGACACATAATTCAAGAGGAAAAAAAAATTCTTAATTTTAATAAGATTTAAAATTTCCAGATAAAATGTATGAATAACATAGGTTAATCAGGAATGACAAAGTGAATTTGTTGCTTCAGCGTAGGTAAAAGGAATCTCACAATGCTTTTCACTAAGTAATAAATAAATGCCCTAAACATTCATTTGTTCATCAAGTACATTTAGAGCATAGCACTGATTTAATCAAACTAAACATACCATACCATTTTTTTCTCTTAGCATTTAAGACAAATTTCTTTTCCTTTTTTTTTTTTTTTGCAGTTTTTGGCCAGGGCTGGGTTTGAACCTGCCACCTCTGGCATATGGGACCAACACCTACCCTACCACAACACCTACCACAGGCACCATCCTAAGACATACAAATTTTCTTTTCTTTTTTTTTTTTTTTTGAGACAGAGCCTCAAGCTATCCCCCTGGGTAGAGTGCTGTGGCATTACAGCTCACAGCAACCTCCAACTCCTGGGCTCAAGCGAGTCTCCTGCCTCCGCCTCCCAAGTAGCTGGGACCACAGGCGCCCGCCACAACGCCCGGCTATTTTTTGGTTGCAGCCGTCATTGTTGTTTGGCAGGTCCGGGCTGGGGATTCGAACCCGCCACCTTAGGTGTACGTGGCTGGCGCCTTAGCCGGTTGAGCTATAGGCGCCGAGCCGACATACAAATTTTCTTTGCTAAGAATTTATTTCACTGACTTCAAAATAATAAAATGTCTGAAAAAAGTCACATCTCATTTAATTCCTCAAAAGTTTTATATGAAGATATCTAAGTACCCATTAAAAATTCCTGTCAGAAGCAATCCAAAAGAATTTTCTTAAATCTTAATACTCCTATCACATAACAATGATGAAAATGTTTTTCTTTTACTATAAAATATTCATGAAATAAAAGGGTTTTACACATTCAAATCAAGGGTAGGATCATTATACTGCATATTAGTAACTTAATATAGTAATTTCTTTAAAGATGGGATCTTGCTATATTGCCCAGACTAGAGTGCAGTGTCTATTCACAGGCATGATCATAGGAAACTACAGGCTCGAACCCTTGACCACAAGCAATCTTCCTACCACCTCAGCCTCCCAATGCCCAGTTTTAACATAGCAACTTATCATATAGTAAAGAGGATCAGAAATGAAAGACAAGTTTACTATGAACAACTCAATCTCTAAGTATAAAAACTAGGATATGTGAGTAGAAAGATTAGTCAGAGGAGACCTTTCTGGAGAAGTGTCCAAGCATAACAGAAAGGCGACTCCACTGCACTGAGACACAGGGCTAACAGAGTCATGAGCCTTTTTTCTCTTTCCCTTTCTCTGTCAATACTTCATGAGTACATCCAAAATTACATTACCATGGTTCTTCTCATTCAATAAATTTTTTGTTGCTGGTAAAAACATCTCCATAAGTTCAGGAACTTTCCTGATGACATGAACAGCACATAGCGCTGCCTATAAAAAAAACAAGAAGGACAAAAGACTTACTTCAATCATGCCAGGACAACCAAATCATATAAAAAGCAGCAACCAACAAAAACCTAACTACTAAAAACTTCACCTACTAAAATGAGAAAGAAGAAAAAGATTAGATATGAGTTATTATTTATTACCCGGTTGGGGATTTTCAGTTTATACCACTGCATTAATGAGAACTTCTAGCTCACCTTTCCCCTTGTGCATATATTGCTAAACAAGTAAGCAAGAACTTCTTAGACTAGACTATGATTAGCATAAATTTATTAAACATAACTTATGTGGCATTTGAAAGAAGTAAAAAATAGATAAAGACCTCCATCTGTAATAATCATTCCTCTTGAATAGACAACCAATAGGTATAAAAACATCATACAAATAAAAGATATTTCCTGCTGATGACATAAATCTGTTACGTTTAATAGTATTTATACTACCCCCAACTGACTCTCTGCTGATACGAAAAATATCTGAAAGGTATTTGTCTCTACTAAAGAAAAGAAAGTCTTGTTAGCATGTTCACTAGAAAGAAAGGTACATTTAAAGACTGATTTTGGTTATTCTTCAAAGTAACCATAACTATTAAATACTATGTGTTTGAGTCAAATGCCGTAAGTGTGTAAAAAATTAACAAGAAAAGATTCCTGTTATATCCACTCATGTTATATTTGGGGAGGTTTTTTCCCCTTAACCAGCAGGAATTTTCATTGAATACAATAGTATCCCTCTAAACAAGAGTAGGTCATCATATTCTTTAAGAAAATGGACTAGCTTACAAAGTAAGGAAATACTTTAACTTTGAAGCCGTTGTGGGAAATGGTTGGGCACTTTCAACACCTCTCTCTCACACCATTAACACAGAGGCATAATAAATGCCAACCAGCAGTATGTGTTCATTTCTTGGATTTCTAAGTTCTATACACTTGCTTATAAAAGTTTTAGGGTTCAATTACAATTTTTTAAAACTCAATAAAATATTTTAGATCAACAAGTAAAACTAGGTAAGAGAATAAGATGGTTCTCTTCCACTATAATTCCATTGAGACACTCTGATTTTAAAAAGTGGGTTTTAGTACATAGTTATCATTCAATTAAAAAAAAAAAAAAAGTGGGTTTTAAAGCATTCCCTAATAATCATCTAGGTTCCGAAAGAACTGCACTTTCAGAAGTACAAAGGTACTAATACAAACAAATGGATACTAACTATTAGGATAAATTCATGAAGATATATTCGTAATCCACTTTGTTTTAATGCTGTTCAGAATTGATTTTAGGAAGTAATTAGGTATAGCCACCTACAATATATCCAGTAACATTCGTTTGTTTATAAGTGATTTCCTTGGAAATTATTTCAAGACTCAAGATTCATATATAACCACTTACTATGCAGAGAAAAAGACTTTATATATTAACAGAGTTTTCAAAAGTTTTATATATTAACAGAGCTTTCAAAAGTAAATTGCTTTCTTATCACCACAATATCCCCTAATCCAAACACAGATATGCTAAGTAGAACTTCACAGTTGCCCACCTCCCTACACTGACCACCTCCTTATGTTGACCTAATTTTCCTAGACTGGACAAACACCAGATGTACTCAATCAATCGAAGATGGATTTCTTTTTTTTATTTTTAAGACAGAGTCTCACTATGTCACCCTGGGTAGAGTGCTGTGGCATCACAGCTCACAGTAATCTCAAACTCTTGGACATAAGCGATTCTCTTGCCTCAGCCTCCCAAGTAGCTGGGACTATAGGCACCCCCTACAATGTCCAGCTATTTGTCTATTGCAGTTTTCATTGTTGCTTAGCTGGCCCGGGCTGGGTTTGAACCCGCCAGCCTCACTGTATGTGACTGGCGCCATAACCATTGTGCTACAGGCACCAAGTCTGGAAGACTGATTTCTATATGTGGAGTTCTATACAAAGTCAGACAATTAAGTTTATAAACTCATCCTAGAAAATGTGCTGCGTACCTCATTGTTGAATTATCACTACAATCACCTTCAAAGTACTCCCCTTAAATTAGCTCTGCATCAAAGCCAATGCCTTAGTCCACCCTTCAAAGCACTTTTTCTAAGATGAGTTTGAGAACTCAATTGTCAGATTTCATAGGACAATAGCTCTGATGGCCATTTCAGAAAAAGAGTTCTGAAATTGCTTTGATGGATGCACTAGACACTGGCACAGGTGCATTAACTTCCCAAAGAGTACTTCAAATGTGACCGTACTGATTTTCAGCAATAAGGTATGTAGCACTTTTTCTAGGATGAATTCACAATCTTTGTAAGCTTTATCTTGACCACTTGTACTACTATGACACACAATATTAATTTTCTCTGTGTAACTTGACCAGTTGAGTCCACTCTACACCAAGAGGTAGAAGGTAAGGATTTTGCTCCTTGTATTATTTTTTCTTTAGTATAAGTACTTTTATTATGTTTTATTTGTTACCACGTGTTGGATTATGTTATGGAAGTGTTTTGTTTTGTTTGTCACAACAGAGTTTCACTTTGTCACCCTCCATAGAGTGCAGTGGCGTCACACAGCTCACAGCAACCTCCATCTCCTGGGCTTAAGCAATTCTCTTGCCTTAGCCTCCCAAGTAGCTGGGACTACAGGCGCCTGCCACAACGCCTGGCTATTTTTTGTTGCAGTTTGGCTGGGAGCCGGGTTTGAATCCGCCACCCTGGGTATATGGGGCCAGCGCCACACCCACTGAGCCACAGGCGCCGCTCATGGAAGATATTTTTCAACATTAAGGACTGGTCATCAGAACTGTGAATACATCCTATAATTACTGAAAAAAATTACAGTTAATTGAGACATGATGCCCCCCTAAAAAGAACTCAAAATGATGACATTAAAGGAAAAGGTTGATCCTTCTCCATTTTCTGGAATGCAGCAGCCAAAGAAAGACGGCAGAACATTTTGGTGCAAGCAAGACCAGTTAGCAATATCCAAAAATGTGAACCTTGAGTACTTAGATATGGTAAAAAAAAAAAAAAGGGGGAGACCTACAAAGGAAAAAGAGGAAAGCTTCCCTCAATGGAGTCAACAAAGCCACATTAAGCTGGTTCAAACAAATAAGGGCGGTCAACACCCAAATCTCTGGACCAATGATCCAAGAAGTTGTTAAAAAATTCACAAAGGAATTCGAGGTGGGAGATTTCCACGCATCATGTTATTGGCCCAAAAAATTTAAACTGTGACATGAGATCTCCCCAAAAGTCTTGGGTGGTCAATCCAATGAAGTTTCATTAGAAGTTGTGGAAGAATGCATCAAAAAGTTCCTGAACTTCCCTAGAGGCTTCAAAGATGACAGCATCTTTGACACTGTCAAGTGTGGACTCTTTTTCCAAGGCAATGCTTGTCAGGGGAATCGTCATAAAGGGTAACAAATGTAAAAGCAGAAAACTTTCCAAAGAACATTTCATAGTTCTGCTTTGCAGTAGCTCAGCCAGAGAGAAACTAAAGCCCCTGGTGACTGGTAAGTAGGTAAGGCCATGCAGCATTCAAGAAGGTAAAGCCCAAAGATCTCCCTATCACTTGGAGATCAAACAAATGGGCATGGATGACTGGCGCCCTATTTGAAGAATGGGTTAGAGGTAACAACCAAGAAATGAGGGAAGAAATGTTCTAGTCTACTGGCAAGCAGACAACTGTTCCGGCCACCCATAAATGAATCATCTCACAAATGTGACAATGAAATTTCTGCCTCCAAACAGGACCTCAAAAATCCAACTTCTTGACCAAGTCTTCATCAAAACATTTAAAATGCGGCTTGGTGCCTGTAGCTTAAGCAGCTAGGGCACAAGCCACATACACCGGAGCTGGCAGGTCCAAATCCAGCTTGGGCCCGCCAAACAACAATGATGATAACTACAACC
>NW_003852442.1:10719264-10721181 GCF_000181295.1 Otolemur garnettii
CCAAAGTACAGACCAGAATAAAAGCGCATGAAGAGAATGCTGATAAAATGGAAGAAGCAAGTGAGAATGACACAGAAACTACAGAGACTCCATAAGAAGATAATGCAGTTGAAGCCATTTGCTGTAGAAAAATACTCAGGTATGCTGAATGTTGTAGCCAGTGTTGAGAGCATTTTCTCCATTTAATATTTTTAGTAAGAATAAGAAATAGACCAAAACTGACTCTTTTTTCAGAAGGAATACTTAAATCAAGAGAAAACAGTACATGTACTGATTTTATATGATACTGTATGTATGATTTTACTGTGTTTTATGATGACTTCCTATGATATTCTCTATAAAAGCTGTACAAGAAAGTATAGTACACACACATATCAGTACAGAAGGCCTACTTCCTTATGTTGACCACCTCCTTACGTTCACCAGTTTGTTACAGTCCCTCGGGTGATCAACTTACAGAGGTTCTACTGATTTGGTTTCATTAATAGTTACCTTTTTTCTTAAGTAAGAGTTGGAAGTTTTCAGGAGCTTCTCCACCTCTCCTGCAAGATCTCTGCACATCTCTGAGGAGCCCATGCAGCCAAGCGTACAAAGTGCTAGCCCTTGTACAAATTGCGTGCTATGATTAAGATCACTGCAAAAGAAAGGAGAAAGGTAGAAACAAAAATGTTCTGCCGGGTGTTCCCCATGAAGAAGCTTCACAATTTAACACACTAGTTCAGAATGACTCAAGATTTCTCCAATAATGAAAATAGAGGAATTATTTGTTGCAGAAAATGTTTATTCCAACTTTATAAGTTATCAATACATCAGCGTATAGTGAAATGGGTGTTAAAAAAATATCAATACAGTAAATGAATGGACTAACAATCTCTCCTCCAGTCTCACAGCCAATGTTTCCAAAAACCAAAGTAGCAGAAATTGGTCAACCTGTTATCTGCTGGATGTTAAAAGATACCCACTGGGCGGCACCTGTGGCTCAAAGAGCAGGGTGCCGGCCCCATGTACTGGAGGTGGTGGGTTCAAACCTGGCCCCGGCAAAAAATTGCAAAAAAGGGAAAACAAAATAAAAAACTTTAAAAATAAATAAATAAAAGATACCCACTTTAGAAATTCAGCGAACAGTTGAATGTCAAAGCTGTCAATGATAAAAACAAGAAGGAATACTGTCTATAAAAGACTTTTTTTTTTTTTGAGACAGTCTCACTTTGTTGCCCCAGGCTAGATTGCCATAGTGTCTTAGCTCACAGCAACCTCAAACTCCTGGGCTCAAGTGTCCTCTTGCCACAGCTTTCCAAGCAGCTGGGAATATAGGCATGTGCCACCCCACCTGGCTATACAGATCCAGTTTTTTAAAGACTTTATTTTGAGATCTTTGGTATCTTAAATAGTTGTTTTAAGCCAATAACCAATGAGGCAAACACTTATAATTAAGCATAAAAATGGCTGGTACACTATGATGCCTTATAATACAAACAAAGTACCCAACAGAAAAAAATCAAAACCAAAACAGAAAAAGATCACATTCATTAACAGATCAAAAACAACAAAAATATTAAATGACACAAAGCTTGGAATGAAGTGTTAGGTCACCTCCCAAATATCTGAAAAAGTAGCCAACTTGTAAGTTCACTCGGGCTTGGCTGGATTTCATTAAAACTAAACACAAAGATTTCTTCTCTACCTATGTGCTTCACTCTTCAATTTTTATCAAGCTACAAACCTATATTTAAGTTTAGTATTAACTCTCTAATATGAACTTGCTGCCAGGCAGAACTACCAAATTATCAGCATGTGATTCAAAGCTTAATAAAGGCAATAGCACATACAAAAACTAAAATTAAAGAAACTCTCTCAGAAGTCTATCCAGAGTCAACATATAAAAGAATCATGCCAAACATCTAGAATGTACCGCTC
>NW_003852442.1:10722491-10731262 GCF_000181295.1 Otolemur garnettii
GGCTTACTTCTTGATACAGTTGGTCATGAGAAGATGGACATCTTGTCTTTCATCTAACAGCAGCATTGCCCCTAAATAGCCAATGCGTTTGTCTGTGAATTTTTGAGAGGCGATAAGCTTGAGGCACTCCAACTGTAAAAAAGGAAAAGAAAAATGAGGGAAAGAAATTAAGAACTTGCTACCACAATCTAGAAAAGCAATCTTTTTAACCTAGAGTCTACAGATGACTAACCTACAAATCTGTATCATCAAGCTGCCTAAATAAAAGGCAAAGACCTTTGGGTACCTTGATAATCATAAAGTTCTAGAACTTTGTCAAGGTCCCATGATATTTGCCATGCAAATAATCTGAGTTTTATCTTAGCTGTACACAAATACAAGTATTACAAGAAGGTACTAATAAACCAAATTCCCAAGTTAGTCCCCCCCCCTCAAGCTACATTAAATGAGCACCTAATTCCTGTATTTAAAATCCGGTTCTTATTTTGGAAAGCAAAAAACTCAATATCTGAGGAAACACCTTAAAGTATTAAACACTGTTCTAAACACAATGTATAACTTATTAAAGGAGAGAGATAATTAATTTTAATACAATGTGGAAAGTATTTGAACCAAGTACATTTCATGCTTGATCCAAATATTATGCAAGAGGTGAGTATTTAGGAATCAAAGAAAAGAAAAAATATTCAGAGGAAAATTCAGTAACAGAATTAAGCTAAAATGTGTTATATGATTTCTTCTTTACCTAATTGTTAGAAATAGTTCCTTAGGGCTTATGAGTCCCTGTAAATAGTTTCTCTCTTTCTGGTCTTTCCCAAATAACCTTCACAATGACTTTGATATACTTTATCATTTCATCTTGACAACACATGAAAAAGACCAAACATTCCTTCTGGAGTAGTAGTTTTCAAAGGGCATACAAAAGTCGACTAACTAAAAAAAGTTTTCAGAACTGTGTTCCCCTTTTGAATCATATATTCCAAAAAAAGAGGTTCAACTGAAGACCCGTGTACACAGGAAGCTAAAGCCACATGCGGCTACTCAGCAATATGAATTTACCTAGTAAGTTCAAAAGTGAAACTGAGGAGAGTAAAATAGTCCCACAAATAGAACTGAGTAAAGCAATTTCTGAAGTGCTCTCTCAATATATCTGCACTAAAAAAATACCTAAAAGCCAAATGTGGTGGCTTACACCTGTAAATCTCAGCCCTTTGGGAGGCTGAGACAGGACAACCACTTCAGACTGGAGGTTCGAGTCCACCCTGATCAACACAGTGAAAGTCTATCTCTACAGAAATTTTTAAAAATTAGCTAGGCATGGTGCCACAACTCTCTAAGCCCCAATTACTAGGTAAACTGAGGCAGAAAGATTGCTTGAGCCCAGGAGTTCAAGGTCAGTGAACTGTGATCATGCCACTGCACTGTAGCCTTAGTGACAGTGCAAAACCCTACCTCTATATATTTTAAAAAAGGGAGGCAGAGGGGTGGTGCCTGTGGCTCAAAGGAGTAGGGCGCCAGCCCCATATGCTGGAGGTGGCGGGTTCAAACCCAGCCCTGGCAAAAAAAAAAAAGGTTTGTTTTTTGTTGTTGTTGTTGTTGTTGTTGTTGTATTAAAAAGATAGGCCAGGTATAGTGGCTCACATCTGTAAGTGGTGACAATTCAGGAAGTCAAGACTCCCGGGAGGCTCACTTTGAGGCTAGGAGTTTGAGACCAGCCTGGGAAACACAGAAAGACCTGATCCCCATAAAAATTTAAAAAAATTAACTGGGCTTGGTGATAAGCACCTGTAATACTAGCTACATGGGAGGCTAAGGCAGGAGGAAGACTTGAGTTCAGGAATTCAAGGATGCAGTGAGTTATGATCGAACCACTACACTCTAGCCAGGGTGACAGGGGAGGCCCTATCTCTTAAAAACAAAACAAAACACATCTAAAGTTAGCTGATTAGGTATACTATCATGAGCATTCCAAAGATGTCTCCAAGGAGCAAGTGAGAAAGCTTAAATGCCATGGGAGATGGAAAGAGATTAAGTAAAAAAGTCTTTCCTTTCTTCTACACATTCAATTTAAATTAAAAACAATTTCTGAAATAAATGTTGATGAAAGTCATTTTCACAGTTTCCGCAGAACATTTACTGCTACAGTGAATGAGAAAATCAGAAGCTTAAAATATCAGAAAAATCTCACTCTTTTTCAAACTTAAGTTTTTTCAATCTCCCCATTTAAAAATTCTACAAACAAATATTTTAGTTATGAAAGAAAACGCTCCAAGAATAAAATAATCACAGGAGTTTTCATCATCCTTACTGAATCTATCTTGTTTCTGGCAACCCCAAGCATTACACAAACATTAAAATTATCCAAAAATATTTTATTAAGACCACCTAATGAGTACAGCATAGTCTCAGGCATAATATTACTTTGTATTTTTAGGGCCAACTTTTAAGATAGTTACACTAAAAGTCATCTGTGATCAGGGAATACAATTTGTTGTTTCTTGTAACAGTTGTTTAAAACTTATCTAACAAGGGCAGCGCCTGTGGCTCAAAGGAGTAGGGCACCAGCATATGCCAGAGGTGGCGGGTTCAAACCCAGCCCTGGCCAAAAACTGCAAAAAAATAAAATAAAATAAAAATAAAACTTATCTAACAACTAAACAGCAAAAAGAAAAACTAAAACTTAAAGGGACAAACATTAGCAGGACATGGTGGCTTACACCTATAATCCTAGCACTCCGGGAGGCAGAGGCAAGTAGATCACTTGAGCTCAGGAATTCGAGACCAGCCTGAGCAAGAGAGAAACCCACTCTCTCAAAATATCCAGGCGTTGTGGCCGGCACCTGTAGTCCCATCTACTCTTGAGGGTGAGGCAAGAGGATCACTTGATCTCAAGAGTTTGAGGTTGCAATGAGCTATGACACCACAGCATTCTATCAAGGGTGACAAAGTTAGACTCTGTCTCAAAGATAGATAGATGGATGGATGAATAGACAGATAGATAGATAAAAATAAAGGGACAAACATTAAACAAAAAATTTTAAAAATCACCTAGGCATGGTTGGTAAAAGCCTGTAAGCCCCAATTACTGGGGAAGCTGAGGCAGAAGGATTGTATATAGTATTCTCTATTTATATAGTTACTTTACTTCAATAACGAACATTTGTTTTCAGAAGGTGACAAATTTGAGGGACAACATAAGATTTTATGTGTATGACTAGAAATAGTATCTGAAATATACCTTCCAATGAGGGATTAATTCTTTTTTAAATTCAGAATATTGGCTCGGCGCCTGTGGCTCAAACAGCTAAGGCTCCAGCCACATACACCTAAGGTGGCGGGTTCGAATCCCCAGCACGGGCCCGCCAAACAACAATGACGGCTGCAACCAAAAAATAGCCAGGCGTTGTGGCAGGCGCCTGTTGTCCCGGCTACTTGGGAGGCTGAGGCAGGAGACTCACTTGAGCCCAGGAGTTGGAGGTTGCTGTGAGCGTGATGCCATGGCACTCTACCCAGGGGGATAGCTTGAGGCTCCATCTCAAAAATAAATAAATAAATAAATAAAAATAAATTCAGAATATTACTGGGGTACCCATGCTTTGGTTACTTTACTTTTGTCATTTTACATCAAAGTTATAAGTATGCCCTTCACCCAGAATGTGTTCATTGTACAGTTAGGTGTGAATTAACCCCATCCCTCCGCCCCCCTTCCCACCAAAGGATTAATTCTGATCATGCTTTACACTTGGGTGGCCAGCAACAGTGCTAAGAATGTGCCACATTTAATCTTTAAGAATGCTAACAAAGTTTTCAAATGTTGAAGAAGAAAAACAAAGGTGGGGTTGAAGGTACAAACATGGGAGGTAGTGCATCTGAGAGGGAGGCATCCATTTTTGAGCAGCAATTTCCCAAAAACACAAGTCAACACTATTGCATTGAAGAACAGAAAGAAAAAAGTAAACATTTAAATATATCTGCCCCTCAGGTAACAATGCCAAATTTACCTAATACTGCTACTCCCCTAAAAAGCTACTTGAAAAACTCACCTGAACATTTCTAACTACAAAACTAGCAGATGCTTTAAGATCAGAGTAAACAGCTTTTATATCCATACCCCATATACTCAATAGAAAACTTCTACTTTTATTCCAAACCCTTCTCAGCAGAAAGTTCTAGTCAGCCATTATAGGAAAAAGTCTAAGAGAATGAAGTTATCAGTCCTTTTCTGGAACAAAATACAGTGCCTAAGAAGTGGTTCCCAAACCTGACTGGTCAGATCACCTGGGGAGGGCTTTGAGAAATATAGGTCACCCTCAGGATATTCCAACAGAGAAGATTTGAGATAGGGACTAACAACTTTCATAAATTTTTTTCTAGATGATTCTTAATATTCCAATTTGCTTTGAATTTCAAGGCCGTTTTTGAAAAGAGAACTTTCCTAGGTTTCTGGCCTTTTTAAGACTTTCCTAAAGGAAGGACAAAAGGAGCACTCATTTTTTAGCTTATGGAACAGTTTCATACGCAGTCAAACAGAAGTCTGCGTTTGCTTTTAAATTTAACGCTACAGCTCTGTGTGTGAGTAATCACCTGAATGAAAAAGATACCTTTATTTCAATATTGAGAAATAACTGTCTAGTTTATACAAATACACACATGCACACAGAAACATGTTTCTGAAAAACAAGCTTGTTAGAACTTTTTACCACTGTGTAGCCTGGCAACATAAAACCTATATAGACCAGAGCCTGTTTGTTTTTTGTTGTTTTTTTTTTTTTGAGACAGTCTTACTATGTCACCCTCAGTAGAGTGCCACTGTGTCAGATCACAGCAAACTCAAACTCCTGGGCTTAAGTGATTCTCTTGTTTCAGCCTCCCAAGTAGCTGGGACTCTAGGCACCCACAACACCCAGCTATCTTTTTGTTGCAGTTGTCATTGTTGTTTAGCTAGCCCAGGCCAGGATCAAACCAGCCAGCCCCAGTGTATATGGTTGGCACCCTAGCCAATGACCTACAGGTGCTGGGCCCATAGCCTGTTTTTTCATTCTTCTGGAAGAGAAAAAAAAATTTTCCCAAACCTGATACTCCATAATTTTTTCCTCTTAAGAAAATGTATTATGAAATATTTAACTCAAGGGCAGCGCCTGTGGCTCAGCGAGTAGGGTGCCGACCCCGTATACTGAGGGTGGCAGGTTCAAACCAGGCCCCGGCCAAATTGCAACAAAAAATAGTTGGTCGCTATGGCAGGCACCTGTGGTCCCAGCTACTCAGGAGGCTGATGCAAGAGAATTACCTAAGCCCAAGACTTTGAGATTGCTGTGAGCTGTGATGCAAATCACCTAAGCCCAAGACTTTGAGGTTGCTATGAGCTGTGATGCAACAGCACTGTACTGAGGCTATCTCAAAAAAAAAAAACAGGCTCTGGTCTATATAGGTTTTATGTTGCCAGGCTTACACAGTGGTGAGCCTACAAAGTGAGACTCTGTCTCTTTATTTAAAAAAAAAAAAAGAAAGAAAGAAATTATTTAACTCAAAATAGGCAAAAATCATATAACACTCACTGACTCACCAACCAGCTTTATCAAATCTTAACATTTCAACCTCTTCAAATGTTTTTATTTTTTGAGACAGGGTCTAGCTCTGTCACCCCAGCTAGAATGCAATGACATCATTATAGCTCACAGCAACCTCACAGTCCTAGACTCAAGCAATCCCCCTGTCTCAGCCTCCAGAGTATCTGGGACTACAGGCACAGGCCACCACACCACCACACCAGCTAATTTTTCTTTTCTTTTTTTTTTAGAGACAGAGTCTCACTTTGTCACCCTCAGTAGAGTACTGTAGTGTCACAACTCACAGCAACCTTCAGCTCTTGGGCTTAGACTAAAGTGACCAGATTTTAACAATGGGAAAGCAGGACACCATTGGGGGGGTGCAGGGCCTGGGGGACGGGGCCTGACAACAATGCAAACTTTGATAAGCAGTTCTCGATAATCAGTTCTCAACAATTATTTGTTATTATTAAAGTTTAACATTATAAAATTAACAAAAATAATATAAAACGCATATCCTGGCAAAATAGCCACATGGCAGCCGAAAACCCTATATTCCCTTCCTGTTCTCCCGTGTTCCCTAGCTTGTCGTGCATTCTTTGCAAAAACTGGGGCTTTTTTAAAACACCACAGGATACAGGACAAATTGTTAAAAATCGGGACTGTCCTCAACCGGCTACGGCGCCAGCCACGTATACCTAAGGTGGCGGGTTCGAATCCCCAGCCTGGACCCGCCAAAGCAACAATGACGGCTGCAACCAAAAAATAGCCGGGCGTGTGGCGGGCGCCTGTGGTCCCAGCTACTTGGGAGGCGGAGGCATGAGACTCGCTTGAGCCCAGGAGTTGGAGGTTGCTGTGAGCTGTAAAGCCACAGCACTCTACCCAGGGGGACAGCTTGAGGCTCTGTCTCCAAAAAAAAAAAAAAAATCGGGACTGTCCTGCCAAAAGCGGGAAGTCTGGTCACCTTACTCTGGGGGGAGAGGCGGCCTACTTGTTTGTTCCAGACAGTTTGGCTCCCTCTGAGCTAACTGTCCTTGCCTAGAAGCAAGGGAGGGAGCCAGTCTCCTTCTGATACCTTGCCCAGGAGGGGAGTAGGAAGTTTACATTAGCCTTTTCATTCCCAAATGAAGTTACATTAACCTCTTCATTCCCAAATGGAGTTACATTAACCTTTACAGCAGCCGAAAACCACCGTATATTCCCTTCCCATTCTCCCACTGCTCCCTAGCTTGCCACGCATTCTTACCAAAAATCGGGACGTTTTTAAAACAGCGTGGGATGCGGGACAAACTGTTAAAAATCAGGACTGTCCCGCCAAAAGCGGGACGTCTGGTCACCTTAGCTTAGACAATTTTCTTGTCTCAGCCTCCTGAGTAGCTGGGACTATAGGTGCCTGCCACAACCCCCAGCTATTTTTTGTCACAGCTTGGCTAGGGCTGGGTTCGAACCCACCACCCTCAGCATATGGGGCAGCACCCTACTCAATGAGCTACAAGTGCTGCCCAATTTTTCTATTTTTTATAGACAAGGTTTCACTCTTGCTCAAGCTAGTCTCAAATTCCTGAGCTAAAGCAATCTTCCACCTCAGCCTCCCAGGATGCTACAAGCATAAGCCACCATGCCCTGCCTATTTATTTTCTCCCCCCCTTTACTATTTTAAACAAATATTACAAATTCAAATGAAGCTTTTTTTTCTTTTGAGACAGAGTCTCACTATATCATCCTCAGTAGAGAGCTGTAGCATCACAGCTCACAGCAACCTCAAATTCCTGGGCTTAAGCAATTCTCTTGCCTCAGCCTCCCAAGCAGCTAGGACTACAGGCACCCACCACAATACCCGGCTATTTTTTGCTGCAGTTGTCATTGTTGTTTAGCTGGCCCAGCCTGGGTTCAAACCTGCTAGCCTCAGTGTGTGTGGCTGGTGCCGTAACCACTGTATTACAGGCACTGAGCCAAATGAAGCTTTTTTCATATTTTGCCTCAATATCATTTCTCTTCCCTCCACCCCAGAAGTAATGAAAATCTCAAACTACTGCTCATTATTGCCACATCTTATGTTTTTATTACACATGTAAAGACAAAGTGATTTTAAATGCTTCCAAAGGGGTCCACCTGTAGCCAGTGGGCCTCATGAAGATTATTTCAGAACTATGTTGCTTATCTGTGGTATTAGATATCAAGAAAAGTATGCAGGGACCTGTTCTTTTGCTCATCAGCTTTCATAAGTGTTTGTGTATTTAATGTGTGGCCTAAGACAACAGAAAAAAGGATGCATATCCTTTATTTAAGTATTATACTATGTTCCTACTCTTTTCCCTCAACATCTTTGAGTATTACATCAAGACAAGATGCTCTACCCCAGGTGTGGAGGATCGCTGGAGCCCCAAAGTTTGAGACTGCTGTGAGCTATGATGCTATAGCATACAGCTCCCAGGGCAACAGAATGAGACTATCTCCAAAAAGAAAAAGACAAGGATGCACTAATTCAGTTACATTCATTGCTGTATAGCAGGGATCCTCAAACTTTTTAAACAGGGAGCCAGTTCACTGTCCCTCAGACTGTTGGAGGGCCAGAATGCGGGCCCCAGGACAAGTCGGCCGCTAAGCAGGACAGGCAGCAGCGGCAAAAACACTTGGCAGGCCGGATAAATGTCCCAGGCAGGCTGCATGTGGCCCGCAGGCCATAGCTTGAGGACACCAGCTGTATAGTATCCCACTTGTGAATACAAACTAACCTATTCTTTTTGAGGACAAGTAGATAGTTCATAATGTTTTACTATCAGAAATACTACAGCAATGAACTCTCTTATACACGTGTCACTGTGTAACCAGACAAGAATTTCTTTAGGTTGTAAACCTAAGGAGACTTGTTCAGATTCAAGTTTTTCAGCTTTACATTTGCTCTGTGTTGATTTGATTTGATAAATAACCCTTCAAGGGTGGTGGTATGAACTTTTACCAGAAAGTGTATAATATTTTTCTGGTAGTTGTTTCTTGTTATGACGCTAGCTGCGCTGATAATCATCAAGAGCTGAAAATAGTAGTACTCTACATACCGTTCTAAGAAGGAACTTCTCTTTATATTCCACTGAGTTCCTTTAGAAGAGGTTATAGGTGAGATGCAGGATACATGTTTATTTTTCCTTTCAGAGACCACTTTTCAAAATAATGAATTAGTTCTCTAGCATTCCCTAAAGATGATCAATGACGTTTTGAAATTTTTTT
>NW_003852442.1:10733126-10735531 GCF_000181295.1 Otolemur garnettii
GCCTCAGCCTCCCAAGTAGCTGGGATCACAGGCGCCCGCCACAACGCCCGGCTATTTTTTGGTTGCAGCCATCATTGTTGTTTGGCGGGTCTAGGCTGGGGATTCGAACCCGCCACCTTAGGTGTACGTGGCTGGAGCCTTAGCCAATTGAGCTATAGGCGCCGAGCCAAGATGCTTCCTTTTTTTTTGAATACTGTACTATCTATATAGTATAGTAATAAAACATAAGGGATAGAAAAGGAAGAAAAAATTGCCATTGTTTGCAGACAATGGTTTTGATTATATGACAACATCGGAATCTATAGACACTCTTAGAACCAAGTTCAGTAATGTTGGTAGGTCAATAACTACGTCAAAAAGCAATTATATTTCTTTATATTTCTATATCTGTAACATAATTTTTATTTTTTTTGAGACAGAGCCTCAACCTGTTGCCCCGGGTAGAGTGTGACATGGCATCACAGCTCACAGCAACTTCAAACTCTTGGGCTTAAGCAATTCTCTTCCCTCAGCCTCCCAAGCACCTGGGCCTACAGGCGCCCACCATAATGCCCGGCTATTTTTGTTGTTGTTGCAGTTGTCATTGTTACTTTAGCTGGCCCAGGATGGGTTTGAACCCGCTAGCCTTGGTGCATATAGCCAGCATCCTACCCACTGAGCTACAGGTGCCACCTGTAACATTATTATTTTTAAACAAATTTTTTTTGGAGACAAGGTCTCACTCTGTCACCCAGGCTGTAGTGCAGTGGCATCACCATAGCTTACTGCAACCTCAAACTTCTCAGCTTGAATGATCTTCCTACCCTAGCCTCCCAAGTAGCTGGACTACTGGAATGTGCCACCATGCCTGGTTAACTTTTCTGACTAACTAATTTTTCTATTTTTTGTAGAGACAGTCTCACTATGTTGCTCAGACTGGTCTCAAACTCCTGGCTTCAAATGATCTTCCAACCTTGGCTTCCAAAAGTGCTAGGATTACAGAACTGAGCCACTGGGCCCAGCTATGTATATTAAAAATTTTATAGGGTGGCACCTGTGGCGCAGTGAGGCGCCGGCCCCATATAGTGAGGGTGGTGGGTTCGAACCCGGCCCCCGCAAAAACTGCAACAACAAAATAAAAATAGCCAGGCATTATGGCAGGTACTTGTAGTCCCAGCTACTTGGGAAGCTGATGCAGGAGGATCACTTGAACCCTGGAGTTCAAACAAAAGAGCAACACCTTGTCTCAAAAAAAAAAAAAAAAAAAAAATTTATTTGCTGTTCTTTGAAATAGCAAAATGAGTAATATGTGAAGGCTTTTTCTATGTACAAAACATCAACATCTGACATTAACTTAATTTTTATAATAACCATATAAAGTAGCCATTAGGATTGCTCCATTTCAGACACAGGCTAAAGACCTTGGTCAAAGTCACACAAACAGTACAATAACAAAGCAAGAATTCACATCCAGGCAGTTTAGTTTCTACAGTTTTGCTCTTCTATTCTGGGAATAACCCCAAAAGTGAATGTCTCTTTTCTCGCCTTAGCTGCCCTAACAACCACAACTACATTGGCCTTATGTTCTGAATTATTCCTTCTCCCAACTCTTACTTTCTACTATTTTTCTTTTTTAAGTAGATGCTAGTAGTTTATGCCATCTCAAATCCTTTGTTCAGCAAGGGCTAAAACATTTAATTAACTCGAAAGAAATTGCTTATAGATTTGAATTTAGCCCAAAGAATGAATGGGTTTTCAAGTTACACAAGGTTAAGTTCTAGTCCTCTGACTAGCTGTGTGAATTTAAACAAGTCACTCAGAATTTCAGTTTTCTCATCTGTAATAAGAGGTTATTACCTCTTCCATGGGTTTTACTGTAAGTTTTTAAATGTGGCTACTAGAAATTTTAAAATATAAATGTGGCTCATATTTTATTTCTATTGATAGCATTACACTAGATACTGCAATAAAAAGGAAAGGTGAAATTAGTCTTAATAGTATGTTTTATTTAACTAATATATCTAAAATAGCACTTCAACATATGATTAACATACAAATTATTTAGATATTTTACTTTTTCTTTTTTTGAGACAGAGTCTCACTCTGTTGCCCTAGTGCCACAGTATCATCATAGTTCATAGCAACCTCAAACTCTTAGACACAAGTGATCCTCCTGCCTCAGCCTCTGAAGTAGCTGGGACTACAGGTGCCCACCACAATGCCTGGCTATTTTTTTTAGAGATGGGGGTCTCATTCTTGCTCAGGCTGCTCTCAAACTCCTGACCTCCAACAATCCACCTGGTCTTGGCCTTCCAGAGTGCTAGGATTACAGGTGTGAGCCACCACCCCTGGCGTATACTCTTTGTTAATAGTAAGACTAACTATAGTATGTACTTGTACACTTAGCATATCTCAATTCGTACATT
>NW_003852442.1:10735926-10736982 GCF_000181295.1 Otolemur garnettii
GGGAGGCTGAGGCAGGGGACTCGCTTGAGCCCAGGAGTTGGAGGTTGCTGTGAGCGTGATGCCATGGCACTCTACCCAGAGGGGCTAGCTTGAGGCTCCATCTCAAAAAAAAAAAAAAAAAAAAAAGTTATAACTGATAACACATATTCAAGTTGTTTAAAACATATTTTAAAGTTTTCCAATAACTGAATCAAGCACCCCCCAAAAAATTATTTTCCTGAGTTGAAATAGCCACATACAAGCTACTGGTTACTGTAATAAACAGTACATCCAACAAATAATATGCAATTAAACAGCGAATGTTATTATACATAACTGAATGAAAATGGCACTATGATTGATACATGCAAGTTAGAGAATCCAGATATGAACCATTTTATGAACATATTAAAAAGTAATTCCAACAGGACAGGTACCAAATTACTTTATGTGAACAGGATGGTGACTCATTCAAATAAAGGAAACTGAACAAGAAACTTAAAAGTGTGATTCCTATTCCCACTCAGAAAGATCTCATTATTATTTTTTTCAGTTTCTTTTTGGTTGGGGCTGGGTTTGAACCTACCACCTCCAGTATATGGGGCCAGCGCCCTACTCTTTGAGCCACAGGCACCGCCTCAAGATCCTTATTTTTTGAACCAATATTTTACTACAGTTTCTTTGAATAGTCATACTTTCCACCTAAGAATTAAATGTTGTGTCTAATAATTAAATCCGAAACACCCCAATATGCTACCTAGACAGACCTAGGAACTATATTCTATTTAAACATTTAATAGAAATAGAAAAGCCAAATATCCAATGTACTCAACACTAATTATGAAGCCAGTAGACAATCTAATTAATATTTTCCCACATAAGACAAAATGGTGGTGTGCTCCCACTCAATGGGCACAAGGTAAGGGTATATGGCACACCTCTTGGGTGCAGGACACAACTACACCCAAGGAACTCTGGAAACTCTACCTAAAAAAATGCAAACACTGTAACCTAGCTGGCTATACCCTCACATTAACCTTAAATAAAATGAATAAGTATTTTTTAAAAACAAACAAA
>NW_003852442.1:10737552-10738802 GCF_000181295.1 Otolemur garnettii
AAAAAAACATATAATAGAATGAATCTTACAAAAAATAGATCTTTTTACAAAATGAAATATTCTCTGAAGTCTAAAATCTACTCTGTAACTTGAAATTCAAGAGTATATCTTTAAAGAACTGCTTCGGAATATGTAATTGTACTCTTTCTAAGATGTTAATAGTGATCATCACTGAAAGGAGAAAGTAAGAGTTTTCTATCTACTTAAACTACCTTTTATTTTTATAGCACAATTCTCAGTGTACCAGATTTCTGTAAATCTAGCCTTATACTTAAACTCAAACAAGAAAAATACATGGGTAACTATTGGCTATATACTACGTCATACACTATATAGACAACCACTTGGATCAACTTTTTTTTTAAGACTTTTCCTTTTGAGACAGAGTTTCACTTATTAACCCTCGGGAGAGTGGTGTAGCATCACAGCTCACAGCAATCTCCAACTCCTTTGGCTTAGGCAATTCTCCTGCCTCAGCCTCCCAAGTAGCTGGGACTACAGGCGCCTACCAAAACGCCCGGCTATTTTTTTGCTGAAGTTTGGCCAGGGCTGGGTTCGAACCTGCCACCCTCAGTATAAGGGTCTGGTGCCCTACCCACTGAGCCACAGGCACTGCCCTTGGATCAACTTTTCAGGTGGTAAAACCTTACAACTTGAAACACAGCGCCTTAGGATATAATTCCTCTCCTATCTCTCCATATGAATGAAATAGGAAATACATTTCAAAGAATGAATTAATTATGTTTTTAAAAACTGTTCCTGATAGACTATGTAAAAGAAAGAAATGCTATTATGACACTAATTCTATTCAAAACCAATATAGGAATATATTGATGAGACAGTTGTTGTTTTTGCCTGTCCTCCTTCTTTTGATCCAGTCTCCATTTCTTTCTTTCTTTTTTTTTGAGACAGAGCCTCAAGCTGTCCCCCTGGGTAGAGTGCTCTGGCATCACAGCTCACAGCAACCTCCAACTCCTGGGTTCAAGCGATTCTCCTGCCTCTGCCTCCCAAGTAGCTTGGACCACAGGTGCCCGCCACAATGCCTGGCCATTTTTTGGTTGTAGTTGTCATTGTTGTTTGGCGGGCCCAGGCTGGATTCAAACCTGCCACCTTAGGTGTATGAGGCTGGTGCCTTAGCCACTTGAGCCACAGGCGCCGAGCCCAGTCTCCATTTCTTACAAAATTAACACCTCGGCTTGGCGCCTATAGCTCAACCGGCTAAGATGCCAGCCACGTACACCTAAGGTGGC
>NW_003852442.1:10739020-10740911 GCF_000181295.1 Otolemur garnettii
AAAAAAAAAAAAACAAAATTAACACCTCAATTTTTCTTTGGGGAACTAATGTTCTCCTATTCTTAGTCACATATTTCAAAGAGGGTTGACCCTACTCTGAATTTCAAAATGAGCATAAAACTAACCCAAGTCGATCTGTTAAGATTCAATCCTGGTACTTTTCTGTTTTAACTTGGGGGCATGAGATCTTTTTACAAAATGAAGTATGAAATTGCTGAGCTAAACAGAAAATAAACTCATAGCCATCTTTTCTGACAAATTAAATTCATCAGCCAAGCAGTGGCTCATACCTATAATCCCAGCACCCTGGAGGCCAAGGCAGGAAGATTGCTTCAGGTCAGGAGTTCGAGACCAGCCTGATCAAGAGCAAGACCCCATCACTACCAAAAATAGAAAAATTAGCCGTGCCTCAAAACATTAGTAAATAAGCAATGAATACATCGAGTATTAACGATAGTTACCCTTAAATAAAGGAAATATGAATGGTATTTTTCTCCTTCCACTAGTGTTACACATTCTTTCAATTTTGCAGGCTTTTCCTTTAGAAGACTTTTAGCATATAATACAATCTTAAATTAAGTGAAATAAAATCTAGCAGCATTAATATGAAATAAAAACCCACTATTCCTGGGCGGCACCTGTGGCTCAAAGGAGTAGGGCACCGGCCCCATAGGCTAGAGGTGGCAGTTCAAACCCAGCCCTGACCAAAACTGCAAAAAACAAAAAACAAAAACAAAAATAAAAAAAACCCACTATTCCCCTTTCTGTAATTTAATCCATCTTATCACAAAGAAAGCACTCATCACTGAGAATATCATCCTCAAAGCCCTGACTGCATGTATCAAATAGTATATACACTTGTTTATAGAAAAAAAAAAATCAGGAGGCAGACTTGCCCAGAAATTGTAGCAATCAAAGCACAAGGTAATTAGGACAAAATAGAGGCCATCAATTGGCAGCCACCTAATTTCTTTAATTTAAGAACATTTGTTATGAGTTTTTCCATATAACATCATAGCAAACATTTCTTAAATACGCAATTGTAGGCCAGGCGTTCTGGCAGAACAATTACAATCTACTGGTTAATTGTGGTCAATCCTTAAACAAGCTAGCTGCCACCATCAAAACATTCTCAATCCACATAATGAGAAATTCCCAATGGAAAGGATAAGGCGGCAGGCAGTATCATGCCCTTCCAGATCTGTAGCTTGCTCTCTCAATCCTATCCTCAGTTACTCAATGATCAGACTACAAGGTTATCATCAGAAAATGACTGACACTTCCTGAGCTACAGAGTCATTCAAAGAAGAATACTCTTAAGCAGGAAGATGGCTTGAGTCCAAGGGCTCAAGGCTGTATTTCCTTATGACTGCATCTGTGAATAGCCACTATATTGTAGCCTGAGCAACATAGGGAGATCTTATCACTACTGGGGAAAAAAAAAAAAGACAAAGAAGAGTACTCTTGCTAAAGTTGGGCTCAGCCCAGCCTACCTGTCCAAAGTGAGCAGGGTAGCCCAGCATGTGCATATATAGTAATTTTGCCACATTGCGACATCGGTATGTGTTGTCTTCTTCTCTAAAAGATGACCGGATTGCAGCACATTCTTTCTGGATCATTTCTCGTTCTTCAGCTTGGGTTCGGGCTGTCCGGATGGTCCGGATCAGCTCCCGCAATCTGATGGGGGCTGGCATCCTCTAGATATGGAAAGACATTAAATAGAGAGGTTCATATTTTTTACTACCAAACCCATTCATATATGTACACCTTCTCATTTAAACTGAGTGATATTGAAGAATTCATGACTTGCGGCTCAGCGCCTATAGCTCAACCGGCTAAGGCGCCAGCCACGTACACCTAAGGTGGCGGGTTCGAATCCCCAGCCCGGACC
>NW_003852442.1:10741120-10743997 GCF_000181295.1 Otolemur garnettii
AATTCATGACTTGCTAAATCCAGGTAAGCTAAGTTAAGCAAAGCTTGTTAAGCTTCAGCACAGCTATTACATATAAACCCCTCAATTGAGTAAAGTTCTAAGAAGACTACAAACAAAAAAATTAAGTGAAGCCAGGTACAATGGCTCACATCTGTAATACCAGCTAGCCAAGGCCCTGAGGTGAGAATATTGCTTAAAGCCAATATATCAAGGCTAGCGTGGACAACTATATAGTGAGATCCTGTCACCCTGTCTATGTCTGTCTGTCTATCTATCTGTCTCTCTCCCTCTCTCTCTCTCTCTCACACACACACAGTATATGCACATAAGCCAGGCACAGTAGTATATACCTGTAGTCTCAACTACTTGATAGGCTGAGGCAGAAGCATCACTAGAGCCCAGGAGTCCAAGGCCCAACTGGACAATATAGCAAGACCCCATTTCTTTTTTTTTTTAAGTATCAAATTAAGCAAAATAAGATACAGAATACCCTAATATGCAAAGTCCATCACTAATCTCAAAATACTTCAGGGATGAATTCAACTCAAATCTTTACTCAATTACTAAATAAGGAAAGGCCTATGCCTAACCTTAGAAAAGATAGCTCTTTTCTTTTCTTTCCCCTTCCCCCAAGACAGAGCCTCAAGCTGAAGTCCTGCGTAGAGTGCTGTAGCATCACAGCTCACAGCAACCTCCAACTCCTGGGCTCAAGCGATTCTCCTGCCTCTGCCTCCCAAGTAGCTGAGAGCACAGGTGTCGGCCTGGCTATTTTTTGGTTGCAGCCGTCATTGTTGTTTGGCAGGCCCATGCTGGATTTGAACCTACCAGCTCAGGTATATATGGCTAGCACCTTAGCCGCTTGAGCCACAGGTGCCGAGCCTTTTTTTTTTTTTTTTGAGATAGAGTCTTACTATGTCACCTGTGGCATCACAGCTCATAGAAACCTCAAACTCTTGGGCTTAGGTGATTCTCGTGCCTCAGCCTCCCAAGGAACTAGGACTACAGGCGCCTGCTACAACGCCTGGCCATTTTTTTGTTATAGTTGTCATTGTTGCTTAGCAGGCCCATGCTGGGTTTGAACCCACCAGCCCCAGTGCGTGTGGCCAGAGCACTAACCACTGAGCAGTGGACACCAGGCCAAATAGCTATTTTCTGATGAACCACTGTTAAACACAACATAGCTCAAGAAAGACCGATAAATGTAATCACAATCATACTTCAACTCAACAAAATATGAGAGATTAAGAGACCAACTGACATTAAAATACATCCAATAAAAATAGTAACCATCTTTGTACCGGGGATATACTTTGAAAATGTGAAGAAGAAGAATGACAATAAACTAATATCAGAGAATATTAGGATCATAAAGAGCTTTTTAAAAGTAGAAAACAGGCCTGAAGCAGTGGCTTAGGCCTGAAATCCTAGCACTTTGGGAGGCCAAGGCAGGAGGATCACATGAGTTCAGGCGTTCAAGACCAACGTGAGCAAGACACTTTCTTCACTAAAAATAGAAAAAATTAGCCAAGTGCAGTGGCTCATTGCACCTTTAGTCCTACCTACTTGGGAGGCTGAGGCAGAAGGATTGCTTGAGCCCAGGAGTTGGGAGACTGCAGTAAACTATGGAGAAGCTCCTGCACTCTAGCATAGGGGCAAGAAAGCAAGACTCTGTTAATAAAGAACTTAGAATAGGCTCAGTGCCTGTAGCTCAAGTGAGTAAGGTGCCAGCCACATACACCAGAGCTGGTGGGTTCGAATCCAGCCTGGGCCTGCCAAACAACAATAACAGCTACAACCAAAAAATAGCCAGACATTGTGGTGGGCACCTGTAGTCCCAGATACTTGGGAGGCTGAGGCAAGAAAATTGCTTGAACCCAGGAGTTGGAGGTTGCTGTGAGCTGTGATGCCACAGCACTCTACCCAGAGCAACAGCTAGAGACTCTGTCTAAAAAAAGAGAAAAAATCTATAACAACCAAAACAATCATCAAAAAAAAAAAAATAGAAAAGAACAATGGTAGAGAATTTGTACTAATTTCAAAAATGACTACAAAGCTACAGTAATCAAGACAATATGAAACTGAATTTCAGGACAGAGAATGGGGCAAATTGGAAAATTTAGGAAAAGACCCACACTTAACTAGTTCAAATGATTTTCAACAAAGAGGCCAAAGTTATTTAATAAGAAAAAAGTATTTAAATGGGGGGTATTAGCTCAATCCTAACCTCACACAACACACAAAAATTAACTCTCAAGTGTATCACAGACCTGAAAGTCAGTGCTGAAACTAAAACTCATGGCGGGGGGGGGGGAATCACAGGAGAAAATCTTTGCAAACTTAAGTTAAACAGAAACCTCACACATAAAAAGAAAATATCAAAAAAATTAAAACACTGAATAAACTAGACTTAGAAATTTTGAACTTTTGCTGTTCAAAAGATGCCATTATGAAAATAAGGCAAGCCATAGAAAGTAAAAATGTTTACAATACACATCTATCAAAGGACTTAGACTTGGGATGTATGTTTTACAACTCACTAACAAGCCAATCTTATTTAAAAATGGATGAAAGAGCCAGGGGCAGTGGTTCAGGCCTGTAATCCTAGTACTCTGGGAGGCTGAGGCAGGAGGATTGCTTGAGCCCAACAGTTTGAGGTTACTGTGAGCTCTGGTGCCACAGCACTCACTCTATCCAGAATGACAGAGTAAAACTCTGTCTCCAAAAAATAAATATAAATAAATAAAAGTAGATAAAAGAAAAAGTGGGTAAAAGATTTTTTACCCTCGATGTTTACTCAGGAGAAGTATTTACTCTAAAGTAGGGGTCCTCAAACTTTTTAAACAGGGGACCAGTTCACTGTCCCTCAGACCGTTGGAG
>NW_003852442.1:10744190-10750784 GCF_000181295.1 Otolemur garnettii
AGGGGTCCTCAAACTTTTTAAACAGGGGACCAGTTCACTGTCCCTCAGACCGTTGGAGGGCCGGACTGCGGGCCCCAGGACGAGGCAGCTGCTAGGCAGGATAGGCAGTGGCGGCAAAAACACCCGGTGGGCCAGATAAATGTCCTAGGTGGGTTGCATGTGGCCCGCGGGCTATAGTTTGAGGAAGGCTACTCTAATGTAACGAAAATATATATCATCACCAAGACGTGTACATAAATGTTCACAGAAGCTTTGTTTATAATTATCAAAAACTGCAAACAACACAAACATCCGTAAATAGATAAATGAGTAATAGTGTATCCATATAATAGAATATTTCTCAGAATAAAACAGAACCAGTTATACACAACATGAAAGTCTTAAAAATATTACGCAAACAAAAGAAACAGACAAAAAGATAGAGTTTAGTACATTCTGTATGATTTTATTTACATGAAACTCTAATAAGTCTACAGTGATTGAGAGGATATCAGTAACTGCCTGAGGCTGAGGATAGGATTGGGACTGATTGAAAGAGATGGAAGGAAGCCTGCTAGGATGAAAGAAATATTTGTGATGGATATATATACTTCTCAAAACTCACTTAACTTCGCATTTAAACAGGTACATTATACCTCAATAATGTTGACTAAGAAAATGAAGATGACTAAATTAGAGGAAGATTATCATTATGTATTTTCAGTACATATTATCCATAAATCCTGAAATCAATCTTTCTTTCCTTCCCCCCCCCCCTTTTTTTTCTTGAGACAAAGCCTCAAGCTGTCCCCCTGGGGAGAGTGCAGTGGCATCACAACTCACAGCAACCTCCCAACTCCTGGGCTCAAGCAATTCTCTCGCCTCTACCTCCCAAGTAGCTGGGATTACAGGTGCCCACCACAATGGCCAGCTATTTTTTGGTTGCAGCCGTCATTGTTGTTTGGTGGGCCAGGCTGGATTTGAAACCACATACTCAGGTGTGTGGCTGGCACCTTAACCACTTGAGCCACAGGACCCCAGCCTCTTTTTTTTTTTTGAAGCAGGGTTTAACTTTGTTCCCTAGGCATGAGAAGGTGATCCTAAGTCACTGCAACTTGAAACTCCTGAATTCAAGTCATTGTCCTACCTCAGGCTTCCCAGAAGCTTGGACCACAATCAAATACCACCATGCCTGGCTAATTTTTCTTTTCTTCTTTCTTTTTACTAGAGCTCATGTCACCTTATGTTGCTCAGACTGGTCTCAAGTGATCATCCCATTCTGGCCTACCAAAGTGCTGGGATTATAGGCATGAGCCACTGTGCAGGGCCTAATCAATGATTCTTAATTTTGTTCTAACCCAACATACCAGGAGGATATCCCACTCCTGTGAGTTCACTGTGATTTTAATCCTCAAGGCAGACACAGTGTACTGAGGATTTAGAAATGCTCTGTAGGTAATGTATTGATATAATCCTCCAAGAGGGGCTATATTGGCACTCTTTAAGATTGTGTCTTAGGGCCCAGCACAGTGGCTCACACCTATAATCCTGGCACTGTAGGAGGCCAATGTGGGAGGATCCCTTGAGTTCAGGACTTGGAGACCAGCCTGAGCAAGAGCGACACCCCAGCTCTACTAAAAATAGAAAAATTAGCCAGGCATAGTAGTAGGAGCCCAAAGTCTCAGCTACTCAGGAGGCTTCATGAAGCAAGAGGATCAGTGAGCCCAGGAGTTTGAGGATGCTGTGAACTAGGCTGACATCAAGGCACTCTAGCCTGGGGCAAGAGAGTGAGACTGTCTACCAAAAAAAAAAAAAAAAAAAGTCTGTGTGTCGAAAACACCAAGGCTGGGGCACTGCCTGTAGCTCAGTGGGTAGGGCACCAGCCACATACAACGAGGCTAGCAGGTTTGAACCCGGCCCAGGCCAGCTAAAACAATGACAACTGCAACAACAACAACAAAAGAAAAAAGCCAGATGTTGTGGCAGGCACCTGTAGTACCAACTACTTGGGAGGCTGAGGCAAGAGAACTGCTTAAGCCCAAGAGTTTCAGGTTGCTGTGAGCTATGATGCCACAGCACTCTACCTAGGGCAACAGCTTGAGACTCTGTCTCAAAAAAAAATAGACCCAGGCTGAAGACCTGTTAGGAGCTGGCCACAGAGTTCCACCCCTCCTCCCCCACCCAGGTCCAGGGAAAAATTGTCTTCCATGAAAATTAGGAACCAGGCTACATAGCAAGAGGTAAATGGCAGACAGTCGAGCAAAGCAGCTTCATCTGTATTTATAGCCCCCATTTGCTCCCCATTACTGGCATTGCTGCCTGAGCTCCACCTATACGCACACACACACACACACACACACACACACCCCACTGGTGGACAAATTGTCTTCCAAGGAACCAGTCCTTGGTGCCAAAAGTTTGGAGACCACTGTCTTAAACCACACCTGTATAAAGCTACCTGTATTGTGCTGTTTTTGCTACTTTTTAATAGAAATACTCAAAGGTCTAGTGTTTGAAGTTTACAAAGAATACTTTATATATATGTATCTGTGTGTGTTTGTGTGTGTGTGTGTGTGTATATATATATATATATTTTTTTTTTTTTTTGAGACAGAGTCTCACCTTATCACCCTGGGTAGAGGGCCATGGCATCATAGCTCACAGCAACCTCAAACTATGGGCTCAAGCAATTTTCCTGCCTCAGCCTCTTGAGTAGCTGGGACTACAGGCACCCACACCCACACAATGCCCGGGAGTACTTCTACATTCATTACCTCACTTGTTACTTTAGACCATTTTGAAGTAAGGATAGAAATCATTATTCCCATTTTGCCTACAAAGTAACTTTGCACAGAGCAACTTTGCAACTTACTTACAATCACAAAGGTCAAAAGTGACAGAACTAGCACCTGAACTTAGGAATTCCAAGGTTATAGTCCCCCCAATACTTCAAAAATGAGCATTACATTTCCCAATGAAATTATAACAATCATTAGCATTTATTTTAAAACATTCCAAGAGGGCGGCACCTATGGCTCAGTGGGTAGGGCGCCACCCCCAAATACAGAGGGTGGCAGGTTCAAACCCGGCCCCGGCCAACTAAAATACCAGTAGAAACTGCAACAAAACTAGCTGGGCACTGCGGTGGGCACCTGTAGTCCCAATTACTCGGGAGGCTGAGGCAAGAGAATCATTCAAGCCCAAGAGTTGGAGGTTGCTGTGAGCTGTGATGCCACAGCACTCTACTGAGGGTGACAAAATGAGACTCTGTCTCAAAAAAATAAATAAAAATAAAATATTCCAAGAAAAAAAAGTATTGAAGAGATAAAGAGATGGGAAAAAATGAAATGGGCAATGCTGATCATTGCTGAGACTGTACGATGAGTACATGAAAGCACATTATATATACTATTTTCATGTATATTTGAAACTTTTTAGAAGTAATATAGCTTCAACAAGTAACAAATTTAAATCCTTTAACTTTTTCATAAGTAAAAAGTTTAATCAGTAGTTAAAGATCTAGGTTAGGCAATGTGGCTCATGCCTGTCAGCATGTTGGGAAGCCAAGGCATGAGGATTGCTTGAGGACAGGAGTTTAAGAACAAGCCAGGCAACATTGTGAGACCCTGTTTCTACAAAAAATCTTAAAATAAGCTGGGGGCGATGGCATGTGCCTATAGTCTTAATTACTCGAGAGGCTAGGACAGGAGAATTGCTCGAGCACAGGAGTCCAGTGTCATGCAGTGAACCATCATGACACTGTACTCTAGCCCAGGCAACAGACGAAGACCCTGACTCAAAAAGGAACAAACAGGCTGAGCATGGTGGCTCATACCTGTAATCCTAGCACTCTGGGAGGTGGGTAGATTGCTTGAGCTTAGGAGCTCAAGACAGTCCTGAGCAAGAGTAAGACCATATCTTCACTAAAAATAGAAAAACTAGCCAGGCATTGTGGCGGGTACCTGTTGTCCCACCTACTTGGGAGGCTGAGGCAGGAAGATCTCGAGTCCCAGAGTTTGAGACTCCTGTAACACCATGGTACTCTACCCAGGGCAAAAGAGTAAGACTATCTCAAAAAACAGAAGGGAGGAAGGGAGGAAGGGAGGAAGGGAGGGAGGAAGGGAGGAAGGGAGGGAGGGAGGGAGGAAGGGAGGAAGGCAGAAAGAAAGGAGGGAAGGAGGGATGGAGGGAGGGAGGTAAGGAGAGAGGGAGGGAAGGAAGGGATGAAGAGAGTGAGGGAGGAAGGGAGGGAGATTTCTGACGCAGCTCACACCTGTAATCCTAGGACTCTGGGAGACCAAGGCTGGTAGATTGCTTGAGTTCACAGTTCCAGACCAGCCTGAGCAAGAGTGAGACCCCGTCCCTTACAAAAAAGCCTCCCTCTCCAAGGCTAGGTGCCTGTAGCTCAAGTGGCTAAGGCACCAGCCACATACACCAGAGCTGGAGGGTTTGAATCCAGCCTGGGCCTATCAAACAACAATGAGAACTACAACCAAAAAATAGCCAGGGGTTGTGGTAGGCACCTGTAGTCCCAGATACTTGGGAGGCTAAGGCAACAGAATCACTTAAGCCCAGGAGTTAGAGGTTGCTGTGAGCTGTGATGCCACAGCATTCTACCCAGGACAGCTTGAGGCTCTGTCTCAAAAAAAAAAGGGGGGGGGGGGACACTGTAGTCCCAGGAACTCAGGAGGATGAGACAAGAGAATCAATTGCTTGAGCCCAGGACTTTGAGGTTGTTGTAAGCTAAGACGTAGGTCACTCTACCTTGGGTGATAAAATGAGACTCTCTCTCGAAAAATAATAATAATAATAAAATTAAAAATACATTTTTTAAAGACTATGGCAACTAAACTCAATCAAGATTAATTGAGAATACTCTCTTAAAAAATAACTTTTCTATACAATGATCCTACAAAGCAAACAAAAAGACTATTTTAATAAAAGTTTAAATCTAGTCTAAGAACATGTAGCCCAACAGGAAAAAAAATCATAAGAGTTTCAGCCAAGTGAGAGGAAAAACAATTTATCTAAGATAAATTCTCAGCTATCTGTCACAGAATCACAGAAACATAGTTTATGCCACTACCTTTTTATGGAGGAAACTGAAAACCCAGGCTAACCACCCTGTATAAGGTTACAAAGTTAGTTACTGGCCTGACTCACCTCTCATGATTCCCCCAATTCAACACTCTTCCTCCAGTACTTGGCTGTCTGTAGCTTAGAGAAATGAAGGCTTTTTTTCCTTGAGCTGTGATAACATACTACTTGATTTCTTTATATACCACAAGAACATACCTTAGGAGGCATGGATGAAAAGCAAAGGTTAACTAACACGGAAAAGAACTGGACATTAAGAAAACATTCTAAGATCAAAACTAAACAGAAAGTTCTAGTGCCAAGGAAAATGGAGGTAAGAACAGTCTGCCCTGTCCCTCCCTCTGACTGCAACTATAAATCCTGGATGACACGTATGCCACAGCTAGTTGAGGACTGAGAAGTAAATGCCAGTGAGCAGATTAAAGAAAACAGAATTATCATTTTTCCCCAGTATTGCCTAGCCTGAAACAAAAGGCAGTCCAAAAGCCAGAAGTGCCCACTGAGTAGAGAGAGAAGGAGTCTAAGAAAAACCCTCCCTTTCTGGTCCAAGGAACAGGAAAAGGAACATCAAGGACAATGGGGGGGAATTCTCTCTTTTGGTTCCTTTTCTCTCTCCCCTTGCGGGGAAATACTGTAACAGTGGTGGCTATGGCAGATCCACAATGGCAGCTGACAAGTAGGTAGGTACCAAAATCTGAAAGAAGAGAATTCTTTTTTTCTGCCCAGTGGAGTTATGATCCCAAGAGCACTGGGTAATTCGCTCTCTTTTCTCTACCTTTCTTCCCACTGATGGGTAAAAGGGTGAATTCTCACACACACACACAAACAACCCTCATTGTGAATGTGTCTAACACATTCACAGAGCTAAAAAATAAAGTAAAAACTGACAAGCATAAAAGGAAAAATAAATATCCAGGTATACTTAGAAGACTTCAACTTGTCTCCCTCAGTAATTAATAGAACTAAGAGAATACTTAGTATTAACAAGGATATAGAACACTTGACACACTTGAATCTATATTTAAACTTCTGTGGCACACTTAAATTATGTTAATTTAAAAAAAAAGAGAGAGAGTTAAGAGGCTCAGCGGCCATAGCACAGTGGTTATGATGCCAGCCACATGCACTGAGGTTGGCAGGTTCATACTCGGCCTAGGACAACTAAAATACGATGACAACTGCAACAAAAAAATAGCTGGGCAACGTGGCGGGCACCTGTAGTCCCAAATACTTGGGAGACCAAGGCAAGAGAATTGCTTAAGCCCAGGAATTTGAAGTTGCTGTGAGCTATGATGCCACAGCTCTCGTTAGACGGTGACACAATGAGACTCAAAAAAAAAAAAAAGTTAAGAAAGAATATACCTCCTGTGCTTTGAACTGCTTTCAAAAATATTCAATTAATGATCTTTAAAATTTTCACAGCATAGGCAGCGCCTGTGACTCAAAAGAGTAGGGTGCTGGCCCCATATGCCAAAGGTGGCGGGTTCAAACCCAGCCCCAGCCAAAAAGTGCAAAAAA
>NW_003852442.1:10754630-10758651 GCF_000181295.1 Otolemur garnettii
GACACGGGTAAAAACTTTCATGACCTGGGCTTAGGCAAAGAGTTCTGGGTTACCAAAGGCACAATCCATAAAAGAAAAAAAAAAGAAAATTGGACTTCATCAAAATAACAAACTTTTGCACTGCAAAAAACATTGTTAAAATAAGCTACATACTGGAATATGTGCAAATCACATTTCTGACAAAGGCTGTAAATCCAGAATATAAAAGGATCTCTGAAAATGCAACAGTTAAATAAACCTAATTTTTAAAAATGGGCAAAAAACTTAAACAAACACTTCACCAAAGACGAATAAGGGTTGCAAATACAGAATATTTGAAAAGATGCTCAATTATATAAGCCACTGGAGAAATGCAAATTAAAATTACATTAAAATACCTCTAGACACATATGAGAATAGACAAATGTCAAGTGCTGGGAGGACACAGAGCAATTGCAATTCTGAGACATTGCTGATGAGGGATGCAAAATGGTACCACCACTCTCAAAACCAGTCTGGCAGTTTCTTAGGAACTAAAACATACATGTACCATATGACCCAGCGATATCACAACCAGGAATTTATCCTAAAGAAATGAAAATTTTGTTCACACAAAAATCTGTACACGAACTGTTTAGAGCAGCTCTATTCATGACTGACAAAAACAGGAAACAAAATGTGGTAAATCCATAAAATTGAACAGTATGTAGTGATAAAAAAAAAGGAGCAAACTATTACTACACACCATAACCTACAATTCTAAGCATTAAACTGAAAGAAAACTGTTTCAAAAGGTTATATATTGAATAATTCCGTTTATATGATATTCTTTTTCTGTTTTGTTTTGTTTTTGAGACAGAGTCTCACTTTGTTGTCCTAGTGCCACATTATAGCTCATGGCAACCTCAAATCTTGGGCTCAAGTGATCCTCTTGCCTTGGCTTCCCAAGTAGCTGGGATTACATGCACCTGCCACAGCGCCTGCCTATTTTTTAGAGACAGAATCTCACTCTTGCTCAGGCTGGTCTTGAACCCATGAACTCAAGTGATCCACCCACCTCAGCCTCCCAGAGCACTAGGATTACAGGCATGAGCCACCACACCCAGCCTTGTATGACATTCTTGAAAAATAAAAATAGAATGATGGATATCAGTGGCTGCCAGTGGTTAAGTTGGCAGGGGGTGCCAGGAAGGGACAGCATGAGGTTGTCTGAAATGATGAAACTGAATCATATCCTAAGTGTAGTAGTGATTAGATAAAAACAAATGTGGAGATAAAACCAGGAAACAATTTCACTACATGTTAACTGTAAAAGTAGAGTTTTTAAAAAAGTAAACAAAAAAGCCATTTAACTAAATAATTAAGACCTAATAGACCAGTTATAGAATACACACCTGGGGCTCGGCACAGTGGCTCCCTGCAATCCTAGCACTTTGGGAAGTTGAGATGGGAGGATTGCTTGAGCCAGGAGTTGGAGACCAGCCTGAGCAACAGAGTGAAGCACCATCTCTACATAAAACAGAAAAATTAGCTGAATATAGTGGAACAGACCCTACAGTTACTTGGGAGGGAGGCAGAAGGATGGCTTGAGCCCAGGAGCTGAAGGTTGCAGTGAGCTATGGTGATGCCACTGCACTGCCCATTCAACAATTCAACAGAGAGTGGGCCGCACCTGTGGCTCAAGTGAGTAGGGCACTGGCCCCATATACCAAGGGTGGAAGGTTCGAACCCAGCCCCCACCAAACTACAACAAAAAAATAACCAGGCATTGTGGCAAGTGCCTGTAGTCCCAGCTACTCAGGAGGCTGAGGCAAGAGAAGAGCCTAAGCCCAGGAGTTGGAGGTTGCTGTGAGCTGTGACAGTACAGCACAGCACTCTACTGAGGATGACAAAATAAGACCCTGTCTCTTAAAAGAAAAAAAAAGTTAAATTCAAATAGTAAATGTGATGGACCATGTAATTCAGAAAACATAACCTACTTGCTTTTGTTATTACGTGGGGGACTTCCTTATTTTTTAAAAATTTTTACTTGTTTTTCAAATTACTCAAGAACCGTGAGATTCGGGTGGTGCTTGTGGCTCAGTGGGCAGGGTGCCAACCCCATATACCAAGAGTGGCGGGTTTGAACCCAGCCCTGGCCAAACTGCAACAAAAAAATAACCAGGCATTGTGGCAGGTGCCTGTAGTCCCAGCTACTCAGGAGGCTGAGGCAAGAGAATCACCTAAGCCCAGGAGTTGGAGGTTGCTGTGAGCTGTGACAGTACAGCACTCTACTGAAGGCAATAAAGTGAGACTCGGTCTCTAAAAAAAAAAAAAAAGAGGGTGGCACCTGTGGCTCAAAGGAGTAGAGCTCTGGCCCCATATACTGCAGGTGGCAGGTTCAAACCCAGCCCTGGCCAAAAACTGCAAAAAAAAAAAAAAAAAAAAAACCATGAAATTCCTTAAAATACAACAGCTTATACCCTATCACAAATAAAGACTCTCTTCCTTTGCACAGTAGCTCATACCTTTAATCCTAGCACTCTGGGAGGCCAAGGCAGGTAGATTGCTTGAGCTCAGCAGTTCCAGACCAGCCTGAGTAAAAGTGAGACCTATCTCTACTAAAACAGAATAAAACTAACTGGGCATCGTGGGGGCGGCCTGTAATCCCAGCTACTCGGGAGGCTGAGGCAAGAGGATCCCCTGAGCCCAAGAGACTGAGGGTACTGTGAGCTATGACGACACCATGACACTCTACCCAAGGCAACAGAAGGAAACTGTCTCCAAAAAAAAAAAAATAGAAAAAGAGAAGAAATATCAACTGTCCCCTTTTTTAAAAAAAGGTATGAGTACAATACAGTAATGGCTCAACTAAACAGAACACAGCTGAGAATCTAAAAACACATTTTTATGAACACAAGTTTGTGATCTCACTGGCCAGACATAGTGGCTCATGCAAAAAAAGAAAAAATTGGTTAAGTAAAATTAGGTTCTGGAACTTAAACTAAATGAGACTGCTTTATATACCCAAAGAGTAATCAAAATTATAAGTACAAACTAAGGAAAGAAATTTTTAAACAGAAGAAAAAAATGATTACATGTTTCAATTCTTCTAAAATTTATCCCCCAAATAGAGAAAACAGTTACTTTTCTAAAACCTCCATATATCTCTTTGCAAACAAGTACTTTCCTCATACAGCAATACCATTCCAAGCTATGATTACTCTTCTTACTTTGAAATGCTTATTTTTCCACTGGGGCGGAGTGGTGGCTCACACTTATAATCCCAGCACCCTGGGAGGCTGAGGTAGGTGAATTGCCTGAGCTCAGGAGTTAGAGACCAGCCTGAGCAAAAAAGAGACCCTGTCTCTAAAAATAGCTGGGCGTTGTGGCAGGTGCCTGCAGTCCCAGCTACTTGGGAGACTGAGGCAAGAGGATCACTTAAGCCAAAGAGTTTGAAGTTGCTGAGAGCTATGACGTTATAGCACTCTAAAGAGGGTGAAAAAATGAGCCTCTGTCTCCTAAATAAATAAATAGATGCTATTTTCCCCCTTTAAATATAAACTCCCTAATGCCAGATCCTTGTTTCTCTTGTTCAACTTTGTATCTCCCTTAACCTGTAAGAGTAGGAACTTGATAAGATGCTGCATTTATTAAATGCTAAAAAAGAGAATCTTATCTAAGAAAATATACTTTTCCTTTCCAGAGCACACAAAATAAAGGCTGCTAATCAACAGCTACAGGGATTGGGCAGTCAGGACCCAACCGTCCTCTCTTCTACCCTGCCCAAATAACTTTCTCTTTACTTTGGAATTCACACTACTTGTGGTGAACTCTGAGCTACAAGGAGGCAACAACAGACACATAACCAAAAAACTGGAGCCCCTGTTGCTGTTTTATGGTCATTCTTCCTCTAAAGCTAAAGGTTATCTGAGCTCTGAATCTAAAGAAAAACCTAAATTTGATACTTTACCTCCTTCATGTTTACATGGATGGAGCTGGAAAATGTTCTTCTTAGCAAAGTATCTCAAGAATGGAAGAAAAAGTATCCAATGTACACAGC
>NW_003852442.1:10759471-10762334 GCF_000181295.1 Otolemur garnettii
AGTTTTTAGCTGGGGCCAGGTTTGAACTCGCCACTTCCAGCACATGGGCCCTGCGCCCAACTCCTTTGAGCCACAAACACTGCCCAGCCTATGTTTTTTATGCACCACACAGAACCACTATTACAGACTTTTATTTCATATTTGTACCTGAACTGCTTTAATCCATTTACAATTTGCAAAATACTATGACTGGAATGTGACACTAAGAAAGCTTAAAACCAATCAATTGCACTATGCCTCAGAGTTTTGCTTTCTAACATATATTAGAGGTACTGGCTGTCATTAAACTGACTTAGCTGGGTTTTTTACTGTCTTTTATTTTTGTTGTTTTCTTGGGAGAGGGGAAGTTGAGAAGGGTTCCCATCAGTTTTACCTGTATGAAGAAATGTGTTCAAAGAACAGAAATGGTCTACGGAGTGAAGAAAAGGGAAGACCAATGTTAGCAGATTACTATTTAAGTAAGAGTGATTAAATCTCAGAATAAGTATTTTGGTCACTGGAGAGGCAAACACCATCGTGGGACTAAGGCAGTTCTTACATCAGGTTTCACTATGGCCTAGATCTGGTGAAACACTTAAGATTTTTCAGCTTTATATGCTTTGATTTCAGGCTCACAATGCAACTTTCTGATTATTAAACGACCTCTCAAGGAGGTCAATTCCCAAGTACCTCCATAAGAGAAACACTGACACAGGTAGACAAGGAGAAAAGCATATTCCCCCTTGTGAATTACTATACTATGGTATTATTCTAACTTAAAAGTCATTGTGTATGATCTAAACCATTTGTAAGTGAACTACTAAAATGCAGTTTCTGTACCTTAAAGGCTAAAGAACCTGCAGTGGAATGTGTGATGACGTGGAGATATCACCACACCCTGCCTAGGCAGCCAGCTGGCATCCTCAAGAGGTCTGCAGTTCAATGCTCCCTAAATTGCCACAGTAATTACAAGAATCTTCTTTTATGCTTAATCACCCACAACTAAAATTCATCAAAACTAATGTTTAAAAAAAAAACAAGATATATGTAAAATGCAAGCATGCCTCCTGAACAATAATAGCATTAAGATGCATGAATTTTTAAGCAATAAAGGCCAAGTGAACAAGGATAGGTAAACAAGACAAACATCTAATTTAACACTAATAAAATAAAAAGCAAGTTTTCACTCTTCCAGCCCTAATGCTATTAACAAAAACATATTAAGGTGCCCTCAATTCAAGAAGTGTCATCAAATTTTCCAAACAAAATTTTAATTTTTTTAAAGACTTGTCCCAAAGGATACAATTAATGTTAAGGGAAGTTATCTGTGCATGGGTGTAATTCACAGATGCCTTTTCAATTTCTACATATTTTCCATCATCTTTCAAGTAATAAATATGTAAAGCCTGAATAAAACTTGCTTTGAAAATTCAAACCAATTAACAAAAATCACAAAAAAGGATAAATGAGGCCAGCACAGTGGCTTATGCCTATAATCCTAGCACTCTAGAAGGCTGAGGCAGGAGGAGCCCTTGAGCTCAGGAGTTCCAGACCAGACTGAACAAGAGCAAGATCCCATTTCTACTAAAAAGAAGAAAAAAAAACAGTCAGGTACAGACCTATAGTCCCAGCTACTCAGGAGGCTGAGGCAGGAGGATCACTTGAGCCCCAGAATTTGAGGTTGCTGTGAGTTAGGCTGATGCCACAGGACTCTAGCCTGGGCAACACAGTGAGACTCTGCCTAAAAAACGGTATGAAAACCACATAAAGAAAACTATTGAAATCTAAGACACATCAAAACAACACAAAAATTATCAACATTAACAAATGTCAGGTCTCTGAACTTATAATAATATATGAATATAGTGTAATTCCAAGCAAGCTTTTTTGAGTTTTTTCTGAACTCAACAAAAAGTTTTGGCTGGGGCTAGGATTGAACCCACCACCTACAGCATATGGGGCCAGCGCTCTACTCCTTTGAGCCACAGGTGCCACCCTGAACTCAAAAAAATTATTTATAATCCATAGAGATGAAAGAATAAATGGTTAAGAATAGCCAAAAAATGAAAAACTATAGTGATAGGAGGTTTTCTTCATAAAAAGAAACTTTTGTTACTCAAAACAGTAAAAAACCGATAAAGGAAAAACAGATGCTGTAAAAATAGAGCAAACATACATAGGAACTTAACATGTGACAAGGTGCCTTTTAATACATTGAAGAAAGAATGGTTTACTAATTTTATCCTGGCATAGCTGGCTTTCTACACAAAGGAAAATCACATAAGACCCCACTACCACCTCACACATCCTTGAGGTGTCCAAACCGCAGGCTCACCCAGCATGGGAATTTTGTGAGAAGTTTTTTCGCTTATCTTTGGTGTTGGATAGTACAAGAAGTATGTACAGACCTTTTCTTTGCTAATCAGCTTTCCTTACTGTTTGTGTATTTAATGTGTAACCCAAGACAACTATTACTGTTCCAAGGTGTAACAGGAAAAAAAAAGGTTGGACACCCCTGAATGTGAACTCCCAGATGAACAACTACATTGACACTTAAATTTTTTTAACCACAATATTAAAACAAACACTTAGGAGAATATCTGCATATTCTTAGTAAGGAAGGAACTCCTCTAAGGAAGACAAAGTTTCAGAACTCATAAAGAAAAAGTGGCTCAGTGGTGCCTGTAGCTCAAGGGGCTAAGGCACAAGCCACATACACAGAGTTGGTGGGTTCGAATCTGGCCCGGGCCTGCCAAACAATGACAACTGCAACCAAAAAATGTCCAGACATTGTGGTGGGTGCCTGTAGTCCCAGCTACTCAGGAGGCTGAGGCAAGAGAATCGCTTAAGCCCAGGAGTGTGAGGTTGCTGTGAGCTATAATGC
>NW_003852442.1:10762869-10764242 GCF_000181295.1 Otolemur garnettii
CACAAGATAAGAAAAACAGCTTACCAGAGATATGAACCAAAGATATAAACAGATAATTCTCAATAAAGGAAACCCAAATGGCCAGTAAGCATATCAAATAAGGCTAAGCCCAATAATAAGAAAGCTAAAATTAAAACAAAACTGAGAAACCACTTATTATCTAGCACACTAGTAAAAAGTAAGTATTTACATCTGGTAGTTTGATGATATGGATACAGCTAGTACGGGTGGAAATTATGACAACCTATTTAGAAAGTAATCTAGCAATAACATTTAAAGCATATTCCTCTGTTAACCCAGAAAACTCACGTTAGAGACTGTAGTCTGTAGAAATAAAAGCATCAAGTAACATGTACATGGATATTTATTGCAGCACTATTTACAATGGCAAAAATCTAGATACAATTAAATTAAATGTCTAGGAGTGAATTGTGGTACACTCTGCTACAAGACATAATAGCTATATAAAAGTTGTTCTCTCAATGTCTCTGCATTTTAAAACACCTAAAAACCAGGTGTGGGAGCTCACACCAGAAATCTCAGAACCTTGAGAGGGCAAAGCAGGACGATCTCCTGAGGCCAGGAGTTCCAGACCAGCCCAGGAAATTCAGTGAGAACTTATAGTAAGCTTCTACAAAAAAATCTAAAAATTAGCTAGGCACAGTGGCACATGTCTGTAGCCCCAGCTACTCAGAAGGCTGAGGTGGAAAGCATCACTTGAGCCTAGGAGTTCCAAGTTACAGTAATCTATAATTGAGCCACTGTACCCCAGCCTGAACAACAGAGCAAGACCCAATCTCTAAAAGAAAAAAGATAGAATATCCAATAGAACAAGATAGGCAGGGTGTGGTGGCCCACCCCTATAAGCCTAGCATTTTGGGAAGACCAGGCAAGAAGACTGATTGAGGCCAGGAGTTTAAGACCAGCGTGAGCCAAGAGCAAGACCCCGTTTTCTACAAAAAATAGAAAAATTAACCAGTATGGTAGTCTATGCCTATACTCCTAGCTACTCAGGAAGCTGATGCAGGAGGATGGCTTAAGCCCAGGAATGTGAGGTTGCAGTGAACAATCATGATGCCATTGCACTCTAGCCCAGGCAACAGAGAGAGACCCTGTCTAAAAAAAAAAAAAAAAAAGTTAAAATTATATTTGCTGACCATGACACGTTAAGGAAAATTTGTAGTGATATAAGTAGTATCTCTCTTTTGTAAAAACAAAGAATTCCTATATATGCACAATTACATTACATTAATATATAAAGTACTTGACTAAGTATGGAAAGTAATATTAAAGGATACCCATAATTTGTATCCAAATGGTTGGGGAGTCACGATGGAAAGGGTTGTGGAAATTAACAGCTTTTTTTTTTTTTT
>NW_003852442.1:10764637-10767517 GCF_000181295.1 Otolemur garnettii
AAATAAAAGATTATCTTTATATTTTTTCACTTATTACAATGGACAATTACAAAAAAATCTCATAAAGGATAAAAATATTATCAATCAATGACAAAACCAAGTGTAGTGGTGTGTACCTATAGTTCAGCTACTTGGGAGACTGAGGCAGGAGTAGTTCAAGGCCATAACATCCTATCATCATGCCTGTAAACAACCACTGCATTATAACCTGGGCAATATACAGACTGTGTATCTTAAAATACACACAATGAGGGAAGTCAGAAACAAATCACTGAACTATTAACATATTTCCTTCCATTTCTGGTAAAACAACTGAAGTTCCCAACTTACTCTTAGTTTCCTTAGCATAACGAATCATATAAAACATTCAAAAGAAAGAAGATGGCAGGAAAAGCAGATTTCTTTGCTGTCACTTGAAACTTTTGCTAAGTAAATCACAAAGAGAAGGCAAAGGTTAATGTCTATTTTAAATACTCTAATATTCAAATATAGGAGATTTTACATGTTTTCTAAACCTGAAAGTAAACTTCACTGATTTCAACTCTACCAGCCACAAGTAAATGACCTGCAATAGAATCCCACACTCAATTAGGACCCTGACTGCTTCTGACTCTAGTGTTGACTAACTACCATATGCTGGAGTATGAATAATTTTTCCATATTACTATCTTTCATATTATCTATTCTACCAAGTAACTACTAGTGCCAGGCACAGCGGATACCATAAATCTAATAATTCTCAGAAGCTCAAGGAAAAAAGAGACTATTCAACAACTGCTAAAAAGGGCTACAACCCTATGCCTGGGGGTAGGGAAGAAGGAAGAATGGGTTCACCAGGCCGAAGGAGAAAGGAAAACTTTCCAAATATTGGCAGAACATGTACAATGAGAATAAATGACTATATAGTATTCAAGAAACAGAAAGTTCAGTGTGTGTAAACAAAAATAATAATGTATAACCAAACACTAGGAAAATTAAGGTGTAAGCTACTTCCTCATTCTACTTTCTTAAATAATCAACACCATTTATTCAGCTTTCATCATGGAAAGTTTCTAAAGAAAATACAGAGCCACTGCTCTTGCTGGTGGAAAAAAATAAAGATTTTAAAACATCAAATACTACATATATGTATTGAACACTATCACAACGGTAGGTTCTTTTTTCTTACAATAAAAGTTTTTTCCTTCAGTAATCACCATAAACCAAATGTCTACAAAGATTCAACTAATCCTATTCAGTGTGCCTAATTATTTTCACTTAGTTTTCCCAACTAGGCATCTCCAACCAATATTTTCATATTTTGAAAGTATAACATTTTTAAAATTTCCAAAAAGTGGGAAAGGAATCAAATCTTTTATGCAGACTTTTTAACAAAAGGGAATTTTTTTAAAATTTCTCCTTTTCTTCAGCTTTAAACTGAACAACTGCTCAATAGTAGGGCTTAGGTTCATCACCTTGAGCTGTGAAACCAATAATAGAACTCCTCGTACTTTGAACTATACAACTGTATAATCAAAAGTTAGTTCTTACAACCAAATAAAGTTTGAGTATCCCTCATCTGAAGAATTTGAAATATTTGCTTTATACCAGATGAGTAGCCCCAACTTGAAAATTCAAAATCCAAAATGCTCCAGTGAACACTTCCTTCAAGCACCACGTCAGTGCTCAGCAGGTTTCAGATTTGGGAGTAGTTCAGATTTCAGATTAAAGATGCTCAATCTGTAGTCTATATCATCTACTGTATGACAGTCTTTTTTTTTTTTTTTTTAAAGACAGAATCTCATTTTGTACCCTCGGTAGAGTGCCATGGCATCATACCTCACAGCAACCTCAAGCTCTTGGGCTCTCAACCTCAACTTCAATCCTCTTGCCTCAGCCTCCTGAGTAGCTGGGACTATAGGCACCTGCCACAACTCCCGGCCATTATTTAGAGATGGGTCTCACTCTTGCACAGACTGCTCTCAAACTCCTGAGTTCAGGCAATCCACCCACCTCGGCCTCCCAGAGTGCTAGGACTACAGGCGTGAGCCACTGCACCTGTCCTGTATGGAAGTATTAATATTAACCCAAAGGATTATAAAAAGATGGGTGCAGAAAATTATTTCACAGTCCCAAACATCTAAGACCACTTCCCCCCTCCAAAATGTAGAGCACTTCCAAAGAGAATAGAAAGTGGGTCTCCCTCATGAAGGAGCAGAAGATGAGAGAGACCTAAGACTATCTTTTTCTCATATTTGCTACTCCCAGGAATCTACATGTATAACATTAACCTCATAAGAGAAAAACTGAAAAGCCTAGGAAAAGCTCAGGATGCTAAGTGTAACACACACACTGGTGTTTATAGCAACCGCCTATCAGGTTACACAGTGACTATTGTACTTTAACAACAGAGAAAGGGGAGATACACTACTGTATTTGCCTTTAAGATGTCTTTAGTTATTCATAAAGTACAAAGGTCACATGTATTTTCCTCAGCTTTTAAAAAACTTTTTCTTTCTAAATCTTAATTTTTCACTAACAGCATTTATAACCTATTAATTTTATCTCTCCAATGGTCTGAGTAGGTTTTGTTTTTTTTTAAAGTTAAACTTCCAAGTACAGTACCTAGTAAAAAAAGCATTTCTCATTTCAATCATCTTATCCTAGGCTCGGCGCCTGTGGCTCAACCGGCTAAGGCGCCAGCCACATGCACCTAAGGTGGCAGGTTCGAATCTAGCCCGGACCCGCCAAACAACAATGACGGCTTCAACCAAAAAATGGCCAGGCGTTGTGGTGGGCGCCTGTGCTCCCAGCTACTTGGGAGGCTGAGGCAGGAGACTCGCTTGAGCCCAGGAGCTGGAGGTTGCTGTGAGCTATAATGCCACAGCACTCTACCCAGGG
>NW_003852442.1:10767544-10768571 GCF_000181295.1 Otolemur garnettii
AAAAAAAAAAAAAAAAAATCTTATCCTAAACCTTGCCCTTTTATACTAAAGTGTTAGCTAATGCTGACTCAACAACTTTTGCAAGTGTCAGGCAGCCGCCCCACTTCTGGACACTTCCAACTTTTGACAGGTTCCTTCTAGCAACCAGAATGCAGAATTAAATGTTTTGTCACTCCTTCAGTGAAAAAAAAAACAAAAACACTTTTATGTATTTTCTAGGTAGAAATGACACCTCTTTTCCCTTTTCTCTTTCCTAACTTCACTAAAGTACAATTTTCTACACAAAAAGGCAGCCAGAAAAAGCCCACTATATTTTGACAAAGATATGATTTTCAAAACCTATAAGCCAAGAAATATAAGAGGTGATATAAATAGATATGCTCTTAATTTTAAAATTGCTTGCTGCTTTAAAAATATGATTCTACATTAGAAAAGTGAAGAAAAGTGACAGATGAAAGAAAAATAAAATAAAGCACTAAAACCACGTCTATAGTCCCAGCTACTTGGGAGGCTGAGGTAAGAGGATCTCTTGAGCTCAACCAACAACAACAAAAAAAAAAGAATTACTGTAGCTAAGAACTGAAAACAATTCATAAAGCAAAGAAAGATTAAATTACAACCACTTAGCCAAGCAGAATACCTCACAACTGTAATGCTAGCACTTTAGGAGGCTGAAGCAAGAGGATCACCTACACCCAAAAGTTCAAGACCAGCCTGGGGAACATAGTGAAACCTCCATCTCTACAAAAATAGAAAAATTAGCCAGGCATGCATTCTTAGCTACTCTGGAGGCCGAGGCAGGAGGATCACTTAAACCCAAAAGCTTGAGGTTGCAGTGAGTTATGATGACATCACTGCACTCCTGCCCTAGCAACAGAGAGCCCACCTCAAAAAATAAATAAATTGAAAGTATTTAAAACAGCTAAACAGGCTCAGCGCCTATAGCTCAACTGGCTAAGGCGCCAGCCACGTACACCTAAGGTGGTGGGTTCGAATCCCCAGCCCGGACCCGCCAAACAACAATGAC
>NW_003852442.1:10771280-10775144 GCF_000181295.1 Otolemur garnettii
TTTTTTGGCCGGGGCTGGGTTTGAACCCGTCAACTCCGGCATATGGGGGCCAGTGCCCTACTCCTTTGAGCCACAGGTACTGCCCCCCACAGTCCCATTTCAATAACCTGATAAGAATAATGCATCTATATGTGGTTTAGCAAAAAAAAAAAAATTGACTCCATTCAAGTAATAAATTTAAATTTCAACAGTCACTATACTGTGATCTCAAAAAAAAGTTATTTTTCTTTTGCAGATGTAAAAACCCCAGGCTGAGATGAAATAGAGGTGATTCAATCACACTCACCTAACTTGAAATGTAGGAGATAACCAGTGAATTATTGTGAAATGCTTTTTATTCATCAAGCACGCTAGATTGCAAGCATACTTCAAAAGTTGAACAAAAGCAACAAGATTATCGGTACCTGGAATGTCCACGTTTTTCAAACTGAAAGTTAAAGCACATATAGTCCAACAAACATTATGGGGAAGAGTGGAAGTAAACACGTAAAATCCAACTATCCCCAGAAAATTTCAATACATGAAGTCAATACGTGTATTTTTTAGAATCAGTCAGCAAAGATCATCACTGTACGAAGACCTGAAAGTTAAGATCACTAAGAAATTATTCCTCTCTTCTGTTCACTAATCACTATAGCAACCAAACTCTCCTTTTTACCTATGTCAAATTATTATTTTCATAGACAGATTTCTATGCTCAGGGATGCATAATGCCAAAAAAAAATACACAAGTATCAATAAATACCAAAAAGCTAAATGTACAGCACAAGGAAGGAATCCACAAACAAGAAAACATTTAACAGCTCCCGTCTTCTAAAAGCCATTTTATCTGCTTTATAAACATTTACTGCTTCAGTACACTCTGAGCGAGTAAGGCTCGCCAGATCTCCCACTCCAAACCCTACCATGAAAACACAATCAACTGTCCCGACTCCTTCAGGCAATCAGGAAGATCTGGGAGAATTATTAGAAACTGATGTCCGCAAGACAAGGAGTTTGAAAAAGATAAACAGTGTGCTCGCAGGTAAGTTAAAGAAAAAAGGGAGAGAGAACCCGGAAAATTGGTAAAGAAGTTGGTCGGAAGGTTAGAGGGAGGCGAGGCCGATGTCCGGTTCTAAGAGGACGGCACTGCAGGGGCAGGCAGCAATTAACTGGGCATTTGGAAATACTAAGAGTTCTCTGAGAGACCTGACCCGGGCAGAAGACACAAGAACGCTGATACGTGGTTGAGACAAGACACGCGGGGGTGGGGCCCGCCCCGCTAAATCCCAGGTTCCCTGAATGAGCCCTCAAAAGAGGATCTCTGCCCGAGAAAGTCAATGGGTTCAAGAAGGCCCGCATCCGCCGGACAATGCCGCCGCACGGAACGCCGCTCTGCGCTCAACCTCCCGGTCCAAGGCCTCGGGGTCGGCCCTCAAGAAGTCGGAGCAGCCCCTGGGGCTCCCGGCCCCTCCTGGCCCAACCTCTCCGTCCTCTCTTCTCACCCCCCACAGCCTTAAATCAGACCCCTGGGGATGACAGGAAGCTTCCGGCCGAGCGCCCGCGGTAGCGGCAGGGCAAAAGAAGCAATACGTTCTCAGCGCCACGAGTGACACTCACCGGCCCGAAACCTCGAATGAAACCAGCAGCTCCGGGGGCGGCGGCAGCAGTGGCAGCAGGAACCGAACATCCAAAATGGCGGCTCCCTCAGCCTCACCACCGCTACTGCAGGCGGAGGGATCCTTAGGAAGGAGGGAGTTTTTAACGAACTTCACACACTATTGCAGAAACTCCGGTGCCTATCTTCTCCTCCTGGTTGATTCCGCGTTGCCACACTGCAACTTCTCGTGCCTTCCCTCTCAGATTATCCAGGAACTCGGATCCTGCCGAGGACTATTTGCCAAGGAGGAAGCGACTGCTCCTGGCGGAGCGACGCAAAGCGTAGCAAGAATCGGGGCTGTCTCTGATGACGTGAGACGCTGCTGCCGAGTCACCGCTGAGATGAGTCTGAGCGAGAAAGATCCGGCCGACCCTGGAGCGGACGGACATTGGTTCCGCTTAGCTGGAGGGGGCTGGGCTACCAGGAAGCGGCGGGGACACCTGAAGGGGGCGGAGTAGTTAAGGTAGCCAAGGAAGTGGGAGAGGCAGGTGGGGGCGGAGAACACTAACCCAGGCTGAACGGTCTCAATCCATAAGATGCCAAACTCCTTCCTATCCCCTTTGAGACTTTAACTTTCTTTTTGCTGTAACTTCAGAAGCATGCTCCAAACAGGCTGGGATTCTATGGTTTTATAGTATACTGTATGGTATCATATGGTATCATAATGGTTTTATGGCAACATATTTTATGAAAAGAGAGGATGATTCGGAAGAATGGATTCCAAGCCCAGTACCGCTCGCTCTTCATGCATTGGACAAGTCATTTGAACTCTCCACGACTTCAGTTTCCTCACGTGTAAAAAAAAGATTTGGACTGATGATAGCAAAACTCCTTCCAGAATGGGCTTTCTGTCTATGACTCCATCCATGAACTAACGGCTAGAGCCAAAGAAAACCTAACCATACAGTTCTTGGCTTGATAAATAATTACTAACATCTGACACAAGTCTTTTCCATGAGAATGTAAAGAGGGCCCAGATATCTTGGCCCATTTAAATGAAAGGTGACCTACCTAGACTAAAATCCTCCAGATAGTTTGGAAACAATACAGTAAAACACAGCACCGGGCTGGATGCCCAAGAACCACAAATCTCGAGTTTAGGACCTGAGTGTAAAAGATAGGAGGATGCACTTTTTCCTTACACAGTCGATATTCATGCAGTGAACTTTTAAAAAATCGAACTAGATAGGCTTACCTGTACAGTTTTGTCCTTGAACTACTGGGGCTTGGCAAGTGGCTGAAAAGAAAGGAGCCTGAGGGTGTGGTAATTATCATTTTTATTGTTAAATATTGATATCACATCATTCATAGGACACTTTCATACGCATAATGTAATTTGACGTGCTGTACAACCTCCTGAGTTAGACTAGAAGCATAAGGGCAGGTGCAAAGAAACTGACTTGCTAATTTGACTCAAGTCCTCTTCCTTACTCCACTAGGGTTCTTCTTACAAATTAGCAAACAGTACCTACCATCTGCCCTGCCCTCACCATGCTACACACACACACACACACACACACACACTCAGGACAGTCAGCCCAGAACAACTGGTTTTCAGAGCAGAATGCTTATGGAATTCAGACACTCTGCCACACTACTATACTATGCAGTCCAGGATCTCATGGTCATGGCTAGTAAATAGTGGTTTCATCCTATGATACAAGTTCCTCTGAGGTGGAATGCGATGTAACTTAGTTTCCATAAAAGTAAGAAATTGCGGTCTGCAAAGCAAAGCAGTGTTAGCAGAAGTACTCTGTTGAATGTCATATAAATTGCTTAGGCTGGGCACAGTAGTTCATGCCTGTAACCCTAGTTAGTACTCTGGGAGACCAAGGCAGGTGGATCACTTGAGCTCAGGAGCTCAAGACCAACCTGAGCAAAAGCAAGATCCCTTCTCTAAAAATAGCCAGGTGTTGTGGCAGGCACCTGTGGTCCCAAGTACTTGGGAGGCTGAGGCAGGAGCATCTCTTCAACCCAAGAGTTTGAGGTTTCTGTGAGCTATGATGATACCACAGCACTCAACCAAGGGTGACAGAGTGAGACTGTCTCACATAAATAAATAATATTGCTTAGATGTCAAATTTAAATGTTTACCACATTGCGAACCACAAAAGAAAAATTAGACTGGGCACAGTGCCTCATGCTGGTAATCCTAGCACTCTGGGAGGCCAAGGCAGGTGGATTCCTTGAGCTCAGGAATTTGAGACCAGCCTCCTGAACAAGCG
>NW_003852442.1:10775164-10777298 GCF_000181295.1 Otolemur garnettii
TCATGCTGGTAATCCTAGCACTCTGGGAGGCCAAGGCAGGTGGATTCCTTGAGCTCAGGAATTTGAGACCAGCCTCCTGAACAAGCGAGACCCTGTCTCTACTAAAAATAGAAAAACCAGCCAAGTATTGTGCTGGGCTCCTGTAGTCCCAGCTATGGAGGAGGCTGAGGCAAGGAGATTACTTGAGCCCAAAAGAAAGAAGTTGCTGTGAGCTATGACCCTATGGCACTCCACCCATGGCAACAGAGTGAGACACTGTCTCAAAAAAAAAAAAAGAAGAAGAAAAAAAAAATTAAATCATCATCTTAAAAAGAGGAAAGAGCTTTTTTCTACCATGCCAAGTGGCAGAGCACTAAAGAGAAAATGGCAACATTAAAAAACGTACACTCACCCAGCATTTTTTTTACTTTATTTCTCTTTATTTACAATTTATGATTACCAAAACTCTCCCCCAGGGAATTGAAAATTAAAAGCAATTGCCCCAATATATAGCATAATCATATTATCTTGAGATCTTTGGTTTCTGTGGCTAGTGATTAAAGTTTAGGAAGGCTTATTCCCCGTCTTCTCAAACATAATCTCTACTTCCAGATAAATAAATTACAGCACATCCATAAAAAAAGAACTACTATGCAGCCAATAAAATGAGATTACTAACTCTTTCTTTATCATCATGGTATGGCAGACTTCAAAACAATTTTATAAAATGAGCTTATAGGGTGGTGCCTATGGCTCAGTGAGTAGGGCGTCAGCCCCATATACCGAGTGTGGCAGGATTGAACCCAGCCCTGGCCAAATTGCAACAAAAAATAGCCGGGCATTGTGACGGGCACCTGTAGTCCCAGCTACTCGGGAGGCTGAGGCAAGAGAATCGCTGCCTAAGAGCTGGAGGTTGCTGTGAGCTTTGATGCCACAGCACTCTACCGAGGGCGACAAAGTGAAACTCTGTCTCTAAAAAAATAAACAAATAAAAATAAAATGAACTTGTCAAAATTATATATGTACATAGAAAAAAGGTGAAGGACAAAACTTAAATGAAAAAATGGCGATCTTTGGACGGTGGGATTATAGAGATGTTTATTTTCATTATGTTCTATTTTACATTGAGCATACTATACTTCTATTTGAAAAAAATCCTTATAAGAAAATACAGTCTAATGGATTTTTGTTTTTCAAACAGGAACAGCCTGAGAGGATTAAAAAAAATTCTAGGAAGAGATAATGCCTGGGAGAAAAGATAATTATTTTTATGGTTTTGTTTATTATTGATAACTTGCATGCTTCAATTTAACAAATGATAACAACAAGAAACAAAACTGAAGTGTTGGCGAGACATGGTGGCTCATGCCTGTAATCCTAGTACTCTGGGAGGCAGAGGCAGGTGGATTGCTTGAGCTCCAGAATTTGAGACCAGCCTAAGCAACAGTGAGACCAGACTTCCATCTCTACTAAAAGCAGAAAAATTAGCTAGGCGTTGCAGCAGGACCCTGTAGTCCCAGCTACTCAGGAGGATTAAGCAAGACAATTGATTGAGCCCAAGAGTTTGAGGTTGCTGTGAGCTATGATGCCGTGGCACTCTACCCAAGTGACAGAATGAGTCTCTGTTGCAAAAAAAAAAAAAAAATACTGAACAGTCATTGGCCAGGAGTCAAAACACTTAGATTCCAATCCTGGCTGGGTTAAACTCATTTTGTGCCCTGAGCAAGGTGTCTAACATCTACAGACTTGTTTACTCAGCTTTCCAGTATTTATTTATGTCTTGCCTGTTCCAAAGTAGCTTTAAAGAGGCTTGTTATCTACAAGGCATCAGATACATGAAAGCACTTTGAAAACTATAAAGCATCATAAGAGTGTAAGTATAAAAACTTTTTGTACCACTTCACAGTTCAACTAAGGCATTTACTGACTGCCAACCATAAGTAATAGTAGTTCATTGTGACTTACAAGTTACAGAAGTACTTTCGTATCATTGATTCATGTGCTTTATTCCCACCATGACCTTATAAACCTCACAGACATTAGAACAATACTTAAAAGCATTGTATTTGGGGGCGGCGCCTGTAGCTCACTCAAAGGAGTGGGGTGCCGGCTCCATATGCTAGAGATGGCAGATTCAAACCCAGCCCCGGCCAAA
>NW_003852442.1:10777897-10779288 GCF_000181295.1 Otolemur garnettii
AAAAAAAAAAAAGAAAGAAAGAAAGAAAAATAGAGCATGAGTTTCTGGTCTAGAATCCCTGAATTAAAAACTCTGCTCTGTCTTGTTTATGTGACCTTAAGCAAGTTACTTAACATCTCTGAATACATCTGAACTTCAGTGTGCCCATCTATAAAATGGGGCTAATTGGGATCTTAGGGCTGGTATGATAATTTTTTTCTTTTTTTAATTTTTTGTTTGGTATCATAATTAAATTAGCTGATACCTTGAAAGCATTGAGAACAGCAATTGACATGTATCAAGAGTTCAGTAAATATTATCTCTCTTTAGGATAAACATTATCATCCTCGTTTTAGAGATAAGGAAACAGGCACTCAGAAAGATTAAATGACTTGACACATTCTCGTATATCAGAGAGCAGACTCAAATCTAAATCTTCCAACTTTGGATTTTTGTCTTCCAACCAGCAGCCATTCAGTCAACATGCTGTCTATTCTTTCCACTGTGAGACACTGTGGACAAGAATCTGGACTAGACATTGCATAAGTGACTGCCCTCTACCCCAAGCCAGGCCTGGTGGCATGTGCCTATTGTCCCAGCTACTCAGAAGGCCGAGGCAGGAGGATCATTTAAACTCAGGAACCCAGGAGTCCAACTGTAGCCTGGGCCATAAAGCAAGACCCCATCTCTAAAGAAAGAGAGACTACCTTTGCCCTCCAGGAGTTTTCATTGAGGAAAATTACAAATCCAGAAATATAAAAAAGCCAGTGATACTATTATTCAGCAGATAAATCCTTGTTCAAAAAAAAGCAAAAACAAAAAAGAGGTCACTGGGAGGCAGAGCAGTGAAAGAGGGCTTTTTGGAAAACGTGTATCGGTTGGAATCTGTGGTACTAGAAGGGCTTAGGGATGCAGTGAGTCTCTTAAGTGACTTGATTAGCATCAGCAGCTGAAGCCTATGTGACCTTTATGCAGATGGAGAAAGCTCACTCTGAAGAAATGTGGGCAGCATCTTTCACAAGGAACTCCTCCTGCCAGAGACTTCAGCCAAGGAAGGAGTGTGAAGAGGGGCACAGCCCTGTAGGAGATACAATGATGTGAGTCAAAGAGGCGGTTCCACTGGCCTGTTTTGTTATTGTTCAAGTCACATGAACCTATAAGAAGCCCGAGAGTGGGAGAAAAATTGGTCTTTCTGATGTCGTTTGTGTAATGTTTCCACAAAAAGCATTTTCACAATTCTTTTAAGCACGATTCCTAATCACACTTCATTCTGAGCTGAGACGAAGGTTTAGGAGTTAACTCTTCAGTTATGACAAAAGCTAGAAACGATGTAAAAATTAAAATTCCAACAGTCGGCTTGGCGCCTGTGGCTCAAATGGCTAGGGCGCCAGCCACATACACCTAAGGTGGCG
>NW_003852442.1:10779590-10781531 GCF_000181295.1 Otolemur garnettii
GTCTCAAAAAAAAAAAAAAAAAAAAAAATTCCAACAGTCAACTCCATCCTCTCTCGTGAATCTCTTACTAGAAGCGCTACTACATGATCCCCAAAGGTGAAGACCAAAGACCAGAGGACAAAACATCCTGCCAACTCCCCTCTTTGCTTTAGACATTTTTTAAAGAGGCAGCCCAAAGGGCCACTGGAGATACTTTATGTCCCAAACTTTTGCTTTTCTGTACAGTAATTATTCTTTGCTTGTAAACAATTCTATATTATGTTGGCATCTTGGAGGGAAAACCTCACCAGGTATGAAACCACAATCAACTCCGACCCCAGATGGAGGAAATGGGAAGACAAAACTGAGATCACCAGAGGAGGATCAACCATCCAGAAACAGAGCAGGACTTCTGACTCATTGTTTTCTACTCACGTACTGTAATTATAATTTTTTAATATGGGCACCATTGAGCCAGGTAAGGTGATGCCTACCTATAGTCCCAGTGGCTCGGGAGGATCCCTTGAGCCCAGGAGTTTAAGACCAACCTGGGCAACACAGTGAGACTTTGTCTTTAAAAAAAAAAAGTGGCACAATTTGCCTAGAAGAATCCATGGTAAGTTGTTCTTGTTTTCCTGAAGGTGCATAGCCTCATCTTTATTCCTCTAAAATCAGCCCTATAAGTTGCTTAAAATTAGCCTAGAAAGGCTCGAGGCCTGTAGCTCAAGCAGCTAAGGCACCAGCCACCTACACCAGAGCTGGCGAGTTCAAATCCAGCCCAGGCCTGCCAAATAACAATGACAACTACAACCAACTGGGCATTGTGGCGGGCACTTGTACTCCCAGCTACTTGGGAGGCTGAGGCAAGAGAATCGCTTAAGCCCAGGAGTTGAAGGTTGCCGTGAGCTGTGATGGCACAGCACTCTACCCAGGGTGACAGCTTAAGGCTCTGTCTCAAAAAAAAAAAAATTAGCCTCCAAGAAGTGTTGGGACATCCACAGTAACTTGTAGAAGCCAGTTTCTGGTGCCCAGCTCAAGAAATGCCAAACTCTTTCCCTACCAAGCCCTTCCCACCTGCCAGAGGAGGGTTTAAGACACCAGCCGGTGCCAGTATGAAACACCTAACTTTTTTTTTTTTTGAGGCAGAAGCCTCAAGCTGTCCCCCCTGGATAGAGTGCTGTGACATCACAGCTCAGAGCAACCTCCAACTCCTGGGCTCAAGTGAGTCTCCTGCCTCAGCCTCCAGGTAGCTGGGACCACAGGCGCCCACCACAATGCCCAGCTATTTTTTTTTGGTTGCGGCCGTCATTGTTGTTTGGCAGACCAGGGCTGAATTTGAAGCCTCCACCTTGGGTGTACGTGGCTGGTGCCTTAGCCACTTGAGCCACAGGCGCAGAGCCGAAACACCTAACTTCTGAGGAGAGGCAGTCAGCTCCTTATGAAAGTGGATTTTGGATTTAAAGTTCCTCCCTCTAACTCTATGTTTTTTGAATAAACTTGATTTTTGTGTAGAGTAGAAAATCATTTTTTATTTTTAGAGATGGGGTCTTGCTATGTTGCCCAGACTTGGCTAGACTTGAACTCCAAGCAATCCTCCCAGCACTCACTATGATTTCCTTGGATCTATGGGATAAATTATGGTTCTTGGCCATTTCTATCAGATACCGTTCCAGTAGAACATGAGATGGATTGTTCACATGGAATTTACACATCAGCTGCAAAATAAAGTACACAACAGACTTGGTAACATACATATAAGAAACAAAAAAGGGTTAAGTGTTTTTTATCTTTTTTTTTCTTTTGAGGCAAAGTCTTACTCTATTACTCTAGGTAGAGTGCCATGGTGTCAGAGCTCACAGCAATCTCAAGCTCTTGGGTTCAAGCAATCCTATTGCTTCAGCCTCCAGAAAAGCAGGGATTGCAGGTGCACCCGGATAGTTTTTCTATTTTTTTTTTTTTTTT
>NW_003852442.1:10782223-10783856 GCF_000181295.1 Otolemur garnettii
CTCTACCCAGGGGGATAGCTTGAGGCTCTGTCTCAAAAAAAAAAAATTCTCTGTTGTCTAAGACATACAATAATAGCTTTCCCTTTTCTGCAGTTTGAGTTACCCACAGACAACTACAGTCTGAAAATGTTAAATGAATAATTCCAAAAATGAACAATTCATAAGTTTTAAATTGTGTGCCATTCTGAGTAGTGTGATGAAATCTCACTCCATCCTACCTGGGATATGAGTCATCCCCTTGCCTAGCATACCCATGCTGTACACTGCCCACCTGTTAGTCACTTAGTAGCTGTGGGTTAACAGATTGACTGTCAAGACATTGCAGTGCTTGAGTTTGAGTAGTTTAGTTAACAAGGCATTGCAGTGCTTGAGTTTGAGTAACTTAGTTTCCTTAACAGGGACCCTGAAGCACAAGAGTAGTGATGGCAATTCAGATATGCCAAGAGAAGCTGTAAAGTGCTTCCTTTAAGTGAAAAGGTGAAAGGTTTGGATTTAAGGAAAGGAAAAAAATTGTATGCCGAGGTTGCAAAGATATACGGTAAAAACGAAACTTCTTCTCTGTGAAATTATGAAAGAAAATGAAATTTATGCTAATTTTGCTGTAGCACCTCAAAGTGTGAAAGTTACAGCCACAATGTGTGATATGAGAGTCATTAGAACAGAAAAGGCATTAAATTTGTGGGTGGAAGGTATGAACAGAACATATTTTGGTTTAATACTATCAGGCATCCACCAGGGATCTTGGTAGTACCCTCTATATAAGGAGGGGCTACAATGTAATTCAGCAACAAGGAGGGGCCCTACTTATGTTATAAGATAGCCCTATTCTAGAGTTAAGGAACTTCAAACAAAGCAAAAGAATAAGAAGAAAATAAATATAAAAATGTTTTGCACCAATAATTCTATTTTGTGGCTGGGCGAGATGGCTCACACCTGTAATCTGAGCACTCTGGGAGGCCGGAGGCAGATGGATTACTTGAGCTCAGGAATTCAAGACTAGCCTGGGCCAGAGCAAGACCTGGTCTCTAAAAATAGCCAGGCGTTGTGGTGGGCACCTGTAGTCCCAGCTGCTTGGGAGGTTGAGGAGAGAGGATTGCTTCAGGCCAGGACTTTGAGGTGCCTGTAAACTATGACCCCATGGCAATAGAGTGTCTCAAAAAGAAAAGAATTCTACCTTGTAGTATTTGAATTATGTCAGAGGTGACATTCAACATATTGAATAAGCAGTACGCCGTGACACTAATCAGAATGGACACCTTGAATTGCAAGATGCCCACCAGCCTGAAACAACTGCTGAATCCAGATCTCTGTGTTCCAGCTGCATGTCAGTCCTGAATTATGTAAGTGTGGTCATGATGTCATATGTTCAAAAGTTGAAACTTCTGGCTCGGCGCCTGTGGCTCAAGTGGCTAAGGCGCCAGCCACATACACCTAGGTGGCGGGTTCGAATCCCCAGCCCCGGCCCACCAAACAACTATTATGTCTGCTATCAAAAAATTGTCGGGCGTTGTGGCGGGCACCTGTGGTCCCAGCTACTAGGGAGACTGAGGCAGGAGACTCACTTGAGCCCAGGAGTTGGAGGTTGCTGTGAGCTGTGATGCCACAGCACTCTACCCAGGGGGATAGCTTGAGG
>NW_003852442.1:10784178-10791654 GCF_000181295.1 Otolemur garnettii
CTTGGTATATGGGGCCGGTGCCCTACCCACTGAGCCACAGGTGCCACCTCAAAACTTACTTGTAAACTTCTTTCATTCTGCACAAAATTATGTGTTCTGAGTTTCCTCAGCTTTTCCCAGACTTCTTGGTTTAGAAAAAGATGTCTCTGGAGAGAGACATACAGTTCCTGAGAGCCAACAGTTCCAGTCTCATTGGTTGGACACACTTGGCCATATTCTTGGCTGTATTTTGCACACAGCTGATTTAGCCACTTCCCGCAAACTGTCACCAAGAAAGAAAGGCAGAATTCACCAAATTGAGACAAATCGGCTTGAACAACAGAAAGAGCAAAAATCACTTTCACTGTCATGTTACCTCATCGGTATTCTGTTCTTTTGGCATCAAAACAAAAATAACAATAAAACACTTTGCTTTGCTTTAAGTATCTGATAAAACTTAAGACCTCTTCCCAGCTACTCGGGAGGCTGAGGCAAGAGAATCACCTAAGCCCAAGAGCTAAAGTTTGCTGTGAGCAGTGACGCCATGGCACTCTACTGAGAGTGATAAACTGAGACTCTGTCTCTAAAAAAAAAAAACTTAAGACCACTAATTCTAAATACCTTATAAATCTCCTCCCCAAAAGAAACTCACTTTTTAAGTTTTGTTTTAGTTAAGGCTTTTTTATTTTTCTACCATTGCCATGAAAAAAATATATTTATTTTTCACTTAAAAAGACTAACAAAAGCAAATACTTTTTTGGTTATCCCTATGAGAAGAAAAGAATTCCCCAATAATTCTGCAATTCCAAATAAGTAACCATAATGACAGCCTCACTTGCAATTATGTCACAGGCAGTTAGAACTGGTCAAACTTACTATTTTCAACTCAGAGACCTCTGACTACAATCGAGGAGGTAGATACAGATTCAGCCAGACCAGAATCTAGTTCTCTAAGAAAAGCACAAAATTGGGCGGCGCTGTGGCTCAGTGAGTCGGGCGCCGGCTCCATATACCCAGGGTGGCGGGTTCAAACCCAGCCCCGGCTAAACTGCAACAAAAAAATAGCCAGGTGTTGTGGCAGGCACCTGTAGTCCCAGCTACTCGGGAGGCTGAGGCAAGAGAATCACCTAAGCCCAGAGGTTGCTGTGAGCTGTGACTTCATGGCACTCTAATAAGGGCAACAAAGTGAGACTCTGTCTTTAAAAAAAAAAAAAAAAAGAAAAGCACAAAATTATAAAACTTCTCAGGGTTTATGTCTCCCTTTTTACCCTACTGCCAAGGTAGCCCTTGGACAATGTTCATAATACAATGAATGTTAAATAATTAAAAAAATAAAATTGTAATATGAACCTATATGTAAATATATGTGTGTATGCACACATATGTATGTTTACACATACACAGTTATGTGTAGATATACATCTATAGACTGAAAGGAAAGATACCACAATTTTGTTTTTTGGCCATTTTTGGCCAGGGCTGAGTTTGAACTCGCCACCTCTGGCATATGGGACCAGTGCCCAACCCTTTTGAGCCACAGGCTCCGACCCAATTCTTTTTTTTTTTTTTTTTTTTTTTTTTGATACAGAGCCTCAAGCTGTCCCCCTGGGTAGAGTGCCATGGCATCACAGCTCCAGCAACCTCCAACTCCTGGGCTCAAGCGATTCTCCTGCCTCTGCCTCCCAAGTAGCTGGGACTACAGGTGCCCATCACAACACCCAGCTATTTTTTGGTTGCAGCCATCTTTGTTGTTTGGCAGGCCCGGGCTGGGTTCAAATCCGCCAGCTCAGGTGTATGTGGCTGGCGCCTTAGCCTCTTGAGCAACAGGTGCCGAGCCAAGATACCACAATTCTTATCTCTGGATCTGGAGATAAATCGTGTTTGCCCTGGGAGATAGCAAGCCTGCTGAACACACTTGCTGGTAAGGGACAAAGTATGTGATGGAACTACTAAAAGAAGATTTCACATGCTCAATTTGCTAGTCTGTTTGATGATCCTTGGGTTTCCCTTGTTTGGACAACTTGGGCAGGGGAGCTTAGAAAGTATCTTAGAGGGGAATGTGTGGAATTTGTTGTTGAGACCAACTCCATTCAGGTGCCCTGGGTGCTGTAAGGAAACCAGCTATTAGGACAACAGCCTGCAGGTTAATTACTCCTTGAAGAGTGTGGTGGAAAATATAGCAGGATGAAGATCTCTCCCAAAATGCAGGCATGCAAAAGACGCTTGGACCTCTCAACATTCTCTTTGTGGAATCTATTTACTACTTGGGGTGATCACACCAAGCATGTCTCCTGTTCTACTGCAAAGGCCTTTGAGGAGCTTTACCAGAGCTTTGCCACCTGGCATCAACGAGATGCTCTTTCTCACCTGGGCACCTGGAAACTAGCAGGAAGAAATCCCTACAGTTACAGACTAAAGATGTAAATGCAGCGGAAGGATTTTTCTGAGAAATTACAACACACATTGGATAAAAAAAAAAAAATAAAATGAAATTCTGTTTGACTTCGAGACCATAACACTTGCAGTGAGGCAAACTTCTGACCCAGATCAACAAACTCCTCGCTGTCTCTCCCAGGCAATGAATGGCCTTTAACTTTGAGGCTTTCAAAGACTTGTCAGAACCTGTCATGTGCTGCAACAAATGTAGGAGCTTCTGGGTGAAAAACCAAAGTAATCCAGGAAATTCCTTTACCTCCCTCTAATTTGCCCACAAGTTCTTTAATGAAGAACTCTGATGTTCTTTTTATGTCCTCCCACACATAAAACTAATAGATGTGCATAAACTTCCTTTGCCTCAACATATTAGCACATTCATTAGCAGGATTCCCCAGAGCTTTTTTTTTTTTGAGACTGAGTCTCACTTTATGCCCTCACTAGAGTGGTCTGGCGTCATAGCTCACAGCAACCTCAAACTGTTGGGCTCAAGTGATTCTCTTACCTCAGCTTCCCAAGCAGCTGGCACTACAGGTGCCCACCACAATGCCTGCCTATATTTAGAGACTGGGTCTTGCTCTTGCTCAGGCTGGTCTTGAACTCCTGAGCTTCAGCCTCCCAGAGTGCTAGGATTACAGGTGTGAAAGACCGTGCCTGGCCTAAATCAGCCAATTTTGTAAAATACAGTAGAACCTCTGTAAGTTGACTACCCAAGGGACTATAACAAACTGGTCAACATACAGAGGTGGTCAACATAAAAAATTAGGCCTTCGGTAAATGCATACATGTAGTGCATGTTTGGTCTTTGAAAATTGGGTCAACTTAAGGAAGTGGTCAACTATGGAGGTTCTATGTTCAAGTTTTTTGTTTGTTTGGTTGGTTTGTTTGTTTGTTTGGAGTTTCACTCTGTCATCCTGGCTAGCATGCCCTGGCATCAGCCCAGTTTCTGGGTTCAAGCAATCTTCCTGGGTTCAACCCAGAGTTGAACTCCTGAGTTCAAACAATCCTCCTGAGTTCAACCCAGAGTTAAACTCCTGAGTTCAAGAAATCCTCCTGCCTCAGTAGCTGGGATTACAGGCGCTTGCCACAATCTCCAGCTAATTTTTTTAGAGACAGAGTTTTGGAATCTCTCTCCTGTTTGGGCTGGTCTCTAACTTCTGACCTCAAGTGATTCTCTGGCCTCAGCCTTGGCCTCCCTGATTGCTAGCATTACAAGAGTGAGCCATCCTTGAATTTGGTTTTTTAAAATGACTCTTTGGGCAATGTATTCTCTTGAAGCAGGAGTAGTTGAGTAAAATATCAGGTTATGGCCAGGCCTGGTGGCTCATACCTATATTCCTAGCACTCTGGGAGGCCAAGGCCATTAGATCACTTGAGCTCAGGAGTTCAAGATCAGCCTGAGCAACAGCGAGACCCTGCCTCTAAAAATATAGCCAAGCATTGTAATGGGCATCTATAGTCCCAGCTACTCAGGAGGCTGAAGCAAGAGGATCTCTTGAGCCCAAGAGTTTAAGGCTGCTGTGAACTATGCTGCCATGGCAGTCTATTAAGGGTGACAAAGTAAGACTCTGTCTAAAGAACAAAAACAGGCTCAGTGCCTATAGCATAGTGGTTACGGCACCAGCCACATGCACTGAGGCTGGCGGGTTCAAACCCAGCCTTGGCCTGCTAACCAACAATGACAACTGCAACAAGAAAATAGCCAGGCATTGTGGTAGGTGCCTATAGTCCCAGCTACTTGGGAGGCTGAGGCAAGAGAATCACTTAGCCCAAGAGTCTGAGGTAGCTGTGAGCTGTGATGCCATGGCACTCTACTAAGGGCGACATAGTGAGACTCTGTCTCAAAAAATAAAAAAATATGAAATGAATACAAACAAAAAACCTCCTAGATTTGAGCAGTTCTCCTACCTCAGGTTCCCAAGTGGCTGGGACTACAGGTGGGACACCACCATGCCCAGAAAATGTTTCTTTTTTTTTTTTTTGAGACCAAGCCTCAAGCTATCTACCTGGGTAGAGTGCCGTGGCATCAGATCTCACAGCAACCTCCAACTCCTGGGCTCAAGTGAGTCTCCTGCCTCAGCCTCCCAAGTAGCTGGGACCACAGGCGCCTGCCACAACGCCTGGCTATTTTTTGGTTGCAGCCGTCCTTCTTGTTTGGCGGGCTGGATTCGAACCTGCCACCTTGTGTGTACGTGGCTGGCGCCTTAGCCAATTGAGCCACAGGCGCCAAGCCAATGTTTCTTTTTTTTTGTAGAGATGTTCTTTTTTGTATATTTTTATTTTAATATGGGGTTGGGTTGTCTTGCTGTGCTACTCAGGCTAGTCTGGAACTCCTGAGTTCTAGCAGTCCTCCCCCCAGAGGACCACTCCCAGAGTGCTAAGGTTATAGGTAGGAGCCACCATGCCTGGCACGAGGTAGTTGAAACTGAGATAAACACAAAGCTCAGTACGTGGAAGGGAGTCTAGCTAAATCCAAAGCAGGAAAATGGTTTTTGCTCTAGACATCTCAGGGAAAAAATCATGGCAGTACTGGACTGGTTTCAGGTAAAAGCTGAAATGCTGTTATACAAGTATCAGTAAATAATTATTGTGTGGCCAGATAATAGTTTGTGTTACAAATAGAACTCTGGAGTGATAGAAGGTCAAGGTTGTTATCTTCTTTCAAAAAAGATAATCCTAGCACTCTGGGAGGCCAAAGCAAGAAGATCCCTTGAGCTCAGGAGTTCAAGACCAGCCTGAGTAAGAGCCAGACCCCATCTCTACTAAAAACAGAAAAAAATTAGCCAGACGTTGTAGTGGGCACCAGTAGTCCCAGCTACTCAGGAGGCTGAGGCAGGAGGATCACTTGAACCCAGGAGTTTGGGGTTGCTATGAGCTAGGCTGATGCCATGATACGCTAGCCTGGGTAATACAGTGGAACTCTGTCTCAGAAAAAACAAACAAACAAACAAAAAGAATAAATTCAGAGAACACAGGTCTAATTTATTTTATTAATCTCAAATCATGTGTTTAAATGTGTTCATTTTTGGCTTGGCACCTGTAGCCACATACACCAGAGCTGGTGGGTTTGAATCTAGCCCAGGCTGACTACAGCCAAAAAAATAGCTATGCATTGTGGCAGGTCCCTGTAGTCCCAGCTACTTGGGAGGCTGAGGCAGGAGAATTGCTTAAGCCTAAGAGTTTGAGGTTGCTATGAGCTGTGATGCCATGGCACTCTACCAAGGGCAACATAGTGAGACTCTGTCTCCTAAATAAATAAATAAATAAATGTGCTTATTTGTAAAACCAATATAGGCACCCCCTATGTTACAAACATCCAACTGACATAAGATTTGCACTTAACAAACAAGGGCTATTGCAGGTAATAGGTAAAAGTACCTGTTCAAACTTACATACACATTCAACATAAGAATAAACCTATAGAACCTACCTTGTTCATAACCTAGGGGCTGCCTGTACTGCCTCAGCTCAGTGACTGATGCCTGTAGTCCTAGCACTCTGGGAGGCTGAGGTAGGAGGATCACTTCAGGCTAGAAGTTAGAATCCAGCCTGACTAACAGTGAAACCTCCCCTCTACAAAAAATAGAAATATTAGCCAGGTGTGTGCCTGTAATGCCTGTTATTTAGGAGGCTGAGGCAGAAGAATTGCTTGAACCCAAGAGTTGGAGGTTGCAGTGAGCTATGATTACCCCCCTGAGGGTGCTAGCCAGGGCAAGAGAGTCACACTGTCTCAAAAAAAATGGAGGTGGCGCCTGTAGCTCGAGCGGCTAAGGCTCCAGCCACATACACCAGAGCTGGCTGGTTCGAATCCAGCCCGGGTCTGCCAAACAACAATGACAACTACAACCAAAAAATAGCCAGGCATTGTGGCGGGTGCCTGTAGTCCCAGCTACTTGGGAGGCTGAGGCAACAGAATTGCTTAAGCCCAGGAGTTTGAGGTTGCTGTGAGCTGTGATACCACAGCACTCTACTCAGGGCAATAGCTTGAAAAAAAAATGGAAAGGATAATATTTATCAGGATAATAATATGTATGACTGGATTGTGAGAAGCAAATAAAAGAACATGTGACCAGTGCAGTGGCATGAACCTGCAGCACCAGCTACTGTGGAGGCTGAGGCAGAAGGATTGCTTGAACCCAGAAGTTCAATTCCAGCCTGGGAAACATAGCAAAACACTCCCCATATTAAAATTAAAAAAGGAAATCTGACAGGCTGAGGTGGGTGGTCTTGCTCAAGACCAGCCTGAGCTAGAGCAAGACCCTGTCTCTAAAAAATAGCCAGGAATTGTGGCAGGTGCCTATAGTCCCAGTTACTTGGGAGTCTGAGGCAAGAAGATGGCTTCAGCCCAAGAGTTTGAGATGGTTGTGAGTTATGATGCCACAGCACTCTACCAAGGGCATTAAAGTGAGACTTTGTCTAAAAATAAGTAAATGAATGAATGAATAAAAATAAAATAAAATGGGGCAGTGCCTATAGCTCAAAGGAGTAGGGCGCTGGCCCCATATGCCAGAGGTGCTGGGTTCAAGCCCAGCCCCGGCCAAAAAACTACAAATAAATAAATAAATAAAAATAAAATAAAATTAATTTAAAAAAGAACACGTGGGCATGAGGTTCAAAATTTACAAGGGCTGTTTACACCATCAATACCATCCTTATTGTTCATGGTAACATTAAAGAGTATCAATAATGGGTTTACCTAAATTTCTCCTGTTTGGGGTACTCTCCTTAGGCCTTTATGAATTAAATAATGCCCAAACAGCAGCAAGATCTCACTAAAGAACGCCCAAATATCAATTTGGAAGTTCGAATAACAGCTACCTTCTTACCAATAGAGTATGGTCATTCAGTAAAACTATTAACTGAGCACTTAGAGAAATGCATTTACCTGTAATACTAATTTCACCTTAACCCTTCCTCATAATCCGAGATCATCAGTTTTTCAGTTTGTTCAGGGGCTAACAGCTCACGTGACTCACTGGAATGAGGACAAAATAAAAGGCAACAGAAAATGAGTCAGATGGCTCGGCGCGCCAGCCCCAGCCCGGGCCTGCCAAACAACAATGA
>NW_003852442.1:10793133-10795685 GCF_000181295.1 Otolemur garnettii
AAAAAAAAAAAAAAATAGAAAAACTGAGGCAAGATGATTGCTTGAGCCCTAGCAGGAGGTTGCTGTGAGCTATGACACCACGGTACTCTACCCAGGGTAACAGCTTGAGACTGTCTCAAAAATAATAATAATAATAATAATTCAGAAAGATCTCAAGTATCGGGAGTGGTGCCTATGGCTCAGTGGGTAGGGCACCAGACCCATATACCGAGGGTGGCGGGTTCAAACCCAGCCCCAGCCAAACTGCAACAAAAAAATAGCTGAGCATTGTGGTAGGCACCTGTAGTCCCAGCTACTCGGAAGGCTGAGGCAAGAGAATTGCCTAAGCCCAGGAGTTGGAGGTTGCTGTGAGCTGTGATGCCACAGTATTCTATCAAGGGTGATAAAGTGAGACTCTGTCTCCAAAAAAAAAAAAAGATTTCAAGTACCTTATACCCAGTTTTCTCCAAAGATAACATCTTGCAAAACTGTAATAGAATACAGTAGAATACAACCAGGATCTTCATACTGAAAGTTAAGATATAGAATAGTCTTTGGAAACTTTTAAAATGGGTTTATCACTATAATATTTACCATTTTCCCACAAGTAACAAAGATTCCTGTAACTTCCAAAAGTACTAAGTAAGGACTTAGGTGATATTTCACTTTGGGCATTTTGTAGTGATCTGCTTGCCAAGGACTATTTATTCATTTTTTTTCAGGACTTTTTAATAACCAGTTGCAAGTTAGCCCAAAGGAGATCACCTTTGAAGGCAGAGCTGAACATTATTTCACCACATGATTCAGCAGCTCACAAATCACCTTGCTGAGCAAGCTTCTCAGAGAAAAAAGAAAGTTATCAGTATTATATAAGGCTGCAATTTTTTCACAAACACTTTATTCATTCAACAAGCCCCCTGCAATTCCTTATCACTCAGCAATGACCAGAATATATCTGTTTCTCTGTGAACCCATCCCTCAGCCATGCCTCCTGAAATTCAAATAAGGATTAGTTTATTCCGCTAGTTAGTATTTTTAACTGAGCGTCAATATTTATCTGAGAGTTCCTTAGGAAGTTTCTGGCAAAAATGAAAGTTATTGGTAAGTGTCTGAGGAAGTACACAAGAAAGGGAGGTTCCCCGCCCAAAATGACATATTGGCAACTTGTAGGGAAATCATAAGATCTCTCTCTAAATAAAAAATTAATGTAATTTCAAGGGAAAGTCCCTTTGGATTCTGGGAAGGTCATGTAACATTACAAGCATGTGGAAAGGAGAGCACAGAATTGTTCAAAGAAGTAGAAGAAACAGAAGCTTGAAAATTGTCCGTTTGGACATTCAGAACATCTTTCAAAAATTAACACCAGGCACCAAAAGCATGTCTAGACAAAGCTAAATCTATAAAGTATTTCTATATGTTAGTGTACGCTTGGGATTAGTTGGTGTTCTGCCCTTCCTAAAATGACACTTTCATTTGCTGAAGAATAGAATCAGGAAGAGATGACAATATAAAAAAAGCCCTCTGGCTCCTCTCATTATGCCACATCCGGTTTCCCAAGTTACCAGTGCTTTCTCCCTGGTTTAACCCCTAATGTCAAAAAGAGTTGGGATAGTGTTCTGAGTTTCTGCTGCCTGTTGTATGGGGCTGAAAAAATCAATGAAAACTGGGCAACAAGAACAACTGGTTTGAGACTCCTGCCGGTTTAGGGAGAAGCATACCCGGCCTCACAGTTTTATTATTGTTATTTTCTTTCCAACAGAGTAGCTCAAGCCTTCACAGCACAAAAATACAATCTACACACAGCAAAGGAATTCGGTAAGAATCCAGGGAAAGGGGAGAAGTGGACAAAACAGATGGAAGTTTAGCTTTTCAGTCCCTTAACATCCCAAGTACCTTTAAATGTCTCCCCTTTAATTCACAATTCGTTAAACTCAGTGAAAGTTGACTTCACCCGGAGAGAGACTGAACATAGGGCTAAGGTATTTCAAACTAGATCAGAGTAGAAATGAGGAAAGGGGAGCCAACAGTTAGCAAGGATCGTCTCCCAACTGGGGATAAACTAGGATATCTTTGTGAAGTTTCATTCAACGTCTGATAAACCAGTTTGGGGCATGAGAGCCTGGGTTTACTTAATATAAATAACTTAAATAGAAAATCATTCAGATTCTAGAGAATAATCTTTTTGGAAAAATGGGAGAACTGCCTTATTTGAGTGTCATATATCTAAAAAATTATATTAGCTTACTTATCACTAATATTCCTGTCAAACTGTTACTACAGTGCTTCCTACTGCCAACATGTATAACCAAGGAAAACGTGGGTGGCTCAGAGGAAAGAGTTCTGGAATGGGATACAGTAGAAATATGACCCACTCTTTTGGGAGTGCAGCACCAAACCAGGCAATCACCTGTTTCACCAATCAGAACACCTGTTTTTTATTTTTTTGAGACTGGAGCCTCAAGCTGTCCCCTTGGGTAGAGTACTGTGGCATCACAGCTCACAGCAACCTCCAACTCCTGGGCTCAAGTGAGTCTCCTGCCTCCGCCTCCCAAGTAGCTGGGACCACAGGCTCC
>NW_003852442.1:10796825-10797835 GCF_000181295.1 Otolemur garnettii
CCCCCCTTTTTTTTTTATAGAGACAGTCTTATTTTGTCGCCCTTGGTAGAGTGCTGTGCTGTCACACCTCACAGCAACCTCCAGCTCTTGGGCTTAGGCTATTCTCTTGCCTCAGCCTCCTGAGTAGCTGGGACTACAGGCACCCACCACAACTCCCAGCTATTTTTTTTGTTACAGTTGGCTGGGGCTGAGCTCGAACCTGCCACCCTTGGTATATGGGGCTGGAGCCTACTCACTGAGCTACAGGCACCGCCAAGTCTGACACCCTTAAAAGTCAGAATAAAAACTTCTACTGGAGGGCAGTTACCATAAGGTTTATTTGCGTAACAGGACCACCTTGCCAGCCAGGCTTCCTTTCTCCCTCCCATACCCATTCCACCAAAAAAACCCCACTTAGTCATTTGCTAAGACTCTTCTTCTTTTTTTTTGGGAGACAGTCTCACTCTGTTGCCCGGTCTAGAGTGCAATGATGTCAGCCTAGCTCACAACAACCTCAACTCCTGGGCTCAACTGATCTCCTGCCTGAGCCTCCTGAGTAACTGGGAGTAAAAACTAGCCACAACACCTGGCAATTTTTCTGTTTTTAGTAGAGATGAAGTCTCGCTCTTCTTCTTCTTTTTTTTGTAGTTTTTGGCCAGGGCTGGGTCTGAACCCGCTACCTCCGGCATATGGGCCGGTGCCCCACCCGCTTGAGACACAGGCACAGCCCAGTCTCCCTCTTCTTTAGGCTGGTCTCTCAAGTGTGAGTTCAAGCAATTGTCTCACCTCTGCCTCCCAGAGTACTAGGATTACAGGCATGAATCACCATGTCCAGCTGCCTTTCTTTTCTTAAAAGAGGACTCCTTGGCTCTGCACCTATGGCTCAAGTGGCTAAGGCACCATCTACATATAACTGAGGTGGCAGGTTCGAATCCAGCCTAGGCTGGCCAAACAACAATGATGGCTGCAACCAAAAAATAGCCAGGCATTGTGGCAGGTGCCTGTAGTCCCAGCTACTTGGGAGGCAGAGG
>NW_003852442.1:10799668-10813489 GCF_000181295.1 Otolemur garnettii
ACCACTTTTTTGAGATAGAGTTTCACTTTGTTGCCCTTGGTAGAGTGCCCTGGGGTTAGCGCTCACAGCAACTTCAAACTCTTGGGCTCAAGAGATCCTCTTGCCTCAGCCTCCTGAGTAGCTGGGACTCCAGGGGCCCCCCACAACACCCAGAGACGGAGACTCACTCTGAGCTCAAGCAATCCACCCGCCCCAGCTTCCCAGAGTGCTAGGATTACAGACCTGAGCCCATGTGCCTGCAGACCAATACTTTTTAACCAAACAAAAATCAATTGTTTATTGAAGAGTCTGCAGAAATTCGAAGGAAAGATATCCACTCAGAATCCAATCCTCTCCAGCAGTCAACCTTATTTTTTCTCATTTTTCTTGTTTTTGTGAAAAGTATGCATAACTACCTTTTTTGTGTGTGTAGTTGTAATGCAAACACAAATCCAACTGCACTTTTTTTCTTCAGTCTCACTCTGTCACCCTAGGTCAGGCATCCTCAAACTATGGCCAGCAGGCCACATGTGGCCCGCCTAGAACATTTATCTGGCCCAGCGGGTGTTTTTGCCACCGCTGCCTGTCCTGCTTAGCAGCTGACTCGTCCCGGGGCCCGCAGTCCGGCCCTTCAACGTTCTGAGGGACAGTGAACTGGCCCCCTGTTTAAAAAGTTTTTGGACCCCTGCGCCTAGGTAGAAGGGATCCACTTGCCTCAGCCTCTAGAATAGCTGGGACTACAAGCACCTGTCACAACCTCCGGTTAGTTTTTCTATTTTTAGTAGAGACGGGCCTCCCCCTGGCTCAGGCTGGTCTGGAACTCCTGAGCTCAGACGATCCACCCATCTTGACTTCCCAGAGTGCTAGGATTACAGGCGTGACCACCAGGTCTCATTTTTATTTTAACTTAAATTAATCAGATGTTCATAATGCTAGAAAGTAATGTAACGAATGATAACCTAATAACATTGCATCACGTAGTCAAAGCCCCTTACCACTAAAACCAAGTTGCTTCCCGTTGTGCTAAACCCCTCTCAACCTGAATCTCCCCTCTTTCAGGTCTCCCACTACTTACTTCGCTCTGCCCCTAGACCCCAAATCCCGCCCACGATCAAGGCCATTTCTCAACTCTTTGAGTTCCTATCTCCCCCTGGCTTCCCAGGAGGAATCTTCTTACTGCCCCGGGTCTGGGTGGTCTCGGGGTTCCCCAGGTTCCCAGGAGAAGGCTTTGCAAGTCCGGACCGGAAGTCCAAGAAAGGGGGGTCGCTGATGGCTACGCCCCAGGGTTCTGTTTGGGATTCCCCAGAATTTACTTAAGTGTAAAGACTGAGGGGTCACTGTGGGGTCAGAGTGAGGGGGCTAGGCTCAGCCCTAATCACGCGACCGGGTCCCATGGAAAGTAGCTTGCTTTCCCATCACCGAGAGCGCCGAAGGCGAGGCGGTGGTCAGCCTCCTCCCGTCCGGGGCAGTCCTGGGCGACCTTCTCTGGCCCGGGCCGTGACGCAATCTCTCCGCGCCAGGGGCGGGGCGAGCTTACGCCATCTCAGGGCGCCCGGCTGGGGGGGCGCTGGGTGTGGGGCGGCTCCGGGGCCGGGGATGGCGGAGGCCGCGGCTGCGGCGGCTCCGGGACTAGCGGGAGGAGCTCGGGAAGCGCTGTGAAATGGGCCGGTGAGTGTTTTCAGGACTGGTGGCCTCTAGGCTGGCCTAACTGAGGTCAGGCAGGCCGGGGCTCGTAGCTCCGGAGGAAGTGGCCCCCAGGAGCCAGTTGCCCCGCCGGGCCGGGGCCCGAGAACCGCGGACAGAGGGAGCGAAAGGGGCAGAACCCAGACCCTCGTGCGCTTCCCTCTGGCCCGGCCGGGAAGGCAGTCCCAGGCCCTAGCGTCCCCGCGGCTGAGTCCTCGCGGGCCGGAGTGTCTGAGTCTGCGGGGCGGGAAGGGGTCCCCAAACAAGGAAGCGTCGCCTGCAGGGCCTCGCCCCTGCCTCCTTGGTGAAGGGTCGGCTCCTCACTCTCTAAACGCAGAATTCCCAATTTTGGGCCCTACCCTTTTTGGAACAAGGATTGCAGGATCATGGGAAGCCATAACCCCTAGTCTCATAACAAGCTTCGCCCTTTTCTGTTGGGCGCATCTCACACCCTCAGCAAATTCGGGTATCCGGCTGAGTTCAACCTCTTGATTCCGACCCAAGAGTAATGAGAAGCTTCGTTCCAAGCTCTGCTGGCAGCGTTGGCAGCTCTCCGGAACAGCCCGTTAGCTCAGTTGGGGTTACGTGCGGCGTCTTCCCCTTGAGAAATCCTCATTGAGCTTCTCCAGAGGCCGAGGTTTCAGATTCTGAAATCTGTTTTGCGTTGTGGGAACCTGGCACACAGGCTTGGCTCTTTGTTGTCCTTCCCACAGACCTTTTGCCTCTTTCATTGCTTTTATTAGTCTGTTTGCTAACTATTCAGCGACCCAGAGGCAAGATTTCTTTCATGTTTTAGTTGCAGAGAGCTCGGGTCCTTTTGGAATTGAAGATACGACTCCAATTTCTGTTGGGAATGAAGGAGAAAGCTCACTGCTTTTCAGTTACTGAAACTGCTGGCAGAGAACAGATGCATGATTTGTGTCCACTCTGTAATTTGTGTTTGCGGAATTAGGAATTTGTCTTTCCACACTGTGTTTTCCTATCCTACCTTTTCCATACACCTGCATCTTGCCAATCTTAAGAGAGAATTGTCTCCTTTAGTTTGGGTTGAGGCTGGCTGTGTTTTTCATTAGTTTCTTGGAGTACTCATCGGGTACTACTTGCTCTCTTTTCAGAGGTTTAGGCACCATTCATTAGTACTTTAACGTTTCTAGCAAGTGTAGATTCAGATATTGATAGTTTAGTTTCCCTGGTGACAGCTACATGAGGACCTACGTGACATTTTAAGTTTCTTTCACATCTGGTACAACACTTGGTATAAAGTTGTCACTCCAGAAATTTTACATGCACACAGCTTTTTTTTTTTTTACCTTGAAAATCTGTTAATAAGTCTTCCCCTTGAGTGACTCCCCCTTGACCTCTTTTTCTGCCCCAGAAACATAAATAATCGTACTTTTTCATCTAATACCTCTTTTTTCATTTCAGTAACCTCCACATCTGTGTTTTCCCAGGCCCTGAATAAAGGTGAAATCCATGGAGTCTTTTCCTGCTTCCCATTGTTCACAGGGGAACAATGTTAAGTCTTCCATTTTTATTTGTGCACTTAACTGAAATTGGATTGGAAGTAAATGTAACCTTTTGGGAATAGGCATGAGTAGAGAATGAAGAATATGATATTAAAGAAAAACAATGAAATTTGACACATGGACATTTCTTCCCCCCGGGTTGTCTTATTACAAATTAGAATTTAAGAGATGGCTTTGCGTTCTGTTCACCTTTTTTAGGTACTCTGGATAAATGTGCTGTTACCTCTAGAGAAGAGGGTGCAGCAAGGACTCATCCTTTCTTTGCTTTGGAGTTACCTTTCATGATGACCCTGGGGAGAATCAGAGGTCAGCTTGCTGCTTACTTCATTCCTATTTTTGTCTTCTAGGCTCCTAAGACAGCCGGGAGGACACTTACTACAGCTGCTCAAAAGCACCACTGGAAGCTCAGGTAATAAGGCACTTTGGATTCCTTGTTGCAGAAAAATATCTGGGTTTCAAAAGTGGAAAGACAGGGCAGTGCCTGTGGCTCAGTGGGTAGAGCACTGGCCCCACATACCAAGGGTGGTGGGTTTGAACCTGGTCCCGGCCAAACTGCAACAAAAAATAGCCGGGCGTTGTGGCAAGTACCTGTAGTCCTAAATGCTTGGGAGGCTGAGACAAGAGAATGGCCGAAGCCCAGGAGTTGTAGATTGCTGTGAGCTGTGATGCCATAGCACTCTACCGAGGGCAATAAAGTGAGACTCTGTCTCTTAAAAACAAAAAAAAGGTAGAAAGACAGAATGTCATGTCATAGAAATCTCTTTTCAGATCCAAAGAACTAGAGCCTGATTGGAAGAAATAGGCATCAAAATTCATGGGCATTGAACTGTTCAGACCAAAATATTCCTTTATAATATTAGACATACTATTTGTGAAAGGTGACAGTAAGAGAAAGGAGAGAACTTGCTTATGAATCATACGGACATAGAAATAAACAGGTGTGTTTAGAGGAATGGAACCAGAATTTTATGAAGTTGTACCTAGAGCAGACCTACAGTGGGAAAGTAGCCATTGGCAAAAGAAAGGGAATTTAAAAAAAGGAAATGAGAAGAAAAGAAGTCTAGTGAGACTAGGGAATAGGAAGTCTCTGTGAGCTCAGAAGAGTTTTGTTGCTCTTTGGGGAGGAGGAAAAACAGTTAAGTTGTAGAGCAAACTTTGTACAATCACTCTCACCATAGAGCTCAGGTTGGAATGTAGTACATTTCATGGGGCAAAGAAGATGGCAATTTTCATAACATGTTTAAGGAGCAAAGTTTTTTAAAAAGCACAAGCTGACCTCAGGACTTACCTTAGTCCTTGAGGTACTGGTGATGTGAGGCAGAGGAGGATGACAGTTTAGCCCAGATTGGAGTAGGAGGGATGGGAGTAGGTGAGATCATAACCCAAATTAGGCTAGGGAAAGGAAGCTTTGACTTGGAAAGGAAAGGATGAGGTCATATGTTCAGGGAAAGAAGATGGCACATTAGTATTTCTTACCAGAAGGAAAAACTTAAAAAGAGCCAGCAGCAGAGACCATGTGTTCAAAGGCTCCTTAAAGAAGAAGGCTGAGAAGAGTCGAGGTGCTCATGAAAGGTGTGACTAATTGTGAAGCTGTTGGTTTCTCTGGGGTTGTGGATCCCCTGGGTTATTTATGCATCATTGAATGCTTATCCTTGTAGCACTTTGTGGTTTCCCTGTTTGTCTCATGTCCCAGGTGGATGAGTGGGGGTGGAGTGGGATGGGGTGGGTAATCTCCTTGTCTGCCCCTTTCTCATACCTCTTTTTTCCCCAGCGTTCCGCTTTGTTATATCGTACTCTGTGGGTGCAGTTCTTGCTCTTTCCTTTGACTTGGTTCATCTGTGGGTTACTTTTCTTTGCCTCTGATTTGTTCCCTAGCAGATGTGGGTGCCCCAGCCAGCAGCAGAGAGGGGTGCAGGGAAGCCACAGAGAAGCCCCTTCTGATGCCCCAAGGAGCAAGCCAACCCTTTCCAGGCTCCAGGAACACCACAAAGCAATATGAAACCTGTTCATGAGAGGAGTCAGGAATGCCTTCCACCAAAGAAACGAGACCTCCCCGTGACCAGCGAGGATATGGGGAGAACAACCAGCTGCTCCACTAACCACACACCTTCCAGTGATGCTTCTGAATGGTCCCAAGGGGTTGTGGTGGCCGGGCAGAGCCAGGCAGGAGCCAGAGTCAGCCTGGGGGGTGATGGAGCTGAGGCCATCACCGGTCTGACGGTGGACCAGTATGGCATGCTGTATAAGGTGGCTGTGCCACCTGCCACCTTCTCACCAACTGGCCTCCCTTCTGTGGTGAATATGAGCCCCTTACCCCCGACATTTAATGTAGCGTCTTCACTGATTCAACATCCAGGAATCCATTATCCTCCAATCCACTATGCTCAGCTCCCGTCCACCTCGCTGCAGTTTATTGGGTCTCCTTATAGCCTTCCCTATGCTGTGCCACCTAATTTCCTACCGAGTCCCCTCCTTTCTCCTTCTGCCAACCTTGCCACATCTCACCTTCCACACTTTGTGCCATATGCCTCACTCCTGGCAGAAGGATCAACTCCTCCCCCACAGGCTTCATCGCCTGCCCACTCATTTAACAAAGCCCCCTCAGCCACCTCCCCACCTGGGCAGTTGCCACATCACTCAAGTACTCAGCCACTGGACCTTGCTCCAGGCCGGATGCCTGTTTATTATCAGATGTCCAGGCTACCTGCTGGGTATACCTTGCATGAAACCCCTCCAGCAGGTTCCAGCCCAGTTCTTATGCCTCAGGAGGGTCAGCCTGCTCTGGAAGCAGCTGCTGCCAATGGAGGACAGAGACAACGAGAACGAAATATAGTAAGACGGGAAAGTGAAGCCCTTGACTCCCCCAGCACCAAGGGCGAAGGCCAGGGACTGGTGCCAGTTGTAGAATGTGTGGTGGATGGACAGCTGTTTTCAGGTTCTCAGACTCCACGGGTAGAGGTGGCAGCGCCAGCACACCGAGGGACTCCAGACACTGACCTTGAGGTCCAGCGGGTAGTTGGCGCTTTAGCGTCTCAGGACTATCGAGTGGTGGCAGCTCAGAGGAAGGATGAACCCAGCCCCCTCAACCTGTCCCATCATACCCCTGACCATCAGGGTGAGGGGCGAGGGTCAGCCAGGAACCCAGCAGAGCTGCCAGAAAAAAATCAGACCCGTGGGTTTTACCCTCAGTCCCATCAGGAACCAGTAAAACACAGACCTTTACCCAAAGCAGTGGTTGTAGCCAATGGCAACCTGGTGCCCACTGGAACTGACCCAGGCCTGCTGCCCATGGGCTCAGAGATCCTGGTAGCATCAAGTCTGGACATGCAGGCCAGAGCCACTTTTCCAGACAAGGAGCCAACGCCACCCCCCATTACCTCCTCCCACTTGCCCTCCCATTTCATGAAAGGCGCCATCATCCAGCTGGCTACAGGGGAGCTGAAGCGGGTGGAGGACCTTCAGACCCAGGATTTTGTGCGCAGTGCCGAAGTGAGTGGGGGGCTGAAGATTGACTCTAGCACGGTCGTGGACATTCAGGAGAGCCAATGGCCTGGATTTGTCATGCTGCATTTCGTGGTTGGTGAGCAGCAGAGCAAAGTGAGCATCGAGGTGCCCCCCGAGCACCCCTTCTTTGTATATGGCCAGGGTTGGTCCTCCTGCAGCCCTGGGCGGACTGCACAACTCTTCTCTCTGCCCTGCCATCGGCTACAGGTGGGAGATGTCTGCATCTCTATCAGTTTACAGAGCTTGAACAGTAACTCAGTTTCTCAGGCCAGCTGTGCTCCCCCAGGCCAGCTGGGTCCCCCCCGAGAGAGGCCTGAGAGGACAGTCTTGGGACCCAGAGAGCTATGTGACAGTGAGGGGAAGAGCCAGCCGGGAGAGGGCTCCCGTGTTGTAGAGCCCTCCCAGCCTGAGCCTGGTGCTCAGGCCTGCTGGCCAGCCCCGAACTTCCAAAGATACAGCATGCAAGGGGAGGAGGCACGGGCTGCACTGCTCCGTCCCTCTTTCATTCCACAGGAGGTAAAGCTGTCCATTGAAGGGCGTTCCAATGCGGGAAAATGAACCTCTTTCCCAGACCAAGACTGGGGCTTTACCCCAGAGCTAAGCCTCACTGTGAGCAGGCAGAGGATTTGCACACAACGAGCAGGGAATGGCTCTCCTGGCAGTGAGATTTTGGGGGAAAGAGGAGGCATGAAGTCAGCCTCCCAAGGCAGAATCTGTTGCTTATTACCCCATGGCATCCTTTCTGGGCAGCCCCAGAGAGTACTGTGCTGGGGAGCAGCGGACGTGGGCAATGGAAGGAAGGGGGTGCACATAGGATAAGAAACATTCCAAAATCAGGGCCTCCCTGTTCTTTCCTCCCCATCCCTAGCTCCTGCAAGGGGAAGTCCATGCTTTGGTAGCAGGTGGCAGGGGGAGGGAGTATAGAAAGAGCCAAAAATGATGATCCACAGCTTATAGTAGCAGTTAAACTGTCAGAAGGTTTTTTTCTTTTTTTGTGTGGAAGGGCAGGAGGCCCCAAGGTTGGAAATAAGAGGGTTCCCACCCAGAACCCTTCTTGTGAGAGATGTGCACTTTAAAGGGTGACTTTGTTACAGATGTCTATGGCTGGGTTTGTGGGAGGAGCACTCACCGAAGGACTCTGCTTGATTCTCTGCATCACAGCCCTTCCCCACCTCTCCTCACCATTCCTCCTACAAGGCTTCTAGCAGCTTGGGGGCAGGAGAGAGAGAAGCTCCTCCAGGGTTCAGAGTGAAGTACTGCCTTGCTGTGGACCCTGTCAGGGAACTTTGGGAGAAAGACCTGAGAGCCAGGCTGGTTGAGTTCCAGGCAGGCCTCCTGGAGAAGGAGCTGACCTCATCAAGCTCCTCCAACTCAGCATGCCAGACCTGCTTTGAAATTTCACTGAATCTTTGGTTGGTAATGGTGACTTTTGAAAGAACCAGTGGACCCTTTTCTCTAGGCACCTACACCCCGCCTTTGTCTGTCTATGTTGTGCCTAAGTGCCTGCGCTTCCCCCACCCTCCTGCTGCCCTGACCTTTCTGCATGGTGTCTTGACCTGGGCCTCATTTGTAGCTGCACTGCCTTTCCTCTTCTGCAAAACTGGTTTTGTCCACTCTGACCAAGACCTCTAGATTTTGGTGTGTAGGGGTCTCTCTGGTTTCCCCTTCAGATATAGTCTTTATTTTTAAAAACTCAGTCATGTCCCCTCCTCTTCCACTGCCAAAACAGCTTGGTGGAGAAATAAGAAGGGAACTATGCCCTGGGCCAGGACAAATGGCACCTGGTCAGGCAATGCCCATCCTGGCATTTTTACACAGCCCCTCCCATCCTCTTCTATGGCCTCTCCCAGCATCTCCAAGCCATCTTCTCCTCCCGCCAGCTCTAAGAGGATAGTCTTGATAACGTTTAAATACCTGAAGAGGTTTCACCTTGTGGTGGTATAGTTCCTCTGCAAAGAGTATTTGCAATCTTAGTTGCGTTTGCCCCCTATGTCTCAAGCCCACGTTTTTTTTCTTCACAACTTTCAGCATCAGCTCAGACTGTGGGGTTCCACTGGGTATTGGGAATTAGGCTCCCCCACTAGCTTTCAGGTGGGTGAGTGGTTTTTTGTTTTTTTGGGGGTCTTTAAGACTCTTAAAGGCAACTCAGGGTATTGTCCACCCAGCTCTCTGGTTAGGCTTCTCCCAGGGTATGATCCTTTATAGAGGCCCAGCCTGTCACCAGGAGTCCAAACCTCTAAGGTCTGATCTCTGCTGTGTCAAAGACTGTAGGCAAGTCTTGTGACCTCTTGCTCTTTCACTTCCTCCCCAGCTTCCAAATGGGGATAAATAATCTTACCTACCTCCTGAGGGGAGGGGAAGTTCTGAGAATGGAGTCATTCTTAGTGTTCAGGTGCTAAAGGTTGTTCTCCTGGGGGTACAGAGGGACTGAAACTGGCTTGTTTGCTACAAGCCCTGTGCTTCACGGTTTTATTCCTTGAAAGCAAATACCTAGTCACTCAGCCTTTGGGGATCCATCCACAGGAATCTGCTGACCTGTGAGTACTTCAGTCTCCAGTTCATGTCAGAACCAACACCAACCTTGTATTGCATTTGGGATCATGTCCTTTCCCTTCTCTGTCCCCCATTCTCTCTGAATGCTGCTTTCTCTGGCTTGTTTCCTACAGTGGGGGCCTGTGGGGTTGAGTCTTGAGGAATCCTCTCAGATGAGAGCCTTGAGAGAGGGCCTCATCTCTAGCTGTTTCGTGGCAGCTCATTCCTAAGGCTTATTGTTTGCATGGGTTTCTTGCAAGCATTCTTCCTCATAGGAAGTCTCATCAACTGAATATGGTGACATGCACACAATAGATGCTCAAGAAGCATCCTCCAAGGACACCAACCAAGCTTCCTCATCATGGGAGCAAAGTTGTATCTAATCAGATACCAGCCAAGTAGTTTAAATCCAGCCAGGCGACTTCTGCTGAATCCTGGAAAGGGAAATTCTTGAGGAACTTGGCAAGTTGGGCCCTTTCTGCTACTGTTCTGTTGTGTCTTTTGCTAGTAAAGCAATACTAGCAGCCCCCATAATATACCATGCCTATGTAACTTACTAATACTCAATTTTGCTGAGCTGCAAAGGTATCTTTCATAAAGTATGGTCCCCCAGGAAAAGAAGGCCTGTGCTCAAAATCTTGGTCAGAGCTGTGGCATCCTCCTTGGCCCTTTCCCTCTGCTTCAACCTTTTCTTCCAGGCATGAGAAATAAGAGTAACCTGTGGTGTGTCCATTCTTCCTTACAGGAATATCCTAAGTTTGCAAGAGACATGAGAGTGGTTTTTAAGGAATGAACATTTTAGTGGAGATGTTGTCAGCTTTTTGGGAATAAGCAGTTGACGAAGGCTAGAGCCAGTCCCTTGTCATTGGTAGGACATTCCCAGAGCTTAGGGATAGAAAGGAGGACGGCTCATTCTTTGGCACTGTACAGAAACGTCCGTACCAATTCAGGAGAAGGGGAATCCAGTAAAGGATGGGTAATAACCTAAGTCTTGGGTTGTCATTCCTTTCAAGATTACTGTACATGGGGGAGGGGGTTGGTGTGGGGAAGGAGCTCTGGGAGTTAAAAGCAGAGTGTTTGTACCTGAGGGGAGGGGCCCCAGCACATCTGGAGTGGCCCTTCTACACTCTTGGTCCTAGCTGGTCGTAACACCAAGGGCTTTGCTCTGTGCTGCTTTGCCACTCCTGCTCAGTGTCCTGCCTGTTGTCCTCTGTAGTCTGGTCTTTCTATGTCTTTGGCCATGTAGATTAAATCTAGGCTTTCTGTTCATTCTTAACTGTGCTGTGCCAGTGTTATTTTATGGCAAAGTCATACTGAACAGGGATGGTATGAAATGCTGCTGATGGACTGGCAAATCCCAAGGGATATGGCTTCAGTGCTGTCAAGAGCCCTTTGACTCCAAATGTCTATCTTGAAGGAGACAAGAGGTCCTAATCGTGTTTTCTGTAGTAATTTCTTTCCTTTATGGTATCTTGTATCCTGTTTTAAAAACTAAATGAAGGGGAAATTAGGGCCATATCCCAGCAAGGTTCATCTAGTTCCAGTGACATGGACTCTGGAGTTGGGAGAGGACTTGAAGTTTGGCTGAAATAGCTCTTCAAGTAGGATTTAATTTTATTTTTACAAGTGGGCATCATAAGTGATTTAAGGAGAACCACAGGATGGTGGTGTGATTTAGACCTACAACGAGCAGGCATATCGAAGAGTTGCGTTTTCACACTGGAGGTGAAAGTGGACATGGGTTGGCTGGCAAAGAGCCTGGCTCCACTGGAGTAAAGATAACCTGAATAATTGAATTGGCCGTGAGAGATTAGGTCACAGTCATATAAACAAAGTAAATAGGACAGAGGTCAAATTTTACAGCGACATCTTGGCCTCCTCCGACTAAGTTTACTAAACCACACTGAAGCTACAGTACCTTGCAGATGGGAAAAAGTGTACACTACAGTTGAAGAGCTGAAACTTAGGAGGTTGGATATTGATCAGGAACCTATTAACCCTTTGCTGGGAAGCCTTTATCCTCCAGCTCCCTGGAGTAGGGAAGGTCTCCTGCATTATGCAATAATAAAATAATCATCTGGGTCTTTGCAGCTGTCAGTTGCTCTTTCAACTCTAGGATCCTTCTTTGGATCAGAAGCCTAGTCTGGGCCTAGGATGACATTGGCCCTTGAGATGCTGAAGTTGACTGCACTCTCTCCTTACCTGCAGACTATGCACAGTGCCTGGGGCGGAAGGAAGAGAGGTGTTGTGGTTTGTCCTACTGCCTCCCCAGCAGGAACAGTAGTCATAAATGCACTTTTCACACTAAAGTTTTCTTTATTAGTCTCCTGTTAAGCCTAAATCCCTCCCTGGTAGATTACAAACCCAGTCTGTGTGACCCCGAAAGCCATTCCACTGCAAATGCCCAGCAGTGAAAATGGCCTCAGATTGGGTTCCTGTCTGCAGTGTGTGGCAGCAGCCCATGTGCCTTTACCTGTTGTCAAACTTGCATTTATTTCTGTCTTTATGACTGTCATGGGGACCGAGGTTCTTCAGAGAGAGCGAGAGCGGTGATGACACAGTGGTTTTACACCTACCCCCCTGGACAGGGAGTTTGCACGTATTTGTGAGCTGTGAGTGGTTAGTGTGTTGCTGGTATTGCTGAAGGCAGGGTTGATCCCTCACTTGCTGATACTTGCATTCAAGAGAATCTAGATTGTGTTGGGGAAGAGACCATACTCATGACTAACTTGAAGTATTAAAATAAGGCTGTCCCCAATAACCTTCTTAGTCACACAGGATCCCTGTAGCCAAAACAGTATCTATTCCAGCTGCAGAGAGCAGACTGCTCTCAGCTTGCACAGCACCTTAGGAGAGGGAAGAATATGTGAATAGGGAATGGGGTGGAGAAAGATGGATGGGAATGTTGTCATCTAGGTGGCTTTAGGGTTCTACAGAGTGGAGGAGGATGGCACTGGGGAGGTCTGGTTGGATCTGATTTGTGTAGGAGTTCCCTGTAGATAAATTACTGATCCCCCAACTACTATCCCCAGTATGTAATGGCTGAATTAATATGTAATCAACTGCATTGTATCTAAAGCCTTAGAACTAGTCAGGTGCTCCCCCACCCAACACCGTTTCTTACCCTCTAATCCTACCTGATCTTTAACAAAGCATTAATAATTCTAAGGATAATCTCTATTTTGTTGTGCTTTTTTGTAACTGTTTTAAATAAATCAATTTGTACTGTATATTTGTACTTTTGTGAAATCCTTTTTGCTGTTTTACCATTTTAAGTCTCTGTACTTGGCTACACACAGATTGTATTTTTATTGTTAATGCTCTTCTTATGGATACCTGCATTTAACTTGTGGACTATGTAAACACAATTATCTATCAATATCGATATATCTATATATCTATCTATATAAACTACTAGCTTTTCCTTTTGGTGTTTGCGCCTTCTTCCTATCCCAGTCTTAGGTGGTGGCTTTTGGGTGGGGGATAGAATCCCTGTTGGGAGCATTTACAATGGAGCACAAATGGGTACCATCTTTGTGTGGTGAGCTCAGGGCCGATGGCATGAAGCATGGGCTCCCATCTGTTGGGAGTCTACCTGTAGACTCAAATGTTAGAGTCAATTACAAAGATCTGAAGGTGTCTTCACTCCTGGCCTTTCCCCCAGCTCTTTATTCAGGAATACTGCCAGAAATTGCTGGAGGAAGTCAGCCCCAATCATTGTTACTGCCTACAACTTAGAAAGCTTGCCACTTGTAAGTGGCATTTATAGTACATTTTATCTGCCACAAAACATCCTAATATAAAGCATGCTTTATAGTGCTTTATAGCAGTATTTCCATTTTGTGGATGGGGAAGTCAAGACAGGCTAAATAACATGCCCAAGGTTACACAGCTAGTAAGTGGCAGAGCAGTTTTGAACACAGATACCTAACTCTTCAGTTTGTATGGACTCAGAATTTGTTGTAAAAATTAAATGAGATAATCCCTGTAGCATGCTCAGAATGATCTTTCGCATGTAATGAGTGCAACCATTTTGAAGCATCCCAGATAGGACTTCAGCATGGAGCTCTGTGGGAAAATGGCATTTGGATTAAGTACTTTCTTGCAAATGTAGTTTCAGAACAAATACTTCAGCACACCTGGTAGGAATTAACCCTAGTTTGGTGGGTGTCAGTTGACACAATTAAACAGCACCGGCCCTGTGGAGGCCAGAGAGGAGCCCAAGTTTCCCTGTCATGATACTGGAAGAGGTCCACATTCCTGGCATAGTTAATTTTTCTGGCTACAGTTTAACTAGGGCACTTCCTTCTGGACCTCAAGATCTATAATTATCTAAACTGTACACAACCTTTGGTGCAGCTAGGAAAGTTCTGTGCTTGTTCTGTACCATCACAGAAACTTTTTAGAAATGACCTCAGCTCTTGTCTCCTCCACAGTTTGGCAGCCATACAAACTGCCAGAGTAACCATTTCACTGTAAGCCTTCACCACTATTCACTTGAACTCTTTTTTTTTTTTTTGAGACAGAGCCTCAAGCTGTCCCCCTGGATAGAGTGCCATGGCATTACAGCTCACAGCAACCTCCAACTCCTGGGCTC
>NW_003852442.1:10814844-10835797 GCF_000181295.1 Otolemur garnettii
AAAAAAAAAAAAAATAGTCCTTAGGATGGCAGCTATCTTCAGGATGGTTGTGGGAATGGATCCTTACAAAGTCAGCATTGGTTCTTCTTCAATGTCAACTATTCCTCATCAACTTATAAAGACCCAAATGAGGGACCTCTGCTTGAACAGCCTAAGCACCCTCCCTCAGAAAAGGGCAAACACCAGAAGTCCTTGCCTGAACACCTGTACCCATTCTCTCCTAGTGATCTTCTAGATCACTTCATTTGCTAAAATGAAATCGAGAGAAAAGCAGCAAAGGGCCAGTAAAGATAAAATTAATTTATTTGTTCTCACAACTTCATAGGCCACACTGGGGCCCCATGGTCTTAAAGGCATGACCAGCCACAGTGGACTGGGGAGTCCATTTCTCTGGGGAGTTCAGTTCTCTGGAGTGCCTGCTCCCTGTCCAGAGCTGCCTTGAGCCAGGTCCCTCCGACCACGTCATCCTGTTCCTTCCCACATGCAAGAGATACACAGGCCCACCTGCAACACACCAGGCCTGCCTCTGACAGCAGACAGGGCCTTGTGGGTGGCCACAGCGCTAATCCCTGTGGGTGTGGGTGGGTGGGTGGGTAGGGCTGCAGGCAGAAGGGTGTGGTTCAGTGCAGAGAGCTGTTGTTCTGTTCTTCAAAGGCCATCTTGCCCAGAAGCTGGCTGTCCAACTCCACCCCACTTACAGGTAGCTGGAAGAAGTTCATTTCTGCTGCTAAGGCCGCCATGGCAGAAGGGTCCTGGCCAAACTGTGCACGCAACATCATGTCCATTTTTTCTAGCCTCCTTTTGAGCCGCTTGGCCTCTCGCTCTCGGATGAGTCTGGCCTGCCGCTTCTCTGGGGTTTCATTGGCCCGCTTCAGCCTCATAGCTTCTCGATCCCGCTGCAGCCTGCGTGCCCGCTGCTCATCTGTCTCCTGCATACGCTGCAAGCGCTTGGCCTCGCGGTCCCTCATGCGCCTCACCTCCCGCTCCTCAGGGGTCTCATTGTCCCGCCGGCTCTTCTTGGCTGTGCGCTCTCGTTCCAGCCGCTGTAGGCGTACTTCCAAAGGCTCATTCTGTCGACGTAGGGCCCATTTGCGTACACTGGGGGTCTGGGCTTCCAGTAGCTTCCGGTAGGCAGCACAGTTGTTGCACACAAGCAGAATTCCAGCAGGGTACACTGGAGGACTAAAGGCAATGTCCTTCCCCTCAGCACTGGAGGGGCCCTCATTGTGGGCTGGGGGTAGGGATTCCATATTAAGTACTTCAGGAAGTTTCTCGCTAGAAAGCAAAAATTTTGGATGGTTAGTGTTTTCTTCTAGCAAGGCTCAGGTATTCAGCCCTGGCTTACTCTTCCTGAGAGACCTGTTGCTTCAAGTTCACCACTAGGGGTCAGTTTGAATGCTTGGCAGACCTCTTCTATCTCTCCAGCCCGCCTCTTCTTTGGGCTAGGCTGTCTACCACCTCCTACAGCCCACCTGGAGTTAATGACTGAGCCAGCAGCCACAATGCACCAAGGAATCAGAGGAGCCCTTACAATGTGAAGCTGTCACTCAAGCTGGAATGGTGTTTGGGAAAGCTCTGCAGGGCAGTCCTGCTGTGGGAGGCCAGGCTTCTGGAGGTGGAGACCACCTCTGGTCGAGGTACAGATCACTGACTCACCTCCTCCTCTCCTGGCACTGCCTGCAATGCAAAGGCAACTCTGCACAAACGGGATGAGGACACAATGTTCACACAGTCCCAGTCTAACTAGGAGTCGGTGAAGACTATGTCCTCATGCCACGGTCCTCTCAGAACCCTGTAACTTCTTTCTCATGCTTTATCATGTATGTTCTTGGCTTCCCTACATCTCTTTCTAATTTAAAATATTATTCTGATTGGAAAAGAAAGGTGAATTCATTTTACTTTGGGGTTATCTAATGGAAAAGGCATCTTTCCCAGCCTCTTACTTGTATTTCCCAATAGTCATGACTCAGTTGCCTAAGCATTACCTATCTCTTGCCTTCACTTTAACTTGGAAAAGCAGAACCCACACCCAGTAATCTGCTCCCAGCACAAGGGTAGGTGCCCGGCTAACCTGTTAAAAGTGGCATGGCTGGTGAAACGGGCTCCACATACAGCACAGTTAGACCGCTGGTCCTCCGAGTGGATTAGGAGGTGGCGACCCAGTGATCCTGGGGAGCTAAGAGCCCGGCCACAGACGGGACACATGTAGCTCTTGGCACTCACCACTGCTGCAGTGTGCTGTAAAACAGAGCCTTAATCTGTCAAGCTTGCACTATTTCCAAGACAGTTTGCACCCACTTAGAAACTACTTTCTGAGAAAATGTCTCAGAACAGGGCACTTGGAATTATTCTCTTTGTTCAGTCCCTGGAAAGTTCAGTTTCTTGTGTGAGTGGGCCCTCAGAAGGGCCTGGTCATTCAGACCAGACCATTGGTCAGATTTCATTAGCTTCAGCTTTCACTGTATTCTGGGACACATGGCTGGCTTAAGGACTAGTGGGGCATCAGAGCCCTCTTCAGAGCCTGACAGAGCCTCTCTGTCTCCCTAGTTCATTGTGCAGGTACAAAAACGTGTCAAGGGAGTGCTGAAGGCCAAATCTAGAAGCTGGCTGGGAATACTGGTATACAATAAGTATTTATATTCTGCCTGTCCTCAATCTAGACAATTTTTTTGGTTTTTTTTTTTTTTTGAGACAGAGTCTCACTCTGTCACCCTGGGTAGAGTGCTGTGGTGTCATAGCTTATAGCAACCTCAAACTCTTGGGCTCAAGCAATCTTCTTGCCTCAGCCTCTCAAGTAGCTAGAACTACAGGAACCCGCCATAATGCCTGGCTAGTTTTTCTATGTTTAGTAGAGACAGGTGTCTCACTCTTGCTCAGTTGGGTTTTGAACTCCTAAACTCAAGCAATCCAGCCACCTTGGCCTCCCAGAGTGCTAGGATTAGAGGTGTGAGCCACTGCTCCTGTCCTATCCTCAATCTTTTAAAGACAGTCTTCCAAAGAAATATTTCTTCTCATGAACCAAGTATCTTTATGGTACAATCCAGACTGCTATGTGTGCAAGAAGATGATGAGGCACAGGTGCTCTGTGATTGGACCAAGAACACAAGAAGTCTGATTCTGATCCGCTTGCTTATCGTAACTTTCATTGGTATTTCAGAAACATTAGGTTAATGAATTTAACTCATTTTTTCTTTAAAACAAACCCTCATTATTAATAGATGTTAGTTTCTATTTCACTGTTTAAAATAGGTATTAATAACATAGGAAAAAATACTTAATTTTCACTGTGTATTAGCTTGGGAACCCACGATACATTTATCCCATGTCTTTCACTTATTCTTGAAAATTAGAGGACTGGAGTGTAATCTTGGAAGCAACAATCCAAGATTCCTTCAGGAGCGGAGAGGCCAAGGCTGAGGCCAAGGCCGAGGTTAAGGCCAAGGCAGGATCTGGGCTATGAACAAGCTGCCAGTGGTCAGACGAGCACTTAGCTCCCCAAACCATACCTGGTACACATGAGCAATCAGCTGCTCGCGACTCCCACAGTCCAGCTGGCAAAGAGGACACTGGCAGAGTTCAAGCAAGGGGTCAGAATTTAAATTCTCTGTGACCTGTAATTCAACAGACAGCTCATTAGGACTCTTATTAGTCTCTTCATTGCCCTCCCAGGATATTAAACAGGGTATCCTGTTAAAAGGAACCCAATCTGATGTCACATGTCACACTATTAGCTTCTCATTGTGGGCCAAAGGACAAATAGTTGAAAGGGAATTAAATTTGTTCCCATCTTCCTTTTTTCCAAGGCTTCCAGCCAGGATACAGAACTGCCCCAGAGAGAGATGATGTGTTTTTTTCCTTAAGATAAACTCTGCAGAGAAAGGATTAGCTTCCCTCTTGTCATGCTCTTTTTTTTTTGAGATAGTCTCATTTTGTCACCCTCATCGAGTGTCATGGCGTCACAGCTCACAGCAACCTCAAATTCTTGGGCTCAAGAGTTCTCTTATCTCAGCCTCCCAAGTAGCTGGGATGATAGGTACTTGCCACAATACCTAGCTATTCCTTTTTTTTTTTTTAAATTTTTGTAGAGACAGACTTTATTGCCCTCGGTAGAGTGGGCAGAGTGCTGTGGCATCACACAGCTCACAGCAACCTCCAACTCCTGGGCTTAGGTGATTCTCTTGCCTCAGCCTCCCGAGTAGCTGGGACTACAGGCACCTGCCACCCTCGGTATATGGTGCTGGTGCCCTACCCACTGAGCCACAGGCACTGCCCACTATTTTTTTTTTTTTAATTTTAGTTTAGCAGGCCCAGGCTGGGTTTGAACCCGCCACCCCTGGTATGTGGGGCTGGCACTCTTAACCACTAAGCTATGGGTGCCACCCCCTCCTGTCATGCTTTCTGCAGGAATTCTCAGGAAACAATTTAGTAAGAGTCAACACTTTGACTTAAATTTGTAAGCATATTCAAGAGTGCTCCATGGGGAGTAAGCCTTCCATTTCCCGAAGGTGGCTATTCTGCCTGGAAGGGAATGGGGATCATTAGGAGGATGCGTGTGTGTAGTGATATGTGGGTGGAAAAGGAAAGCTGGTGTGATGAGAACCATGTGTGAGAGGTATAGGTCCCACTGCTGCAAAGGAAGAGCCCTTGTGAGCAGGACCAGGAGATTGTCAGAGGTAATACCATTCACAGGGTGAGCAGTATCAGGGCACGGTGTTTCCAGACTCAGGAGCCATCTGTCACTTGCCTTGTGTTCTACCACTTCGTTCCCACCAACAGACTGCTCTGTGCTTTCTAACTCTTTTTCCACTTTGATCACTCCTCCATCTTCCTCTGACGTGTGGGAAGAGACTTCATCCTGTGTGGTCTCCTCTTCATCACCCTCACTGTCACCTGAAACACACAAACGGGTCACTTGTTCTGATTTGGGCATGAATACGTCCTGAGCTGTTACCCATCCTAGAATTTGCAGCTATAATAGAAAAACATTTTCAGATCTCCTGTAACACAGTTTATAACACTGCTTAGTTGGGTACAAATCTGAGTCAAGTGCAAATCAGCTATAGCTGTTATTTATTACACCATATACACACTAAAGAGAAAATGTGAGGCAAAACTGCACTGGAACATGGTTACTGGGCCCTCTACATTATCATACAAATAATCCTTCTTATGCATGGTTCTCAAGTATCTCACACTTCACATCACACCTCCCCAAACACCTCACACAGAGCTCATTCTCATAGCTCAACACCTCCAACTTACCAGCACTTCTGATTTTATCACTGACTTCTTCCCCCTCATAATTTTTCCATGGTGTCACTCTACTACTCTACTCTAAGCCCAACTAATGTATCTGTCCCAACAAACCCTAAGGCACACTTACAGGCACACTAGCAAGTTTTTCATCCCTCTTATCAGTAAAAGAGGTAATGGTAAATTAGTTAAAAATGATGTCACTTTACAGGGAAAGAGCTGTTCATCACAGTGGAAAAATTAGCAAGCAACCAACCTCAGGCAGTTTTCAGAGGCGTTGGACTCTGTTTCATCTCCTACTCTGCTAGTAACAGCATTCTAAGCTAAGTCAGTCCACTGTTTCTGTAGCTTCTTTGAATTAACTGATGGGTAACTGAATGCCTTAAGTAGAAGGAACTGGCCATTCTTCACCTTAGGATGAGCTGTAAATTCCTGTGACTAAAGTTAAGAATTGAGTATATTTTAATTTTGTGGCAGGTTGGGGCTGTGGGGAGGTCTGCTGAAGGCTAGGGAATCTGTAAGGTTTGTATACACTGCTTTTTCTTCTCTATTACTTATAAAATAGGATGGAAAAGTTTTAAAAAGTAACAAGGGGAGTTCTTCCTGAAAGGAAAAAATAAGTGCTAGCACCTTAAAGATCACAAGAGGAAGCCAAACCTAGGGAGGCTGTCAGGCTCTAGCCCTATCCCAACCCCACTGAGACCCTGGACTTCTGGGTCTGATGTGAGCAAGAAAGAAATACAGGGTAGAATGTTACTAGACTATCCAGTCAAGACTACGATTTCCTAGATAACAGTGCTGCTTATCTTCTCTCTACCATCCCTTGTATAATTTCTAAACCCACTCGTATGGGGGCAATATCCATTATGTTTCCTTTATTACCGGGCAAAACTGTTTTCTTCATGAGAAAGTCTAACCAAATCGTTTGCTAGTTGTTACATGTGTCTGTATTAAATATTCCAGATGGTTGGTGAACTGGATTGGGACCTTGGACTAAATTTATACCTTATTCCCTAGCTCAGAACTTACTTCCATTTGAGTTATTAGAGTCTATGTCAATAATGAAAGGTTGGCACAGATTGGGTCACACCACCTTTTCTCTTTTTTTTTTTAAAACACCTTTTCTCATCAGGTTCTTATTTGAAATACTTATAAGCTTAATCTAATACAATGGTGTATTGAACACATTTTTGTAATTTATCAGCAGTCTGAATATCTCTACTAGAAGTATTTTTAAAAATAAGTGTGCTGTGTCTAGAGAGAGAGAGCATTTTTTTCTAGAATGTAAACCTATTAGACTTTTGTAGATGTTACTATTCCTACTTGTTACTCAAGAAACTGGTGGCTTCTATAGGTTTTCTAGTACTTTGGGGACCATTTTTCTGTACCTGACCAATTAGTTGCCAAATTATTTTTTGTTGTTGATGTTCCTTAATTATTAGTTTGGGTAGAAACAAGTTCCTACATGGTTGCAGAACCCTTTCCCTCTTTGTTCTTACCCAGTCTCAAATGTGAAGAAAAATCAGAAATGTCACTTTGAAGTGACATCAATACTACCCAGTATCAAATGGATGACATCAGGAAAGTATAGAAATCTTCCTAGGAAATAACATACCTTGAAACATGTTTATTCAGGTAGGTCTTGAGCGAGATAATTCATGAGGCTCACCTTGTAACAGCCACTGTCTTTTCTGTCTTTTAAGTACAGGGGTCTACTTAGGGTACTGTATGAGAAGACCCTGACTCTGGCATTTTATATGCTATATAATCTCAACACTAAGTGAATCATCTTTTTTTTAAATTTTTATTCTTTTAGAGACAGAGTTTCACTTTATCATCCTCAGTAGAGTGCCGTGGCATCACAGCTCACAGCAATCCCTAATTCCTGGGCTTAGGCAATTCTCTTGCCTCAGCCTCCCAAGTAGCTGGGGTCACAGGTGCCTGCCACAAAGCCCAGCTATGAATCGTCTTATGTAACATTAAAACTAGTCTCTCAAGCAAGAATTCATTAATATCACCCTTATGTTTTATTAATTACAAATAAACAGATCCTAGGAGACAGAATTTTTTTCTTTTCATTTGACCTGACACAGGGGCTGCTTGAGCATTAATTTTTTCTATGCTCCTGTTACAACCAACAAACCTATCTGCTTATGGCACTGTGCCAAGTACTATAGTCCATGAATTAAAAAGCACAATGCCACATCTGTCCTCTCTCTAGGTAAACATATGCCCACATACTTTAGTACACCTCTGGGAACACTAAGGATCCACACATCTCCTTTTTTTAAGTCTTCCTCCCAACCCCCATGCACAATCCCCAGAGCACACACGCGCTAATAATTCTTCTCCCATTGCCCTGAGTCATTACCAGAAGGTGCAGAACTCACTGCTACTGGAGTCCTGATCTCTTAGTTGTTGGATAGCTTGTCGCTGACTGCCAAGTTCTCCAGGGAAATCAGTTTTCATCATCGCCTGGCGGGCTTGCTCTTCTAGCCCAGCAAATACTTGATCCCCTGGTGGTCACAAGGAAAAATAGTCAGGCCACCAGCTGAGCAGCATATCCCCAGGCAAGCTTGTTGGAAGGTTAGACCATTCAAAAAAAAAATAAAAAAATGTAGGAGACAGGCAGGTACCCTGTGGTGGGGTCATTCATCTCCAAATCAGCTTGCTGCCTCCAACAGCTTCTGGGCGTAGCTGAGCTTCCTGGGCAGTAAGCCAGAAGCTCTAGAAAACATCGCTTGTCTCTCTTAAATCCTCCTAGTCTTGACTTCTTTCAAAAGGTGATCAACTGCTACTTCACAAAATTAACTGCAGAATCTCAATTCCATTTATAACCTTCCATGAGAATTGCGGAGATAAAAGCAAGAAGAGGCAAAGTGATGGGATAAAGATAGGGCAACAAATATGAGCAAAATCTCTGTCCCTTAACATACAGCATCATGGTCCTAAATCAGTGTCTACCTCAGCACCTCACAGAATCCTTCTAAATAGCAATCTTTCTAATCTCATCTCACCTTTCATCCACTCTCCTTCTAAGACATGCTCTGGAACTTCTTCCTTGACTTTCTTTTCTTTCTCATGTGTGTCAGAACTAGCAATGTGTAATTCAACAACTGGTTGAATAATGGATTCAAAGAACAGGTAATATATGAATTCATTTTCTGCTGAAGAACCACCTTCCTGAAACACACTAATTTACAACAAATAATATTTACCTAGTCTCCCTGGTCTGATGTGGTCTTTTTTTTTTTTTTCTTCTCGTATTAAGAATCCAAAGCCCTAGACCCATCCTGGATTTTGCATTTACTTCTGATGAACTCTGCCTGGAATCTATGTGGTTGTTGAAGAGTTAACACGTAAGTGTTCTTTTATTTCTAGGAGACCAGGCATAAGAAAAGAGTTGGGTTTCCCAAGGTTTCTATTATCTCAGAGTAGAAACTGTAGTCCCCACTCACCCCACCAAGAGGGAATGATAAAAAGCCCTAAAGTAAACGTCTTACAATAGACCATGCCATTTCTTACAGAAGGAAAGGAAGCAGGCTCAGGTTCTGAGACAGGACGCGAAGATGTGGGAGGAATGGACTGGGAAGTTGCCCTGCACTACGAGTCTGACATGGAGCAGCCTTCATGTGATTAACCCAGTCATGTTCAGCAAATATTCACTAATCATTTACTATGTGCTAAGTACCAAACACTAGTAAGAGTTACTATTTGACCTGAGTTCCAGGCTCGATGTGGAATGATTTACAGTTGTTATCTTGATTCTCTGCAAAACTCTATGTGTTAGGTACATGTACTACTACCTACATTTTACTGTGGAGAAAACTAAGGTCAATGGTGGAATTAAGTATTCAAGCCCAGGTCTGTCCAACTCTGGTACCCATATTTTTAAACTGTATAATTTAAGATGTAAGTAGAAGGTTCATCAGAGTGGTTTTGCTGAAAACAAAGGCTGATCTCTGGGTAATAATGTTCTACCATGAGAAACTGATACATATAACTCAGACAGCAAAATAATGTTCTAGGGGCCAGTACATGATAAAAAGAAAAATGACAGTTTGGGTACCACATTATGAGCTACCATGCCTGGATTACAGTAACCAACATTATGCCTATTATGACTCATACTGTGGGTGGGAATGGAGGTGGTTCGTGTTAAAGTGTACTCCTAGCTACACAGGCATCAAGAAAAGGAAAAATAAACTACTTTAAGTCCATTTTCAAAATATCTAAGATGATACATTGGATATAAATTACTGCAAGAGAAAGCAAAAAATGAATTCTGTGCTAGAATGCTTCCTCTTCCCTTTTTGCAGAAATAAAATATTTGATTTTTCCATGTTAGTTATTACACTGCGGCCACAAGACCATGGCAGCTGTAATACTACTGAATTCTTCTGGGCAGGCACATGTTTTCATACCTAAGAAGATAGGCAGACATGACACTAAGGAACAAGTTATGCACTGGCATGTAATTATCAAGGAGCAGACCAGTCTCATCAGTGACACTTCTGGTCTCTAAAGAAACCTACCCAGAATCTAGCTAAGTTTATGATATACTAAGAATAAACAAAATTTCCCCCTTTCATAACAGGGCATCATCATTGGATTAGAAAAACATTTTAAGATGAGCCAGTAATTCAGTTTAGTTTCCATCAACTTGAGGTCAAAATTTATTTTTGTCTATTGATGTTGTCTACATATTTAGGCCTTCAAAGAACAGAGGAGTCTGTTCAAAGTGATTTCCCTCTCTACGACTCTTGTTGGCAATCTCACCTAGGATAATTGGGATAAATTAACTCTGTTATTCCATTTTGGCATTTGGGAAGAAAAGGTGTATGTTTTTGTTTGGTTTTGAGACAGAGTCTCACTTTGTTGCCCTGGGTAAAGCGTCGTGCGTCATAGCTCACAGCAACCTCAAACTCTTGGACTCAAAGTGATTCTCTTGCCTCAGCCTCTCAAGTAGTTGGGATTACAGGCACCTGCCACAACACTTGGCTATTTTTGGAGATGATACATATAACTGAGTTAGCAAAATAATGTTCTAGAGGCCTGTATGTGATAAAAACAAAAATGACAGTTCGGGTACCACATTATGAGCTACTTGCTCAGGCTGGTCTTGAACCCCTGAGCCCAGGCAATCCACCCATCTAGCCTCCCAGAGTGCTGGATTACAGGCATGAGCCACTGTACCCAGCCTAGCTATGTTCTTACATTTTATTCTATTCCTGACTTGGGAAAAAGGCTAATGTTAAAAGTTTATTCCTGGCTCGGCGCCTATAGCTCAACCGGCTAAGGCGCCAGCCACGTACACCTAAGGTGGCGGGTTCAAATCCCCAGCCCGGACCCGCCAAAACAACAATGACGGCTGCAACCAAAAAATAGCCGGGCGTTGTGGCGGGCGCCTGTGGTCCCAGTTACTTGGGAGGCGGAGGCAAGAGACTCGCTTGAGCCCAGGAGTTGGAGGTTGCTGTGAGCTGTAATGCCACGGCACTCTACCCAGGGGGACAGCTTGAGGCTCTGTCTCAAAAAAAAAAAAAAAAAAAAAAAAGTTTATTCCTTGGGTGTATTCCTACTTTAAATATCATCATAAAGCATAATACATACATAAAAACCATAAAAAAGAAGTGATTTTGGCAGACCTCCTAAGAAAAGACATGTGAATGATCCTCTAGGAGTCACTATTTACCTAATCTCCAAATCCAATTGTCCAGAATTATCCTTTCATAATAAGGCAGTGAGCCCTGCTAAAAGTATGTCATGTTAACTCAAGTATAATGTGAGCCATAGAAGATACTAATGAGTAAGAAGTTGTAGAATTAACGTAGAATTATATTTCCTTCTATCTTGAGCCTGTTGGAGGTAAGTTAAAACAAATCCTCTGGTCCCTAAATATTAACATAGGACAGCTCTCTTATTTAATATGGGTATTTGTCTATTAACAGTTGTGAAAGAATCATCTTGGCTCCACATTAAAAAGGAAGGTGCTCAGTCTCCTTCTTTTGGTCCTGGATCATTAAAATACTATTGTTTGACTTGGCTAAAGTTTTCAGATTAAATAAGAACAAGGCCATGCAAGCAAGTTTAAAGAACGGTTGAGAAGACTAAGATGAAAGTTATTAGAAAAGCAAAGATTTTACAATTCTCTTTCTTGGTCCTTGGTGCAGTTAAATAAATGCAATTTCAAGCTGAATGCAATTAAGTAAAGCAGCAGAAACATACGCTCTAAGAGAGCAGGTGTTGAATTCAGAAAAAATGAGTAGCACTGGGAGTGAGAAGCTTAGGATTCTATTTCTAGCTGACAGTCTTTGTAACGCAAGGTGCTATCACATGTCGGGAATATAGCCATTTACCTCACAAGGATCTCAAGAGAATGAATGAAGACAAAACAAGACTTTAAAGATGCTTATTCCTCCTCTTTGAAAGATTTTAGTTGAAGATTTTTAGTCACGCATGTATTTAGCAAGGCAATCTGAAAACAAGTCTCTAAAGAAAAAGATTTTTCCTTTTCTTAGTGGTTTGCTTGGTTCAAACACAGTCAGATGAAAGTATGCAAGGGACTGTATTTTCAACCTCTCTACAAACAGTTGACAGAAATTTGTAGTCAGAAGAGGCTGAGATGGGGAAGGAAGTAGGGGAAAAGATCAAAAATAGAAATTTCAGCCCATCAGCAGTTTCTCTATGACTAACAATTCTGGGCTTTTATTCCAAGTCTATTAATGAAGTGAAGTGGGCAAAATACAAGGGTCTGTCTAGATGTTTCTGACAAAAGGATCACACCAATATTTAGATATAAAAAAAGTCCTGAGGAAAACCAAGTAATTGCCAAGGCAGCCTGCCCACTGGCTTCTAAAGCAGACCTGACAACCACTGCGGGGCTACAGCAGTGCGGTTCTTAGCACATCCTTTTAGGCAGGCTTTTAGTTTCATGGCACACAATCTTCCCAGAAAGCAGATCTAGTGAAGCTCAGCCATTACTCTGCTCAAGTGTTCATTGGTTTTGACATTTAAGTAAAGCTTCTGCAGACTTTCCTGCCTCCCAGACCTTGAGTCCATTCCATTTACTTTAAATAGACAAGCAGCATTAAATCCGATACATTTGCTTGGTTCCATTTCACTGCAAGGTGACAGGAGACTCAAGCAGTTAGAAAACTAAAATTATGCATTTCTACTTGCCAAAGGGTAGGGTCAGCTTCAGTCCCCAAATAATAAATAGAAGCTCCTTGGAAACCAGAAAATCTCAGTGTCTTTTCTTCATTGGTCAAGCTTAGTCCATCACTTGAGAAACCTTCACCACTCACCTTCTCTGCCCAAACGCATCACTGAAAACAGCTCCTCCCTGGTGTGCTGCTACTTAGTTATAGCTGAATGTTTGTACTCACAGCTCCCAAGTAAAGGCCCTCTCAGTGGCCACCACTAAAGAGCCTGCAAAGTCCCACCCACTCTACCACAATACAGTGTTCACCCTCTTGGTGCTATTAACTGCATTTCTGCAACTTGGGATGTGTCATATTCTCCCTAGCTCCATAGCCTATTTGTCCATCTGTTTTCTACCTCCAGTACCTGCTCATCTTACCTCGGACTGACTATGGTGGAAGGAGATGCATCTGCTGGACATATACCACATGAGCAGCAGGCCTAGGCCACACAAGCCTTTACTGGCTTGATTACAACGATGCCATCACCCCAATAGCTACTTTCCTCAAATCTAATCAATCTCATTGGACAGTTGGCTTTTAGAAGTGAACACTCATTTATAACTGCCTTATTTGTGAACCCATCATCTCTACTAAGAGTGCTTTTCCTGCCCTGCCTTCTTAGGGTCACATTTGTATCTTTTATCAATACTCACCTTCAACCAAAGAGGAAAAAAAAATCCTCTTGAACTCCTGTGCTGGAAGACCTAAGCTAGAGATGCTTCATTCTCTCTCTCTTGACAATCCTCACTTCAGGCCCACTGCATTTTACTGTTTCAGCAGCAATTTCTAAATCCTTTCTAAACCATTCACTTTTTAAGTAGCCCTGCTTATCCACCTATTCCAGAATATACTCCTAGAAGCACCCAACTGGATCCTTCTTACCAAACCTTTCCAGAACTTAAATAGAAGAATACATTATATTTGGAGGTTTCCGATTCTAACTTCTTAATCTATAAGATGTCAAAACCTTCTTAAATGCTGTTCATCCTATTTTCTCTCCTACTCTTGAAATTACCTAATAAGATAAAGTATGTAGTGCCTAGCATATGTTATGTTTCTTTCTTTCTTTCTTTCTTTTTTTCTTTGAGACAGAGCCTCAAGCTGTCCCCCTGGGTAGAGTGCCATGGCATCATGCTCACAGCAACCTCCAACTTCTGGGCTCAAGCGAGTCTCCTGCCTCAGCCTCCCAAGTAGCTGGGACCACAGGCGCCTGCCACAACGCCTGGACATTTTTTAGTTGCAGCCATCATTGTTGTTTGGCGGGCCCGGGCTGGGGATTCGAACCCACCACCTTAGGTGTATGTGGCTGGCGCCTTAGCTGCTTGAGCCACAGGTGCCGAGCCCATATGTTATGTTTCAATGAATTTTAATTTTCTTGTCTTCACTCCTTGACTAATTATACTCTCAAATATAGGTTTTTGCTTTAAAAAATCTTTATGTTATACCTCTGAATTCTCTTCGTATGTTGCACTTTACTCAATCAGTCCTCCATAATAATAGGGAGCTGTTTTTTATGAACATTTGGGGGAGAATGCTTATTTCTCCAGATGGTAGGAAAATGCCCAATTATCTTGAATCTGTATAGATACTAATGTTAATTTGAGAAACCACTTTTTGAACACCCTCTATAAGCAGTGCTTGAAGTAGAGAGGGATAAGGAAATATATATGGCATACAGTCTCTGGCCTATAGAAGTTTATAATGTAATTATTATAATTTTTTATAAGGTCCTATCGCCTCCCATACTGGAGTATAATGGCCCAATCATAGCTCCCTGAAACCTCCAACTCCTGAGCTCAAGTGATCCTCCCACCTCAGCCTTCTAGGACTATAGGTGTATACTATGCCTGGCTAAGTTTTAAACTTTTGTAGAATCAGGGTCTTGCTATATTGCCCAGGCTGGTCTTGAACTCCTGGTCTCAAACAATCTTCCTGCCCTGACTCCCAAGGTGCTGGAGGATAGGTGTGATCTACCATGCCCAACCCTACAATGTAATTACTAAAATAAAATACAGTAGAAACTTCGGTAAGTTGACCACCTAAGGCACTGTAACAAACTGGTCAACATAGGGCGGGGGTCAACATAAGGAACTAGGCCTACTGGTACATACATGTGGTATATGTCTGGTCTATGAGAATTAGGTCGACTTAAAGTAGATGGTCAATGTAGGGAGGTGGTCAACTATGGAGGTGCTACTGACACATATGAAAGTATGCAGAAACAACGTAAGGCAATAGTGCATACCTGGTCTTCTGATTTCTAGTCTCTCCCTCATTGTGATCCATCCCACACACTGCTACACAGTATCAAAATACTGGATTCTAAATATTACTGCATTCTCTCTGCTTACAAATCTTCAGTAATTCCCTTTCAAACTTGGCCTGCATTGAGGCTTCTTTCTACAATGTAGTTAAACACCTCTAACTATGAATTCTGGAAAAATGAAATTTCTGCTTCCTACAAAGGCTCCTCATCCTCTGACCACATGTGGATTCCCTCTTGTATCTTTGCTCATATCACTTTCCCTTACCTCAGCCCGTGGAGCTCTCTTAATTCCCCTCCTCTTAACTTCTATATTACACATAGTCTACAGCATCCCTATTTGGCATTTACCATACACTATCTTATGTAAATGTGTGTGCATATATGTATGAGTCATTACGAAAGTTTTGAGATACACAAAAATCAAGAAATGTAAAATCTGTGCCAACAGAAATAAATGAAGCCCTCCTAGCAACACCAATAAGCTGAGCAAGTTGAACCTTGCACAGATGAATCAGAAAGGATGCCATCAACTGGGTTTCTTGGAAGTGAAATAATGGACCATAAAACAGTCTGTCTCAAAACTTTTGTAGTGGCGTGTGTGTATATAGCTACATTATAGTCTCATGTATCTTATATTATTTCACAGACTTGACAGCCTTATGTCTTATAGCACAAGGATTTGCACAGAGGAGGTATCCTCTGTTAATATTAATGTTAAGGATAAATAAAGCACACACACTGCTAAGACAGGTTTCTAATACTTCCTCCTGGAACCAGACACACTTTATTTTTTTGAGACAAAGTCTTAGTTTTGCTCTTCTGCCCAGGCTAGAGCACAGTGGCACAATCACAGCTCACTACAACCTCAAATGATCCTTCTGGTTCAGCCTCCACGTAGCTGGGACTACAGGTATGCACCGCTACATATGGCTAATTTTTCTATCTTTAATAGATACAGGGTCTCATGTTACCCAGGCTCACCTTGAACTTGTGGGCTCAAATGATCCTCCCACCTTGGCCTCCCTGTACCCACACCAGATATACTTTAAATTCATCATATCTGACACCAATAACCCTTTCTTCCCATAAATTAGTGTAAGTCTCTCATCCTAAATTCAGATGACTCTTCCATTCCAGCCCCCAACATTCCCAGCTTCCAGAAGACAAAGCCCAATACTCACAGTGAACTTTGTTTGGATTTGTTTGTTTCCGACGGGACATGTTTCCCGGATCTGAGAGTTCTGGCCTTTCCCAGTTTCACGACTGGATATGTTACTATCTCCTTGCACGGTGCTAACCTACAATTAAAAAAAGGATATGGTTAGCACATGTCATTTTCCCTAGAAAATATACAAAATTAAAAGATAAAAAGACTTAAAAAGCCCCTGAGCATATAATACTGACCAGTTATAAATAATGGAACTAATGTTAAGAAAGAAAGAAATGAATTAATCTCTAGCACAATGTAAAGGTCCCGAGAAGAATAAGAGGGAACTCTCTCAGAGGGTTTAGAGAATTACACTCTAAATCTATCTTTGGAATCCAGAATACTGCTAAGTGATGATGATCAAGATCACAAGGTAGAAAAGAAAGCAAAATTCAGGCAACCAGGGTTAGAAGTACTGTGGGCTCAAAAGGATAATCCCATGAACTATAAAAGGAAGCCAAGGAGGATAGTGGCTCATATCACATGCTCACTGAAGTCAAGCCCTGTAGTCTGCGTCAATGGGAGCCTCCATTTGGTGTTCAAGAAGTTATCTTGCCCAGAGGTAACAAAGATATCACATCCCTATGAGACAGGAAATGTCTCAAAAGTCTAAGGCATCTATAATGAAAACAGCATGGGAAATAAAGACCTTTATCTAGTGATGCAGACATAGAGTGGATGACAGGGCCCTAAATCAAATCAAACCTATAACGTTGAAGATGAGCTCTCACAAGAAGAGCTAGATGCCATCAACATTACTGAGTACTAATGCAACACCACAGTGTGGAACACCAGCCTGGCCCTGCTCACGTGTTCCAGAGAGGTGGTCAGAGTTAATAACATTATAGCCTCTTCTTAGTTCACCCTCTGTACAGCAAAGAGACCAGTGGGAGAACAAAGAGAAAAGCTCCCCAAAGGACAAGTGCTGCAGAGACATGCATTTTTTCCCCCTTCCCACAGAGGAGGGGACAGATACTTAAGCCTGGAGATTACTGGTTAACTACAAGAAAGAGTGTCTCAGTCATAAGTATTGTTAAAGGATCTGAACTGGATTCGTAGTAGAAGCTATAACACTTTTTTGAAAGATAGAGTAAATAAACAGATATGGAATAAAAACAGATGGATTCTCTTTCCCACCAAAGACAGGAATGTGATGGATCTGGTCACCCTCTAAGTTTTCTTTCAGTTCTTATCTTCTCAAAATTGTATTCACAGTGAATAAGAAAATATAAGTGTAGTTTATAACCTTAAGAGGAGTTATGACAGGCTATTACTAGCTGTACTCTGCACTCCAGTTAAAGACTCGCCTCCTGCTATCCTAACTAACTCCTCTATGTAGCTAGGAAAGACCTCAAACCTGTAATCAGACCCTGCCTCCCCTTACCAAAAGAAGAAAGAAACCGCAAATGGCAAAGACAGGCCTCCACAGGAAGTGGCAAAGGAAGCAGCTTTCAGGCAGTCTTCTATCATATCTGCATATCAAACACAGTTCTTTTTTAGACCTTTAATTACAAACAAACAAAAACTCCAAGTGTATACAATAATTTTTTTAACTATTTAGAGGACAATATACTTAGTGCTAAGGTGTTCTCTGATCTAAGTTTTCTTTAGTGTATATCATTTCTTTCTAATCAAGTAGTTATTTTATTTATTTTTTTTACATTTTTTGGCCGGGGCTGGGTTTGAATCTGCCATCTCCGGCATATGAGGCCCATGACTTACTCCTTTGAGGCACAGGCACCCGCCTCAAGTAGTTATTTTATTAATGGAAACAATGAACAAATATCACACTTTAGGTCTCTTTTTATATGCCTGTGGAATTACAAAGTAGAAAGTTGAATGAAATGTAGGTTGTATATTGATTTTTCTAAAATACATCTCTCTAGTTTATAAAAAATAGAATCTTGACTAATCTTCACATTTTCTCCCATCAAGATCAGAAATTGAAACTGTGACATAAAGGTAACAAAGTCCGTTCTGAAATAAGGCTAAATAATTTGAGTCAGAGTCTATTCAAATCATCTCGGTGAGGCAACTTTTCAATACTACAGCCACAAGTCGGAAGACAGAGATGAGCATGGACGTATTAAAATCGCAGTGTCCACTGCGCCTCCTAATCCTCCTAGTGGACAAATGGGGAACTGACCAGATGGTACCCAATAGGACTTCACACCTGAGGGATCAAGGGAAAAATAAGCAAAGATCCTCCCCTCCCTCAAAACAAAACAACAGTAACAAAAAAACACCCACAATAAAGGCCTAGAGGGTCTTGGCCTCTTGAAAATAAATAAATAAATAGCACTGAAAGGACGCTCTTGACCACAAAGCAAGATCTCTGAGGCTCCACGACTATCTTACAGCTGATAAAAGCTAAGAAAACCCATAGACATGCTCGCCCTGAAGGTCACTCATTCCATTTTTCTTTTAACACTGCCTCAGTTTCCAACCCCAAATTGGAAACGAAACTAAACATGTAAATGGATAGCTGCCTAAATATCATCATCCCAAAGAGAAATGGGATAAGGAGATTCTAGTTTAAAGGGATTCTGTTAAAAAAGGAAGGGAGCTCTGTCCGCCTAAAGGTTAAGAGCCCTCGGGAGAGTGCAATGTCTCCCCTGAACAGCATCTCTGCTCTCCCACAGGTGTTAGGTTGCAGCTTCCAGAGCACACCACAGACTTTAGCAAGAAAAAAACGGGTGAAATCCCAGCTTTAAGAAAAGAGGGTGCGTTCCCACCTCCAGCGCTGGTGCAGTTCCCACGGAGCAAAGTAAACTCGCCTGAATCCAAGTGATTTGTATCTGCTAAAAATGAGAGGACAAGAAAGCTAGTCACTTAGCCGCCTGGCTGTTCACCTGGTTTCCCCCCCACCGCCCTCCCCGCGCCGCCTCGGCCCCCAGTGGGTCTGTGTGTAATCAGCCGAGATGTTCCTTCGGCTTCTCCAAGCACGAGCCCAGGTAAATTCCCAGGAATTCCCAGGCAAGACCCAGAGGTCTTCCGAGGCGGTTCAGACAAACCCTTAGACAACACGGTCTTCTCTGAAATCTAAATTTAGAAGCTTTTCTGCAAGCCTGAGCCTAAGACTCGGGGACTGATACCCCCGGTCTGCACTCCCACGCCCATCCTCCCCTCCCCCAGCTCCAGCCCAGCCTGTCAGACGCCCCGGCCGTCCCCGCGGTGCTCGGCCGGAGCGCAACGAGGCCCACGCGGGGAGGGCGCGGGCACGAACGCCTCCCCCTCGCGCCGAGACCGCCGGACAAAAAGGACCCGCCGTGGTGGGGAGCGGGGAAGGGGGCTGAGCCTCGGCTGCTCCCGCCCCCAGGCCGGAGCTAGCCCCTGGCCTCCTCCCCAGACACAGACGGACAAAAGGACCGACAGCCTGCGACCCAGAGTGGGTCTAGGAACCCCACATCCACTGCCTGGCCCCGGAGGAAGGCCTCGGGGTCTTTTTACCCGGCGCCTCGGCTCCGCTGCGCTCCGGGTCCCTGGGCCCCGCCTCCAGACAGACGGACCGCCGGACAATGGGCCCCGGGCCGCAGCTTTGGCCAGCCGGACCGGGGCTCTCCGGGACTTGGACCCTGGCGGGCGGAGGGCGGCTCCAGGCCGAGCCAGTGGCGGGGATCAGAGGGGCGGCGCTGCAGACGGACAAAGCCAACAACAGACAGACAGACGGAGGGGGAAAAAAGATGGCGACGCGGGCGGCGGGAGCGCGCTGCTCGTGCACTCGCAGCGAGTGGGGCGCGTGCACGAGCCTCTCCTCTTCCCTCCCTTCTACAGCCTGGTCCCCCTCCCCGCTCCCCAGGCGCGCGCCGGGAGCTGTGGGCGGGGCCTGGGGAGTTGGGGGTCCTGGAAGGCGGGACTTAAGGAGCATCCAATCACTGACGCTTGAGGGGGTCGCGCCGGCATCCTAGAGTTCCGACCACCAGCCTCTTCCCCTCCTCGATATTTCTTGGGCCCTCTCCACTCTTCAGGTCCCCTAAACCTTCCTGGACACGTAAATTCTATCTTGACTATCAGCCCTGATCCTGGTTTCCGACCCCACCATTGAGTTGAGCCACAAAACCCACATCCCCGAACCACAGTTCTACCGCAGACTCCTCTTCTCCTTAGCTCAGCTTAGGTCCCCCACCCCCCACCCCCGCCACCGTGGCCAACTCTCACCTTTTCATTCCCCCACACCTCAGGTTTCTTCAGTTCCAGAGGCATTTAATGTGACCACAGGTAGGGCCAGGAGTCTTTGTAGGAGGGGCTAAGTTCAGCTGTCCGAAGCTCAGGAGAAAAATCTTGCAAAGGAAAGAATTTTGAGATTTATTTTGGGCATTTAGTTCCCTAACATAATTCTCATTAAAACAGCTGTAGACCCAAGGGCAGGGAAACTTGTAGCACTGTTGCCACTTAAAGGCATTTGGGGCAAATGAACTCAACTTCTGATAAAACACCTCCTCCTGGCATCGTCCCCCATTCTGCTGTTTTCCTGTTGCCTTCCTTTCCTTCCTCTCATTCTGTCTTTCTTGTGGAATGCTAAGCCTGTCTCTGACGTCGTCGCCAACTTAAGAAGCCGGGGAACGTAGTGGAAAGATGAGATCTGGTAATCGAAGATGCAGCTTTGAGTCCCATCTCTGCCAAACTGACTAGCCTGTTGACTTTGGCAGGTCACTTCCGTATTATGGGCCTCTGTTTCCTAACATGTAAAATAGATAATGATGTAACAATTTCTGGCTCCTCTCATAGGGTTGTTAATGGCACTTAAGTAAAATGAATTTCTGAAAGCATAATGCAAATATTCCTTATTATTACTGGAACTTATTATTCCTTATTATTACTGAACTAATGAGGATGCTGGCTCTTGCTGATATAGTGACAAGTCCTGGTATTTGCATAAAGCATTTTTTTTTTTTTGAGACAGAGCCTCAAGCTGTCCCCCTGGGTAGAGTGCTGTGGCATCACAACTCACAGCAACCTCCTGGGCTCAAGCGAGTCTCCTGCCTCTGCCTCCCAAGTAGCTGGGACCACAGGCGCCCGCCACAA
>NW_003852442.1:10836278-10837266 GCF_000181295.1 Otolemur garnettii
GGCCATTTTTTGGTTGCAGCCATCATTGTTGTTTGGCGGGCCCGGGCTGGGGATTCGAACCTGCCACCTTAGGTGTATGTGGCTGGCGCCCTAGCTGCTTGAGCCACAGGCGCTGAGCTGTAACTGGTATATTAAGATGGGAATTATTTAACTTCAGTCCAGGAAATGATAGGCAGGGGTCCTCAAACCTTTTAAACAGGGGGCCAGTTCACTGTCTCTCAGACCGTTGGACTGTGGGCCCCCGGACGAGTCGGCTGCTAAGCAGGACAGACAGCAGCAACAAAAACACCTGGCAGACTGGATAAATGTCCTAGGCGGGCTGCATGTGGCCTGTGGGCTGGTAGTTTGAGTATGCCTTCCATAGAGGATTAAACATCATACTATAACAGTAACAATTTCATAACTCATCTGAGGAATTACTGAGAAAAGGACATTCTCCTGGCTAGCCTGGAAATCTCTTGTGACTTAATTTCAGTTGAAAATGTAATTTCTAAGGAGCTGGAAAATCGCATATTCTCATCCAACCAGCAAGTTTTTAGGCTGTTCTCTGTAAGACTGCAAGACAGAATAAATATGGCTTTGATATATGTCATTTTAAGGTTGACTTAGTTGACATTTTCAACAGGAAAAGTAGCTAACAGGTAAAGTTAGCCTCCAATGAAATTTCCTGGACTCACTGTTAAGTTACTGTGTAAAGTGGGTAGCTTGTTCCATATTCTTGAGTTGCAAATAAAATGGGATAATGCTATTCTTTTTTTTTAAATACCACCATACAAATGAGGAATAATGCTGTTCTTGTAACCTTCCTTTGCTCTACAAACATCTCTGAGGTGTTGTCACGCAGGGGTACAAATAATGAAAAAAATATTAAGGAATTAGCTTATTTTAAGCTAGTCATGGTAGCTGGCACGTGTAGTCCCAGTTATGAAGAGGCTTAGGCAGGAGGATCACTTGAGCTCATTAAGTTTTTTTTTTTTTTTTTTTTTTT
>NW_003852442.1:10839010-10840387 GCF_000181295.1 Otolemur garnettii
AAAAAAAAAAAAAAAAGAAAACAAAAAAACCCCCACTATTATCTATTGTAATTCCAGAATATTTTCATCATTCTTTACCCCAAATCCGATACCATTAGCAATAACTCCCCATTCTTCCTTCACCTCTGTCACTGGGGTAAAGTGCCCAGGTGTCATCATGGCTCACTGCAGCCTCCAACTCTTGGGCTCAAGGAATCCTCCTGCCTCAGCCTTCACAGTAGCTGGCACTACAGGCACATGCCACTATGTCTAGCTAATTTTTCTATTCCTCCTGCAATTTTTCTATTTTTTGTAGCAATGAGGTCTTGCTCTTGCTCAGACTTGTTTCCAACTCCTTGCCTCAAGCAATCCTCCCACCTCAGCTACCCAGAGGCTAGGATTACAGGCATGACCCACTGTGCCCAGCATTTTTAAATACTCTTTAATAATTTAAAAACGTTTCTTATCTGGAGAGGAAGAGTCTGTACAAAAAACATGTCTGACTGATTTTGGCTTGCAAGACTATTACAGACTTTTATTCTACCTGGTTCAAACACTGTACCAGGTTTTAGTTGCAGCCACTAGTAATAATCATTTACACTAAAAAGAGTACCTGTTACGTACCAAAGCAATGTCATATGTTAATTTTCATCCCAAAAGAGAAACAGAATTTTCAAGTGAAGCAATGTTAGATTCTTTTATTATATTTAGTTTCTGATTGAAACTTGTCTGTTCAGCCAGAAAAAGAGATATTGTTTTGAATAATAGGTCAATGTGGTACAATCCACAAGTGATATGTTATGGGATCTAAATAATTAGACACATGGGTTGTGCTAAAATCAGGACAGAAAGGTGACTGCTGAATCCTGAGTAGAAAGCAATTTTTCTAAATAAATCATGTCACTTTTAGTTATATGGGGCCCAATGACACTTTTAATTCATCTTTATTTTCATGGTTTGAACAACGTTGCAATAATGTCAAGAATCCCAACTGTTATCTAAACACACTGTGCTATAGAGAGCTTGAGGAAAAAGAAACTTTCCGTACAATGGTGGTAGTGGTGTAAATTAATATTTCCTCTTTCAAGGGTGATTTGGCAATTATCTATTAAAAATAAAAATGTACTTTACCCTTTGACCTAGTTCTTCTGCTTCTGGGAATTTACTTAGTATAATTCATGCAGGCAAATATCTAGTCATTATAGCACCATTCACAGAAGCAAAACATTGGAAATAAACTAAATGTCAACAGAGCAGTGCTTTAAAAATTACGGTATACATATACAATGGAATACTATGTAGTCCTTTTTTTTTTTTGAGACGGAGCCTCAAGCTGTCCCCCTGGGTAGAGTGCCATGGCATCACGCTCACAGCAACCTCCAACTTCTGGGCTCAAGC
>NW_003852442.1:10840734-10845273 GCF_000181295.1 Otolemur garnettii
CCCACCACAACGCCCGGCTATTTTTTGGTTGCAGCCATCATTGTTGTTTGGCGGGCCCAGGCTGGATTCGAACCTGCCAGCTCAGGTGTACGTGGCTGGCGCCTTAGCCGCTTAAGCCACAGGTGCCGAGCCTATGTAGTCCTTTAAAAGAAAGTTATTGACAATTACTGATATGAGACAACCTCCAAGACATGTATCTTAAAGCAAGATACAGTATGTTATGTACAGAAATGCTACTATATGTACAAAAAAGACAAACATGTGGTTTCACATGCAGGTATATCACTGGAAGAATACCGGTAGCATTAAACATTACCTGTTAGACAATGTTCTAAGATCTTTTCAAAAATTAACATTTAATCCTCACAACCCTATTAAGATAGTTGATACGATTCTCATTTTATAGATGAGAAAATCAAGACACAAGAGTCTCTTGAGACAGGGTGTCACTGTGTTGCCAGGCTTAGAGAACAGTGGCATCATCCCAAATGTTATCTAAATACACTGCCATGGAGAGCTTGGGGAAATAGAAACTCTCATACAATTGTGGTAGTGGTGTAAATGAATATTTCCTCTTTCAAGGGTGAAACCTCAAACTCCTGGACTCACGTGATCTTCATGACTCAGCCTTCCAAGTAGCTAGAACTATAGGCTCATGCCACTGCACTTAGCTAATTTTTTGAATTTTTGTAGAGAGAGGGTCTTGCTATGTTGCTCAGCTGGTTTCCAGCAATCCTCCTGCCTCGGCTTCCCAAAGGGATAGAATTATAGGTGTGAGCCACTGCACTGAGCCTAAATACACACACACACACACACACACACACACGCACATAGTATATGTTATATATATATCATTTTTTGACCTACAACATGGCAAAACATTTTATTTTTAAAATAATCTGTGCCATTAAGATAGGCAAAAGACTGTAACCTGGTTTCTTGTACCCTCAATGAATCCCCAACAATTAAAAAAAAAAAGATAGGCAAAAGACTATCATGAGCACACTACCAATAAGAGTCAATCTTACTAATACAGCTTACAAATTAAGATTATTGGCTCAGCGCCTGTGGCTCCAGCGGCTAAGGCGCCAGCCACATACACCTAAGGTGGCGGGTTCGAATCCCCAGCCCGGACCCACCAAACAACAATAATGGCTGCATCCAAAAAATGGCCAGGCGTTGTGGCAGGCGCCTGTGGTCCCAGCTACTTGGGAGGAGGAGGCAGGAGACTCGCTTGAGCCCAGGAGTTGGAGGTTGCTGTGAGCGTGATGCCATGGCACTCTACCCAGGGGGATAGCTTGAGGTTCCGTCTCAAAAAAAAAAAAAAAAATTAAAATTAAGATTATTTTCACTTAGCTTCAGAGAGATTAGAAAGGTTGATAATGCCCACAGTTGGGGAATATGAGGAAATGTGCACTCATACAATAGGAGGATAAAGTGGTAGAACTTCTTGGGAACTCTGGCCCTGGACTTACTAGTTTACTATGGATAATATAACAAAATACCAGAAACTGGGTGGCATAAACAACAGAAAACCTATTATTTCACAGTTCTGGGGACTTGGCAGGGATGGGTCCTTCTAAGGGCTGTGAGATGGAATTGGTTCCATGACTCTCCCAGCTTCCAGTCGTTTTCTGGCAGTTCTTGGCACTTCTTCCTTTGTAGATGCCTCGCCCAGATCTCTGCCTTGCTATATTTGCACAGTGCTCTCCCTGTGTGTCTCCAGATTTCCTTATTAAAGGATATGGTCCTACTGGATTAGGGCCTAACATACATATTCATAATAACACATAAAATTTCTATTTTAGCCATTTTTAAGTGTATAGCTTAGTGACAAGTACATTCACATTGTTGTACAACCACTATCCACCTCTAGAACTTTTTCATCACCTAAATGGAAACTCTGAACCCAACAACAATTTCTGACCAGATGCACACCTGTAATCCCAGCACTCTGGGAGGCAGAGGTAGAAGGATGAGCTCAGGAGTTCCAGACCAGTCTGAGCAAGAGCCAGATCCCATCCTTACTAAAAACATAAAAATTAGCCCAGGTGGTGGTACTCACCCATAGCCCCAGCTATTCCAGAGGCTGAGGCAGGAGGACTGCTTGAGCTCAGGAGTCTGAGGTTGCTGTGAACTAAACTGAAGCCACAGCCACAGCACTCTAACCTCTCAGACAGTCTCCAAAAAAAAAATTTTTTTTTTAAAAATTAAGATTTTTGCCATTTTACCCCCACATATAGTATGAATTCCTTAAAATTAAAAATAAGAGATAACATTTTCTTACAAAATCCCAATGCCATTTTAATTTTTTAAATTTATTTTTTCAATGTCATTTTTAGGCTTAACAAAGTAACAATTCTTAGGTGATTTGGTATCATCTAGTACCTACTCCATAATTTTCCTGATTGTCTCACAAACACCTGTTATAATTAGCTTGAAAGAATAGCTAAACAAGGTCCACACACACTACACGTGGTTACTGTGTTTCTAGGGTTCTTTAAATCAGAGCAGTTGGCCCTCCTTGTTTCTTTATGTTGTAGTAGTGACTCAGTTCATATATGCACCTATTTACAGAATAAAAAAATCTGCATATATTAAAGGGACCAAACACCGTGTACTTCGAGGTCCCGGAACTTGGTCTTATCTCGAAAGGCTGCAAATGGTTAGAGACACGGTATTCCTAAATTCACCTAAACCTCTTATGGTAACGCGCAACTCCGTCCTGGTCACACGACTGCCCCAGTCCCATCCAGCAAATCACAATTTTGGACTACGCACCTACACCTCTACAGCAGGGGGCAGGATTACTTCCTCTGGGAGCCCTTTCTAAAGCTAAACCCAGTGAATGGTTTCCCAGTTAGTAAACAAAGATAATCAAATGAAAAAGTTTCATCTGAATCCAGAGATAAATAAAGGAAATTGCTAGAGAATGTGGTGCTGAAGAAACATGACCGAATCAAACACAAACCGGAGAGATACTGGTGGAAACAGCAATCAGACTCGGCTGAATAGAGGGGAAGGGGAATCAGAAGTTACTGATAAGGAAGGAACGGAGGAGAAGAGTCGGATAAACAGGGGTGAACCTCTAGAGAGGGGTCGAAACCCGCTCCGCCACGCCACTCGGGGACAGAAACCACCACTCGGGTGAAAGCCCTCGAGGGAGAAAGGAGAGGCGAGCAGGGGACGGGAGCAAATCTCAGGGAGTAACTCCTGACGTTTGAGAGACAGTACTGGAGCCGGTTTTTCTGGGGGCTGGCGCAACCCGGTAAAAGGGCATGGGCACAAAGTCAAAACCAGTCACAAACCCCACCTTACCCCGCCCAGGGCGAAATCCAGGGCGCACCCAGAGCAGGTACTCGTGGGGACGACGAGCTGAACGTCCAGCCCGCGCCTCCGCCGCGGGAAGTAGTTCCCCGCCGCGCCCGCTCCAAAGGGAGCCGCGGTGGCGAGTCCTGAAGCCTTCAGTCCCTGGGTTCCGGCAGCGGCGGGAGCGGAGCCAATCCCTGCAAAGGAGGGCGTGGCTATCCCGGCCCATAAGATCCCTCCGCCCGTAGTCCAGGCTGTGAGGTCGAGGGAGCCGCCATTTTGGATGCTGATTCGTGGTTCCGAGGCCGGCGTCCGCTGTTTTCACTTCTGGGTTCGGTCAGGTGAGTGTGGCATTCTTGAGGAGGGTTTTCGTTTTCTTCTTCGCTCTACGCTCGGGATTTAGTAGTCCCCATCCAGCGGTAGTGGCCGGGGTTCAAACGACTTTAGAGGTGGCAGATAAAGAGATAGGGAAGGATCCTGGAAGTGGGGGGCAGGCCAGAGGTGAAGCCCGGGGAGCCGCGGCGCGGGAGGAGGCCCCGGCTAGGGGGATAAGGGCGTGGCAGGGCCGCGGGCTGCTTGGAGACCACTGGTCCTGGACCCTCGAAGCTGCCGAACTTTCCTGTTGTTCTCCCTGCTCCGAGGCGTCTCTTCTCTGGGCGGAAACGCCGCGGCCTGAGTCTGGGCTCTTTCGCTGCACTCCTGCTGGTCTAGTCTCCTCTGCCCTAAGAGATTCAGGAGGGTCGGTGTCTTCAGTGCCGTTAGGTTGCCTCCGAGTCCTGGCAGTCCCCGCTGAGTGGGAGGCCTCGTGGGCTGTCCCGGGGGGGGGGGCCCGGACTTGGGCCCTCTGTAGTCGGAGAAAAGTGCCCATTCTTTGCGCAGAAGCAGGCAGCGGTCTCTGCTCCCTTTCTCCGACCGCCTTTCGTGTGCAGTGGGACCCTGTGAGGAGCTTGCGGCCCTGTCCTTGCCCCTATCTGTATTCTCAGCGCTCCTCTTCCGGGATGTTGGAGGTGAGCACTTGGAACTCCCAGGTATAAACTTTAAGCAGGATGTGGACCCAAGAGCATCCATTTATTAGGCAATGGGACTGTAGGATAATCACAAAACACAAAGCCACCTGCACTCTGTAGTAGTAAACTGCAAGTCTGGTCTTTTGGGGGAATTGTGGGTTTTTTTTTTTTTCTTTTGAGACACAGCCTCAAGCTATCCCTCTGGGTAGAGTGCCATGGCGTC
>NW_003852442.1:10845508-10851209 GCF_000181295.1 Otolemur garnettii
GCTTGAGCCACAGGCGCCAAGCCAGGGGAAGTGTGATTTTTAAAATGGCCGTGTATTTTAACTTTTTATTATGGAAAATTTCAAAAACAAAAGTAAAGACTATAATGAATTCCCTCCTCATCTGGCTTCAAAAACAGTCAAATCGTGTTCTGCCTTGTTTCATCTGTACCTATCCTTATATCTGTTTTTTTTTTTTTTTTTTGAGTCTTTTGCCCCAGGCTAGAGTGCCATGGCTTTAGTTTTTTTTCACAGTATCCTCAACCAATCCTGTCTCAGCCTCCAGTGTAGCAGAGGCTACTGGTGCCTGTAAAGATACTGGGCTAATTTTTCAGACGGGGTCTTGCTCTAGCTTAGGCTGCTCTCCAACTCCAGGTCTTAATTGATCCTTCTGTCTTAGCTTCCAAGAGTGCTGAGATTACAGGTGTGAGCCACTGTGCCCAGCCTTGAAATGTTTTTATGTTAATTTTCTTTAGAAACAAATTAAGATAAAGATACTTTCATAATGCCTCTTCATTACATTATTTATAGTTCCTTCCTGTCGGAGCCTGTACTTTTTTTTTTTTTTTTAGGAGACAGTCTCACTTTGTTGCCCTTGGTAGAGTGCTCTGGCATCACAGCAACCTCTGACTCTTGGGTTTAATGATTCTCATGCTTCAGCCTCCAAGTAGCTGGAACTACAGGCGCCCGCCACAACGCCAGCTATTTTTTCGTTGCAGTTGTCATTGTTTGGTAGGCTGGGGCTGGATTAGAACCCGCCAGCTCCCATGTATGTGCCTGGCACCCTAGCTGCTGAGCTACAGGTGCCCAGCGAAGAGCCTGTACGTTCTTGTGGGTTATAAATGATGCTGCTGGTTATACTATTTATTAAATTGTTAGTTTTCATTAGTTTGATTAGTGAAGATTTGATTATGGTGTGCAAATATAAATTTGCAGCAACTTGTATGTATCTTCATAATTAGGTCATACCTAAATCTGTTTATATCACTTATTTTATAAGAAAAAGTGTTAAGAATAAGTAAAATAATACATTTCAAATACTAAAGTATTTGCATATGTTGTAAATTATCTTTGTAGCCACTATGCACTTTGCTCTGTTCCCTCACCATGTAGTACTTTTGGAGTTACAGACTAAAGCTTGTCCCTTACGATATCTTCTGATTCTCTTCGTTTATTTATTTTTGCTAGTTTTAGTTATTTCAGGCTTTCAGGATCGCTAGTTTGGAAGCTTCTGACTCCTCTCTTCCCCCAGTTAACCTGAAAAGACTCAATCTTTGCCTTTATTCTTTTTTTTCTTTTTTTTTTTTTTTTTTGAGACAGAGCCTCAAGCTGTCACCCTGGGTAGAGTCCTGTGGCATCACAGCTCACAGCAACCTCCAACTCCTGGGCTCAAGCGATTCTCCTGCCTCAGCCTCCCGATAGCTGGGACTACAGATGCCTGCCACAATGCCCGGCTATTTTTTGTTGCAGTTTGGCAGGGGCCGGGTTTGAACCCACTACACTTGGTATATGTGGCCAGTGCCCTACCCACTGAGCCACAGTGTAGCTGGGACTACAGGCGCCCGCCACAATGCCTGGCTATTTTTTGGTTACAGCCGTCCTTGTTGTTTTGGCGGGCCCAGGTTGGATTCAAACCCGCCACCTTAGGTGTATGTGGCTGGCACCTTAGCCCCTTGAGCCATAGGCGCCGAGCCAAACCTTCCTTTATTCAGGATGGAGAGATTATCTAGCTCTGTCAGGCTCAGGGAACTGAATGAGAAAAGAGGGACTAGGTAGGGTTGTTGGCCAGTGTTAAGGTGAGGGATTGGAAAGAGCCAAGAATGGCACATAAGGCTACCAACGTGTGGGGCAATAAAAATAATGATATTAACACTAATAAAAATAGCATGTTTTAGTATATAAGATCTGACCATTAAGTTTGTGAACTTAGGAAAGTGCTACCTACTTTATTGCTGAATGTCAGTATGGTCACCTTTGAAGTACTACCCTTGCCCAACTGTGATATTCAGCAATGAGGTATCTAATATTTTTTTCTAGGATGAGTTCACAAACTTAATTGTCTGACTTCATATACACAAGATAGAATACTTAGAATTAGTATTGCAGACACTAGTTGATAAGCCTTTGTTAAAGTTTATGTTACAGTTGTTTACTTTTCTTATAGTAAGTTTGTATTACTTATTCCTGCTAGATTGTGAGCTCTTTGAAGGCTAAAGTCAGCTGTCATTTTTTCTTTTGAGATAGAGTCTCACTATGTTGCTCTGGGTAGAGTGTCACAGCTCACAGCAACTTCAAACTCTTAGGCTCAAGCGATTCTCTTGCCTCAGCCTCCCAAGTAGCTGGGACTATATGCACCCACCACAAGGGCGGCTATTTTTTGGTTGTAGTCGTCGTCGTTTGGCAGGCCAGGGCTGGATTCAAACCTGCCAGCTTCGGTATATGTGGCTGGCACCCTAGCCACTGAGCTACAGGCGCCGAGGCTTAGCTGTCTTTTAAATGTCTTTTGTTGACTTGGCGCCTACAGCTCAAGTGGCCAAGGCGCCAACCACGTACACTGGAGCTGGCAGATTCAAATCCAGCCTGGGCCCGCCAAACAACAATGATGGCTGCAACCAAAAAATAGCTGGGCATTGTGGCAGGTACCTGTAGTCCCAGCTACTTGGGAGATTGAGGCAAGAGAATTGTTTAAGCCCAGGAGTTGGAGGTTGCTGTGAGCTGTGATGCCACAGTACTCTACCCAGGGCGACAGCTTGAGGCTCTGTCTCAAAAATAAATAAATATATGTCTTTTGTCTATAGTGGGTTAGCATAGTGCCTTGCAGAATAGCCTTAAGTGTTTGCTGGCTCGGCGCCTGTGCCTCAAGCCGCTAAGGCGCCAGCCACATTCACCTGAGCTGGCCTGTTCAAATCCAGCTCAGCCTGCCAAACAATGATGGCTGTAATCAAAAAATTAGCCAGGCATTGTGGCAGGCGCCTGTAGTCCCAGCTACTGGGGAGGTGGAGGCAGGAGAATGGCTTTAGCCCCAGGAGTTGGAGGTTGCTGTGAGCTGTGATGCTACAGCACTCTACCCAGGGGGACAGCTTGAGGCTCTGTCTCAAAAAAAAAAAAAAAAAGTGTTTATTTTTGAGACAGTTTCTTTCTCTATGTCACCATGTGGCTGGTACTCTAACCACTGTGCTAAGGACGCAGAGCCTTTATTCTTTTTCTTTCTTTTTTTTTTTTTTGAGATGGATTCTCACTTGTCACACTAGGTAGAGTGCCTTGGTGTCATAGCTCACAGCAACTTCAAACTCCTGGGCTCTAGCAATTCTCTTGACCTAGCCTCCCCAAGTAGCTGGGACTACAGGCACCTGCCACAATGCCTGGCTATTTTTCGGTTGCAGCCATCAATTAGGTATTAGACAAAATAAGTGTGTATATTCACATGTACATACGTTTGTTTATGTATGTTATGTATATATTTGGAGATGTACAACGGTAACTGTTGACCAGAACATTTGAACATACCCGATAGTGATAATTTGTTTTCCTTTTTATTTCTTTGTCAGTTTGTTGCATAGGTTTATCAATTTTTTTTTTTGAGGCAGTCTAACTGTGTAGCCCTCAGTAGAGTACTGTGGCATCACAGCTCACAGCAACTTCAAACTCTTTGGCTTAAGCAGTTCTTCTCGCCTCAGCCTCCCAAGTAGCTGAGACTACAGGCACCCACCACCTTGCCCAGATATTTTTTTGTTGCAGTTGTTTAGTTGGCCTGGCTCGGTTCGAACCGGCCAGCCTCAGTGCATGTTGCTGGTGCTATAACCACTGAGCTATGGGTGCTGAGCCGAGGTTTATCAATTTTTAAAACCTTTTTTAAAAACCAGTGTTTGGTTTCCTTGATCTTTTTCTGTTTTTCTTTAGTTTCATTGATTTTTTTTGTCTTGTGTTTGTTTTTTGTTTACCTTTACTTGCTTTGGGTTAATATTACTTTTTCTGATTCTTTAAGGTAGAAGCTGAGATTACTAATTTGAGACTTTTATTCTTTTCCTAATAAAAGTGTTAGTGTTGTAAATTTCCCTTTAAGCACCCCCTTAGCTACATCCCACAAATTTTTGTTGTATTTTCATTTTCTTTCAGTTCACACCTTTTTTGTTTTTGTTTTTGTTTTGCAGTACCTTTTTTGTTTTTGTTTTTGTTTTGCAGTTTTGGCTAGGGCTGGGTTTGAACCTGCCACCTCTGGCAGATGGGGCCGGTGCCCTACTCCTTTGAGCCATAGGTGCTGCCCCTTTTAAAATTTTTTTTTCTTTTTTGTTTTTTTTTGAACAGTCACTTTGTTGCCCTTGATAGAGTGGCAAGGCATCGTAACTCATAGCAACCTCAAACTCTTGGCCTCAAGTGATCCTCTTGTCTCAGCCTCCTATTAGCTAGGACTACATGCGCCTGTCACACACCTGGCTATTTTTAGAAATGAGGTCTCACTCTTGCTCAGGCTGGTCTTGAACCATGAGGTTAAGCAATCCACCAGCCTCCCAGAGTGCTATGATTATAGGTGTGAGCCACCACACCCAGCCTCAAGTTCAACCTTTTAAGAAAAAAAGATCACTTCATACTTACAGAACCTAGCATAGGTTCTGGTATATAGTAAATTGCTTAATAATTATTTGCTAAAATTGCTGGATTTAGGCTGGGTGCAGGGACTCCGGCATGTAGTCTTTTTTTTTTTTTTTTTTTGCAACAGAGTCTCCACATGTTGCATTCAGTAGGGTGCTGTGGCATTACAGCTCACAACAACCTCAAACTCTTGGGCTTAAGCAGTTCTCTTGTCTTCACCTGCCAAGTAGCTGGGACTATGGGCGCCCACCACAACACCCCACTATTTTTCTGTTGCACTTGTCATTGTTGCTTAGCCAGTCCGGGCTAGGTGCAAACCTGCCACTCTTGGTGTATGTGGCCAGCGCTGTAACCACCGTGCTACGGGCACTGAGCCAGGCCTGTAGTCTTACCCTAGCACTTTGGGGAGGCTGAGATTGGAGTTCCACACCAGCCTGAGAAAGAGAGATCCTGTCTCTACAAAAAAAATAGAAAAATTAGCCAGCTGTGGTGGTGTGGACTACTTGGAAGGCTGAGGCAGGAGGATCATTTAAGTTCAGGAGTTTGAGGTTACAGTGAGATGTGACAATCCCACTATTCTTTAGCTGGGATGACTGAGTGAAACCTTCCATCAAAAGAAAGAGAGAGGGAGAAGAGAGGAAGTAAAAGAGAAAGAAAGAAATTAGCTATTGGATTTGTTTTTTTACCTATAGTTTAGCAGCTAGGGTGCCAGCCACATACACCTGAGCTGGTGGGTTCGAATCCAGCCTGGGCCAGCTAAAACAAAAATGACAACTACAACCAAAAAATAGCTGGGTGCCTGTAGTCCTAGCTACTTGGAAGGCTGAGGCAAGAGAATCACTTAAGCCCGAAAAGTTTGAGGTTGCTGTGGGCTGTGATGCCACTGCACTCTATCCAGGGCAACATAGTGAGACTCTGTCTCAAAAAAAAGAAAAAAGATTCCTGAGAGAGGGCTTACGGATTAGTCTCAATCTATGCCTTTTGCCTGTTCCATATAATTTAGAACAATTACATATCTGGGCTCGGCGCCTGTGGCTCAAGCCGCTAAGGCGCCAGCCACATACACCTAAGGTGGCGGGTTCGAATCCCCAGCCCGGGCCCGCCAAACAACAAT
>NW_003852442.1:10851411-10853373 GCF_000181295.1 Otolemur garnettii
AAAAAACAATTACATATCTGGTGTTCTTTAGAATCTTAGGGCTGGAAGGGACTTGAAAGAGTATATTGTAAGAACTTAAAATATGTTCGCTATATTATTGTACAAAGAACGTACAAAGACATTGTTTAGACAATTCATGTACATTGAGTTTCCTGGTCTAGTTCGCTGATGTCTTACTACATGTAAATCTGGGGCTCCTTTAGTAGATCTAGGTCTCAGCTTCTTTGGGCTTTCATAAATACAGTCTTTGTGATGAATATCTTATTTCCTTCTCCAGAGCCATATGCCATCTTTCCCCTCTGACCTAGGTCCCTGGAGTACCCATGTGCACTGAGTCTGAGGGCCCTTTTGCTTGATGGTGTCCAGTTGAGGGTAGTTGGGAGGTACCAGCAGAAGACTCGAGGGCTGGATATTTTTATTCCTCTGCTCCCTCTTCTGGCAGGGATGTTGTAAGTTGTCTACATGTCTTTTACCAAAGACCATGACTCCTCTCTCCTGGCGTTCTTCATATAGCTACTTAGGTTCTACTTCCCCCTTCTCCCCTCTTTTTTTTTTTTGAGACAGAATTTCATTCTGTTGTCCTGGGTAGAGTGCCATGGTGTTGTCATAACTCAACGACAACCTCAAATTCTTGGGTTTGAGTAATCCTCTTGCCTCAGCCTTCTTAGTAGCTGGGACTACAGGCGCCACTACAACTTCTACTACAGGCTAACAACCCATCTTCCCCTTTTCAGATCTAAAGGTGTTAATGGCTCAGGGGCAGTGCACTGTCATTCCTTGGTTTCTCTAAACTTTATCTATACCTTTGTCAATACTCTCTTTATTAAATTTTCCTCAAATTGCCCAGGTTGTAGGTGCCATCTGTTTACAGTTAGCCCCTCATTGTTAAGAGTCCTTGAAAAGGCCCTATGAGACTCTGTGCCTGTGGCTCAAGAGGCTAAGGCGCCAGCAATGTACACCTGAGCTGGTAGGTTCGAATCTAGCCCGGGCCCGCCAGACAATGGCAGGTGCAACCAAAAAATAGCTGGGCGTTGTGGCAAGTGCCTGTAGTCCCAGTTGCTTGGGAGGCAGAGGCAGGAGAATCGCTTGAGTCCCGGAGTTGGAGGTTGCTGTGAGCTGTGATGCCATGGCCCTCTACCCAAGGCGAGGCTCTGTCTGTCTTGTATAGTAGGTTTCCATAAACTGCCTGAGACATTTCCAGTCAGAAAATTAATAGTGAAATACAGGCAAGTTTGCCTGCTTCAGTATTTTCTTTGTTTCTTTCTTTTTTTTGAGACAGAGCCTCAAGCTATCCCCCTGGGTAGAGTACTATGGCATCACAGCTCATAGCAACCTCCAACTCCTGGGCTCAAGTGAGTCTACTGCCTCAGCCTCCCAAGTAGCTGGAACCACAGGCGCCTGTTACAACGCCTGGCTATTTTTGGTTGCAGCCGTCATTGTTGTTTTGGCGGGCCCAGGCTGGATTCGAACCTGCCACCTTAGGTGTATATGGCTGGCACCTTAGCCACTTGAGCCACAGGCGCCCAGCCGTGCTTCAGTATTTTCAACTTCATTTACAGGACTTGATTTCTATTAATATTTGCAGCATTAAACTTTTAAATTCCATTTTTGGAGAGTTATAGTATTTTTCTCTTGTTATTCTTGTGACTATTGGTATCTTTTCTTTTTTAAGTTTGGTCCCAAACTCACGTTGGTGGATGCTGACCATTTTAGGCAAATATGCAAGATAGAGAAAGTTGTTTCCACATAACTCCCTTCACATCCCTAATGTTGCTCCTTTTTCACCCCTGTCCTTCGGTGTCTAATTCTTTTGAGATAACCTATTCTAGTATGTTAAGTTTGATGAACTTTTTTCTTTCTCTTTCTCTTTTTTTTTTTTTTTTGAGACAGAGTCTCATTATATTTGCCCTTGGTAGAGTACTATGGTGTCACAGCTCACAGCAACCTCAAACTTCTGGGCTT
>NW_003852442.1:10854070-10856017 GCF_000181295.1 Otolemur garnettii
TCAGCCTCCCGAGTAGCTGGGACTATACGCACCTGCCACAACGTCCGGCTATTTTTTGGTTGCAGTTGTCATTGTTGTTTGGCAGGCCCAGGCTGGATTTGAGCCCGCCAACTCAGGTGTATGTGGCTGGTGCCTTAGCTGCTTGAGCCACAGACGTTGAGCCTATTTATTTTTTATTGCAAAAACAAATTTTAATTTTTAATCTTTAGTTTGATTGAAACATTGTTTTTAGTATGATGATGGTACCAGCTGTGCAGAGAGGGCTCTGGAGAGATGTTCATAGCAGCACACACCTGCGGCTCTTCAGTTCTGGAGGTTCCAGGGCAGCCAATACTGCTTCATCAAACACATTGTTTAGTCCTTTCTGTGTAAGTGCAGAACACTCCACATACTTGACAGGCTTCAGGTTCTGGGCCAGCTTTTCAGCAGTCTGTGGTGTGATAGGTTTCTGTTTGTTCTTGGCAAGTTTCTCAATAGTAGAAGGATCATCTCTGAGATCAATTTGTGTCCCAAGAAACAAGAAAGGAGTCTTTGGACAATGATGAGTTATCTCAGGCACCCGCTTTTCTTTCACATTTTCAAATGAAGATGGAGAGATCACTGAAAAACAGACTAGAAATACATCTGTTTGTGGATAACTTAGCAGTCGTAATCTGTCATAATCCTCTTGCCCTGCAGTATCAAAAAGTCTAAGAGTATATGGCTCTCCCCCAATCATAACTGTGACTGCATAGTTGTCAAAAACAGTCGGAACATATTCAAATGGAAATTTGTTCCTTGTGTAGGATGTCAGGAGATGTGTTTACCAACAGCACCATCGCCTACCACAGCGCACTGGATTGTCCGCATTGCTGAAATAGTTTTATATCCCCTTTAAATATTTCAAATCTGATGTTGACTTCAGCATCTCCACTGGGGTGTTGGCAGCACTGCCTTTTATTTTTTTGAGACAGAAGCTTACTTTATTATGTTGCCCTCAGTAAGAGTGCTGTGATGTCACAGCTCACAATAACCTCAAATTCTTGGGCTTAAGCCATTTTCATGCCTCAGCCTCCCAAGTAGCTGGGACTACAGGCGCCTGCCACAATGCTCAGCTATTTTTTGGTTGTAGTTGGCCTGGGTTGGATTCGAACCCATCAGCTCTGGTGTATGTGGCTGGCGCCCTAGCCGCTGAGCTACAGACATTGAGCCAATATGTGCTTTTTTAGAATGTGAGATCATACTTCATATATAGTCAATTTTTTAAACTTATATTATTAATCTGTCCTCATGTCATCAAATGCTGTTTTAAAACACTCTAATGGCCAGGTAAAGTTCTATTAGGTACTATAAATAATACTATTTCATTATATACTTTATTCTAAATTTTTGGTATTTAAAAAATACCAAATTCAAAATGTGGTAAATATTTTCATGTAAAAATATGTGCATGGGCTCAGCGCCTATAGCTCACGTGGCTAAGGTGCTAGCTGCATACACCAGAGCTGGTGAGTTTGAATCCAGCCTGGGTCTGCCAAACGACAATGACAGCTACAACCAAAAAATAGCTGGGCGTTGTGGTGGGCGCCTGTAGTCCCAGCTGCTTTGGAGGCTGAGGCAAGAGAATCGCTTGAGCCCAGGGGTTGGAGGTTGCTATGAGCTGTGATGCCACGACACTCTACCCAGCGTGACAGCTTGAGGCTCTGTCTCAAAAAAAAAAAGTGCATGAAGTTCTGTTGCTTAGGTTAAGATCCTAGGAGTGGAATTACTAGGGTATGTGTGTCTGTGTTTGTTTATTTTAGAGACAGAGTCTTGCTCTTTTGGCTGGAGCACACTGCCTCCTTGAACTCCTGGGCCCAAGTGATCCTCCTGCCTCAGCCTTCTGTAGCTAGGACTCAACCATGTCTGGCTGATTTTTTAAATTCTTTGTAGAGATAGGATCTTTTTTTTTTTTTTTTTTTTTTGAGA
>NW_003852442.1:10856510-10857972 GCF_000181295.1 Otolemur garnettii
TGACACTTTTTTTTTTTTTTTTAGAGACAGTCTCATTTTGTCGCCCTTGGTAGAGTGCTGTGGCATCACAGCTCACAGCAACCTCCAACTCTTGGACTTGGGTGATTCTCTTGCCTCAACATCCTGAGTAGCTGGGACTACAGGCGTCTGCCACAACTCCCAGCTATTTTTTTTGTTGCAGTTTGGCTGGAGCTGGGTTCAAACCCGCCACCCTTGATATGGGGCCAGTGCCCTACTCACTGAGCCATAGGCACTGCCCAATTTTGACACTTTTCTGTCATACCTTCTGACTCTAAAAGATCTCCAATTTTGTTATCTTGCATCTTTGAGACAATTTCCAAGCAAAAGGCTGAAGAGGTCAAGTCCAGAACACCATTTATTTCTTTTTTATTTTTTATTTATTTAATTTTTTTATTGAATAGTAACTGTGTACATTAACGTACTTCTGGGGTACAGGGTGGGGTTTTCACAAACAATCCGAAACACTTCCATCAAACTGGTTAACATAGCCTTCATGTAATTTTCTTAGTTATTGTGTTAAAACATTCATATTCTACTTATAGAAAGATTCACTTGTACCCATGTAAGATGAACCACAGAAGTGAACCCTCGAATCCCCCTCCCTCCACCCATCCTCCCCTCCCTCGACACCATTTATTTCTTTGTTGCCCTGACTACAGTTGTTATTTTACAGTTAGTGACATGGTAAGTTTCTCCAAGTCTAAATTCCACGAGGGTGGTAATAACCCTGTAGGCTTTTTCTTAGTATAATAGTGTATTTCCAGTGCCTGTGAGAGAGTAGTAGGCATTCAGTAAATATTTGTAGAAAAGGGTTTTAAAATGTATTGTGATTTTTAGTGCTGAAAATTATACAGTAGTGTATGATTAAGATTGTTTACTTGGGGTTTGAATTCAGATTCACTTAGGTTTCGTTCTTTTTATTTATTTTTTTTAATTGTTTGAGATTCATTGAGGGTACAAGAAACCAGGTTTCACTAATTGCATTTGTTAGGTAAAGTCCCTCTTAAAATCAGTGTCTTGCCCCCAAAAGGTGTGGCACACACCAAGACCCCACCTCCCTCCTTCCTTCCCTCTCTCTGCTAATCCCTTCCCCACTCCTCCCTCCTTCCTCTCTCTGCTCACCCCCTCCCTTGTTATTAATTGTCCTTATATCAAAATTGAGTACATAGGATTCATGCTTCTCCATTCTTGTGATGCTTTGCTAAGAATAATGTGTTCCACTTCCATCCATGTTAATACAAAGGCTGTAAAGTCTCCGTTTTTTAATGGCTGAGTAGTATTCCATAGTATACATATACCACAGCTTGTTAATCTGTTCCTGGGTTGGTGGGCATTTAAGCTGTTTCCACATTTTGGCGATTGTAAACTGAGCTGCAATAAACAGTCTAGTGCAAGTGTCCTTATGATAAAAGGATTTTTTTCCTTCTGGGTAGATGCCCAG
>NW_003852442.1:10858196-10861489 GCF_000181295.1 Otolemur garnettii
TTGATAAATGGGATTGTTGGCTTTTTTCATGTGGATTAATTTGAGTTCTCTATAGATCCTAGTTATCAAGCTTTTGTCTGATTCAAAATATGCAAATATCCTTTCCCATTGTGTAGGTTGTCTATTTGCTTTGGTTGTTGTCTCCTTAGCTGTACCGAAGCTTTTAGTTTAAAGTCTCATTGGTTTATTTTTGTTGTTGGAATTGCCACGACAGTCTTCTTCATGAAGTCTTTCCCCGGGCCAATATCTTCCGGTGTTTTTCCTATACTTTCTTTGAGGATTTTTATTGTTTCGTGACTTAAATTTAAGTCCTTTCTCTGTCTTGAATCTATTTTCGTGAGTAGGGAAAGGTGTGGGTCCAGTTTCAGTCTTTTACATGTGGACATCCAGTTCTCCCAGCACCATTTATTGAATAGGGAGTCTTTTCCCCAGGGTATATTCTTGTTTGGTTTATTGAAGATTAGGTGGTTGTAAGATGTTAGTTTCATTTCCTGGTTTTCTATTTGATTCCAAATGTCTATATCTCTATTTTTGTGCCAGTACCATGCTGTCTGGACCACTATGGCTTTGTAGTACAGCCTAAAATCTGGTATGGTGATGCCCCCAGCTTTGTTTTTATTACTAAGAATTGCCTTAACTATACAGGGGTTTTTTTTGGTTCCATACAAAATGCAGAATCATTTTTTCCAAATCTTGAAAGTACGATGTTGGTATTTTAATAGGGATGGCATTGAACAGGTAGATTGCTCTGGGAATTATGGACATTTTAACAATGTTGATTCTTCCCAGCCATGAGCATGGTATGTTCTTCCATTTGTTAATATCCTCTGCTATTTACTTTATTAGGGTTTCATAATTTTCTTTATAGAGGTCCTTTATCTCTTTTGTTAGGTATATTCCTAGGTATTTCATTTTCTTTGAAGCTATGGCAAAGGGAGTTGTGTCCTTTCATTAGCCTCTCATCTTAGCTGTTATTGGTGTATACAGAGGCAACTGACTTGTGGACATTGATTTTATTTTATGTTTATTTATTTATTTTTTTGAGACGGAAGCCTCAAGCTGTCCCCCTGGGTAGAGTGCCATGGCATCACAGTTCACAACAACCTCCAACTCCTGGGCTCAAGCAAGTCTCCTACCTCAGCCTCCCAAGTAGCTGGGACCACAGACACCCGCCACAATGCCCGGCTATTTTTGGTTGCAGCCGTCATTGTTGTTTGGTGGGCCCGGGCTGGATTCAGACCCGCCACCTTGGGTGTACGTGGCTGGCGCCTTGGCCACTTGAGCCACAGGGGCTGAGCCTGGACATTGATTTTATATCCGAGACATTACTGAATTTTTTGATGACTTCAAGAGTCTTGTGGTTGAGTCTTTGGGGTTCTCTAAGTATAAGATCATATCGTTAGCAAAAAGGGAGAGTTTGACCTCCTCTGCTTCCAGTTGGATGCCATTTATTTCCTTGTCTTGCGAATTGTATTGGCTAGAACTTCAGCACTGTGTTGAATACTAAGGTGACTGAGGACAACCTTGTCTGGTTCCAGTTTGGAGAGGAAAAGTTTTCAGCTTTATTCCATTAAGTAAAATATTAGCTGTGGGTTTGTCATAGATAACTTCGATCAATTTCAGAAATGTACTTATACTCTTCAGTGTTCTAATTAGAAAAGGATGCTGGATTTTATCAAATGCTTTTTCTGCATCTATTAGAGGAGCATATAGTCCTTGGTTTTACTTCTGTTGATACAGTGAATAATGCTTATAGACTTGAGTATATTAAACCAACCTTGCATCTCTGGGATGAAACCTACTTGATCATGATGTATGATTTTTTTGATGATAAGCTGTAATCTATTGGCTAAGATTTTGTTGAGAATTTTTGCATCTATATTCATTAGTGAAATTGGTCTGAAATTTTCCTTTTTAGTTGGGTCTTTTCCTGGTTTTGGTATCAGGGTGATGTTTGCTTCATAGAAGGTGTTGAGGAAGATTCTTTCCTCCTCAATTTTTTGGAATAATTTCTGGAGTACGGGAATAAGCTCTTCCTTGAAGGTTTGATAGAATTCTGGTGTGAAGACATCTGGACCAGGGCATTTTTTGGTTGGAAGATTTTTTTTTTATTGTTTCTTTAATATCAGTGCTTGAAGTTGGCCTGTTCAGGACCTCTATTTCTTCTTGGCTAAGTCTAGAGAGAGGGTGTGATTCCAAATATTGATTCATTTCCTTCACATTGTCAAATTTAAGAGCTTAGAGTTTCTGGTAGTATTCAGAGATGATCTCTTGTATTCTGTGGCATCAGTTGTTATTTTCCATTTATCATTTTTGATTGAGGTTACTAGAGATTTTACTTTTCTGTTTCTAGTTAGTCTGGCCAAAGGTTTATTTTATTTATTTTTTCAAAAAAACAACTCCTTGTTTCATTAATTTTCTGAATGATTCTTTTGATCTCTGATTTAATTTTGGATATTTCTTTTCTTCTGCTGGGTTTAGGCTTAGATTGGTCTTCGTTTTCCAATTCCACAAAATGGCTCATGAGTTTGTTGATGTCCTCTCTTTCTGTTTTTCGACTGTAGGCATCTAAAGTGATACATTTTCCTCTCAAAACTGCTTTTGCAATATTCCACAGGTTTTGATAGCTTGTGTCGTCATTGTTGTTGTGCTCAAGGAAGTTAATGATTTCCTCTATTATTTCTTCCTGCACCCAACTGTCATTGAACAGAAGGTTGTTTAATTTCCATGCCTTTGTGTGGGTTGAATGTTTTTGTTGGAGTTGAGTTCCACCTTTAGGGCCTTATGGGCTAAGAAGATACAAGGTAAAATTTCAATTCTTTTGATTCTGTTGAGGTTTGTTTTGTGTCCTAGGATATGATCAATTTTGGAGAATGTTCCATGGGGTGATGAGAAGAATGTATATTCTTTATCTTTGGGATGGAGTGCTCTGTATGCATCTATCAAGCACAGTTGCTCTAGGGTCTCATTTAAGTCCCTTATATCTTTGTTTAATTTCTGTTTAGAGGATCTGTCCAGCTCTGTAAGAGGAGTATTAAAGTTCCCTGTTATTATGGAATTATAGGATATCATATTGCTCAGACTGTAATGAGCAATGTCAGAGTAATGTCTGTTTCAAGAATCTGGGAGCATTTAAATTGGGTACATAAATATTTAGAATTGAAATGTCTTGGCTCGGCGCCTGTGGCTCAAGCGGCTAAGGTGGTGGGTTCGAATCCCCAGCCCGGGCCCGCCAAACAACAATGATGGCTGCAACCAAAAAATGGCCAGGCGTTGTGGCGGGCGCCTGTAGT
>NW_003852442.1:10862251-10865060 GCF_000181295.1 Otolemur garnettii
CTCCCAAGTAGCTGGGACTACAGGCACCTGCCACAACGCCTGGCTATTTTTTGGTTGCAGCTGTCATTGTTGTTTGGCGGGTCCAGGCTGGATTTGAACCCGCCAGCTCAGGTGTATGTGGCTAGTGCCTTAGCCAGTTGAGCCACAGGCGCCAAAGCCTTCTCTGTCAATTTTAAAGCTTAGCTTAGCAGGATATAGAATTCTGGGCTGGAAATTGCTCTGTTTAGGTAGATTAAAGGTAGATGACCATTGTCTTCTGGCTTGGAAAGTTTCATTAGAGAAGTCTGCAGTCACCCTGATGGATTTGCCCCTGTAGGTCAACTGGCATTTATTCCTGGCAGCTTGAAGAATCTTTTCGTTTGTCTTGACTTTGGACAGGTTCATCACAATGTGTCTTGGAAAGGCTCGGTTAGAGTTGAGGTGACCTGGAGTCCAATATCCCTCTGAAAGGAGTGTGTCAGAATCTTTGGTGATATTCGGGAAATTTTCATTTATAATATTCTCAAATATGGCTTCCATTCCCCTGGGGCATTCTTCTTCCCCTTCTGGAATACCTATAACTCGAATGTTTGAATGCTTCATATAGTCCCACAATTCTGACAGTGAATATTCTGCTTTCTCTCTCTTCTTTTCTGCCTCTTTAAGTATCTGAGATCTCTCAAGAGCTTTGTCCTCTACCTTTGAGATTCTTTCTTCTGCATGATCTAATCTGTTGTTGATATCTTCTATTGCATCTTTAAGTTCCTTAATTGACTGCTTCAGTTCCTTCAGCTCTGCTATATCTTTTCTGTATTCTTCATATCGTTCATCTCTTATTTGATTCTGTTTTTGGATTTCCTTTTGGTTATTTTCCATCAATTCCTTCATTATTTTCATCATCTGTATTCTAAATTCCCTTATGTCATTTCTAACATTTCTTTATAGGTGGAATCTTTAGCAGTTGCTACCTCACGGTCCCTTGGAGGGGTTGCTCTGGACTGGTTTTTCATGTTGCCAGGATTTTTCTGCTGGCTCTTCTCATGAGTGATTTATCTGCTTCCTTGCCCTAATTTTCCTTTCACTCCTCTTGCTCTTTACGTTCCCGTGCCTCTAGACTAGGGTTTCGGTGAGTCCTCTTGGTACAGGACTAGAAGGATAAGAAGACTAAAGAGCTGGAAGAGAAAAGAGAGGAAAAAAGGGGGGGGGAATGAGAAAAGAAAAGGGGTGGGTAAACTGGAATATTAACAAAGAGAAGAGAGGCACAGAAAGAGGGAGACGGGAGCAATATAGGTATACAGTAGGGTACTTTGACCCAACCTTAGAAACCCCCAACCTCTGGGGGTGCTGGGTTGGGTTGTTCCCTTGAGGTCAGCAGCTCTTTGCTAACCTGTTCGGACATAGTACCCACCTCCACGAAGTAGAGAGGAAAGACAAAAATGCTATAAATCAAATCAAAACAAGCAAACAGAAAACTTTGCAGGATAAAATTGGGCAAAAAGCCAAATAATAGGGGTAGAAACACTAGCAGAAATGAAGTTCTAATTGTTAAAAAAGGCAACAATGGAAAATTATATTTAAACTAGAAAAATGAAGAAAGAAAAAAATCTATAAGGAAAATGTTGAAGTTAAATTAAAAAAAAGAACAAAACAAAAAACAGACAAAAAAACCCAAAGCAGTATATATATCTTGCTGAATATTGTCTGGGCAACAGGTGATCTTCTGGGGTATGAGATGTTAATCACAATGGTAATACAGCTGTAGAGAGATGGAGACTGGAGGCCACTGCTGATTTCTCAAACCAGGTAGGGTGGAGAGCCTAAATCTCACCTCAGCCAGCTTAAAAGGTACTTGAAACTGCCAACCTGGGCTAAGCAGAAGCTTTCCCGGGAAAGCACTTGTTGGTGGGATCACTTCTGAAGTGGCTATCTACTTACCCAGTGTGCCAAAACCGATCTATGCCCCTGAAGGCCAAGGCTACAAGGCGTTTCAGTCCCCACCTTTAGGCTGCTCCATCACTAGATTACTTGCTCCCACCCGATCCTTGCTCTGTGACCCTGAGGGTGGAGCTTGCTGGAGTAGTTCTCCCACAATGGCTCTGTGCAGCCCACAGCCTAACACTATTAGCTCCATCTGGCTCAGCGGCTCAGTCTGGGGCCCTAGACCAGGCGTCCTCAAACTATGGCCTGTGGGCCACATGTGGCCCGCCTAGGACATTTATCCATCCTACCGGGTGTTTTTGCCGCGCTGCCTGTCCTGCTTAGCAGCCGACTCGTTCCGGGGCCTCAGTCTGGCCCACAAATGGTCTGAGGGACAGTGAACTGGCCCCGTGTTTAAAAAGTTTGAGGACTCTGCCCTAGATAATGCTTAAAGTCCTCTGCTCTCTTGCCCAAGTTCTCCCAAGGTAGTTCAACTGAGTGCCAAGTCCAAAAAAATACCCAAACAATTCACAGGTAAGGCCTCTCCAGTTTGCAGTCTCGCAGCTGCTGAACTTGCAGCTGCCATCGGGATTAGACTGAATGAACACACACAAACACTTGCTAGTTCTCCACTGCTTTTGTCCTCCTTGGGGGGCCCAAAAGTCCCTTGCTGACTCCCTGTGTCTCCAAAGGGATGTTTCTGGGCCAATCCCACCAGCCTGAGATGCCTGTAGCCTCCTCTCCCCAGACTCACTGTGCCCAGTTGCAAGGAAGCTGTTAGTCGGCTGCCATCTTGCTCCCTAGGTTTCATTCTTTTTTTTTTTTTTTTTTTTTTTGAGCCTCAAGCTGTCACCCTGGGTAGAGTGCCGTGGCATTACAGATCTGAGCAGACACCTTAATGCAGGAATTCAGG
>NW_003852442.1:10865276-10870085 GCF_000181295.1 Otolemur garnettii
GGTTGAGCCATAGGCGCCGAGCCTAGGTTTCATTCTTAACTCTACCATTTAGTTGCTAACTGATCTTGGCCAAGTGCTGGTTGAGTAAACAATAGTAGTATTTACTGTTTTTCTGGTCTCCTTCCCATTTCTCATCTACTTCTGGTTATGGAATGCCTTAAGAACAAGGATACCATCTGGATCTAACTAGCACCAGAACCTACTATAGTGCTTGACATCTTATGAACATTGAAGTCTTAAAGTTATGGTTATGAGAGGTGTGTTAGGGTATAAACTATGCCAGACTGTACCAATTTGTGTCTCCCAAGAAGCACCTTGTTTTTGCACACACCACTCTCTCTGCCTGGGATATTTATACCCAGCTCTTTATAGACACCTTGTCTGTCCTTAAGACTCAGTTTAGGCTTTCCTCCTCCTGGAAAGCCTTTCGTAATCTCTCTAAACAGGATTGGTGTGTTTTCTGTAAAATAGTTTTCTCAGTCTTGGCACTATTAACATTTTGGACTGGGTAGTTTTTTTGTTATAGGTGCACTGTCCTGTTCATTGTAGGATGTGTAATAGCATCCTAGGCCTCTGCCCATCAGTTGGCAGTATCATCCTTTCCAGTTGCAACAACCCAAAACATCTCCAATCATTACCAAATGTTTCGAGGGAGCAAAATCACTCCTGATTCAGAATTAGAATTTGAAATTAAAGTCTCTATCCAATAATGTTATCATTGCCAGATTTTCTAAGCCCTCTTTTCAGTAGAATATAAGTTCCCTTGAGGACGGGGACTGTACAGTATTTGTACTATAGTTGTACTGCAGTTTTCTCCCCACCCCCACCCCCCCCACCCCGTGGGCTTTTTACTCCTTTGTATAATTCTCTACATGAGTGCATGGTAATGATAGTGATGTTGGGCACTAGCTTTTTCCCAAAGGCTGAGATTTAGTAGCCGAATTTGAAGAATTAAGAAGATAACATTTTTTTGGTTTTGGGTATAAATTTGCTAATCTTTTTCCCATCTCAGTCTTTCTGGGTTGAGATTTTTTTGAGAAGTAGGAGCATAGGAGGACTTCTGCTGCTGCTTTGTCCTTTAACATCTCATTCTGGTGCCAATACCGAGGTGCTCATTTCATCAGTCAGCAGGTTCTTTCAGCTATGCCCTCAAAATAGATTTCAAAGCCAGTTGCTACTGTCACTGCTAAATCACCATGGTCTAAGCTGTAGTATTAGCCTTCCCATTGGTCTTCTTCCTTCTAGTATTACTTTTCCCTTATCAGTTTTCTCCACAATAACCAAAATGATTTGTAAAAAATGTGAATTAGTTCATGTTATTTTCTTGTCTTAGAGAACTGGTGGTTCTTTGTGTCTGATGATTCACCTTTAAGTGGTGTTAGTTTCTGAAATAGTTTTTACTTGAAAATAGTCACTATGTTGCTTCTTTTTCCAGGAGGAATAGGGCAACATGCTGGGCTCTGGATTTAAAGCTGAGCGCTTACGAGTCAATTTGAGATTAGTCATAAATCGTCTTAAACTACTGGAGAAAAAAAAAAGTGAGTAGTACATGATTGCTTTACCTTCTCTTTCCCAAAATACATCACTGGGAGCCAGCACCCCAGTGCTAGGCCAGTACTAATGACGAATTTCATATCTTTGAAGATTTCCATTTCTGCCTTTTGTGACTAGTCAGATTGAATCATTTTGTCTAACAGACATAGTCTGCTGCTGTGGAATGGGTAACATTACTCCTGAGTTGGAAATGTCGAGCCACAGAACGAGACAGAGTAGCAAATTGTAGGGTAGATGGGATAGAACTAGATTTCCTAAGGGAGAGTGAGCTAGGATATACTAGAAACTCCCAGTTCTCTATTGGGATGGAGGTTGCTCCCAGACCAGGTACTGGTGGCCTATTGCTCTGTGACTGGAGTGGAATTTGTGTCTTAGCGGAACTAGCCCAGAAAGCCAGGAAGGAGATTGCTGACTATCTGGCCGCTGGGAAAGATGAACGAGCTCGGATCCGTGTGGAGCACATCATCCGGGAGGACTATCTCGTGGAGGCCATGGAGATCCTGGAGCTGTACTGTGACCTGCTGCTGGCTCGGTTTGGCCTCATCCAGTCTATGAAGTAAGAGATTTTGATTCAAAGACCTAAATCACTTCTGGAATTAAAGGAGTAATATAGATCTCTTCATGTAGGGGGCGAACACTGAGAGACTATGTATCACACACCCAAAGATCTTTATGCTATGAATTGGCTTAAAGGTCTGATCTGAATGTAGACAACTGTTGAAGAGAAAATACAGAATATGAAATTGAGTTTGAGTCTGATTCAGCCATTTCCTGACTTTATGGCCTTGGGCGTAGTGTGAACTTCCCCAAAAGTAAAATAAGTTAATGAAAATGGCTAGAAGCCTAGAGTTGTTGTGAGAACTCAGTGAGATTGGCGAAATAGCTTTAGAGGCTATCAAGTATATGATATAAAACTAGGATTTTGTTGATTAGTTTTAAAGAGTATTAAATTATATTAACTTTTTCCTTAATTAGGGAGCTAGATTCTGGCCTGGCTGAATCTGTGTCTACATTGATCTGGGCAGCTCCCAGACTCCAGTCAGAAGTGGCTGAATTGAAAATAGTGAGTACAACCAGTTTCAGTGTCATCTTCAGTTTTTCATATTGTTGGAAAGGTTGGTAAATGTAAGTCCCTTCTGCTCATTTGACCAGGTATTTTGTGCCCTTCTCATGCTGCTTTTGAAATAGTTTTGTAAATCTCTTTTTCCTTTTTAGGCCTCAGATCATAGAACAATATTTTGCAAACTTGAATAATTTTTTAAGGAAGAAAGTTTTATGTATCTCCAGTTTTGTCTTAAATTATCTTTATTATAATGTCATTTACCTGTATGCAAATAGAAACGTTCTTATATAATTGTAAAACAGCAAAGTTAAAATAACAGTAATTTAAGGTGACAGATATTCTGCTTCATTTGTTAATTCTACAAATATTTATTGAGTGGCCGCTGTGAGCCAGGTGAGTGGTATGGCTAACAGTGGTAAGCAAACTGTTGCACAAGCCATACTCTTGGAGCTTAAAGTTTAGTGGAGGAGGTGGGCGTTAACCCATTGCACATCACCTCATACATGTGGTGCTGTCTGCTAGGTGTTCAGCTGAGTTGTGTCTATTTTCTACATCTTTGCCTTTTTGTAGTATTTTGTAGGAGATTGTCTCAGTCTTATCTCTGACCCCAGTCTGTTGAGAATAGTCTTGGTATTTTTTGTTTTTGGAGATGGGTTATTGCTATGTTGCCCAGGCTGGTCTTGAACTCTGGGCTCAAGGAACCCTCCCACCTCCCAAGTAGCCATATGCAGTCAGAATGGGGACAAAGACCCCATTCTTGGCAAGAGAAAACACCTGCAGAAAAATGGAAAAATTAAAAAGTAAGCTGACTGAGCTGGAACAAAGAGTTGTCTAGTTTGCCCTTAAACCAGCCGCGGCTAAATTTCTTATCTGAGCAGGTTTCCTGCTTTTACTAGAACTCTGGCCTATTGGGGATAAAGCTTTATAAACACCACTGCTGGGTCTGTGAAAACTGTGAGGAATAATGGCCATAGGAGAGGCTATGGCAAGGCCTGGAAAGATATATTAACTAGGCTGTTTCCTCCCCAGTAAGTAGACAGAGCAGATACCCCTCGTGGAGATTTCCATTTGCCTGGGGCAGAGGTCAAGGGAACTGCTCGTAGCTCTGAAATATGGACAGGAGAGCTTATATCCCTTATCACAGATGAAGACCCTCTGTGGTAATGATGAGAGGAAAATTCCTTTCTCCCACCAATTCTTCAGAGGAGATTGATTCCAGTGGGGTTTTACTCCACAGGGAACTACCAGAGTTTAACCACTCCCTAGGAATCTGTGTGTGAGTTCAGGCTGGAGGCTACCCCCACACAAAGCTCAGGTTTTAGATTTCTCAAGGCTGCTCAGACCCTTAAAGTTAATGATTATAAAAACAATAGGAGGGTGGCACCTGTGGCTCAGTGAGTAGGGCACAGGCCCCATATACCCAGGGTGACGGGTTCAAGCCTGGCCAAACTGCAAAAAAAATAGCTGGGCGTTGTGGCAGGCGCCTATGGTTCCATCTATTCTGGAGGCTGAGGCAAGAGAATCGCCTAAGCCTGGACGTCGCCATGACGTGTAATGAAACAGCACTCTACTGAGGGTGACAAAGTGAGACTCTGTCTCTAAAACAAAATAAAACAATAGGAGCTGTTGTGCTTTAAGAAACTGCCGGTATTTCTGTTCCCTCCCTCAGCTTACCCTCTGGGCAAATAGACTTCAGTAAAAGCTGAGTGGAACTGACATTCAGGGCCATCGCTGGAACCCCACAAACAGGCAGTGGTCCCCTGAGTTCCCACTTTTTAAAATTCTATTCTGTGTCTGTTCTCTTTTTTTTTCCTTGAGACCACTTTATACTTCAGTATGCAGCAGAAAAGCTTATGCATAGTTTGAGTTAGCAACACAGAATATTAAAAAGACATGTACTTAAAAGTTGAGACTTAATAATTTTAGTAATATTTACTGCTTTTGCAGTTTGGCTGGGGCCAGGTTCGAATCCGCCACTTTCAGTATATGGGGCCAGCACTGTACTCACTGAGCCACAGGCGCCGCCCTGATCAAAAACGTGTTTATGTTGTCTCTTTCGCGTCATTTCTAACTGTTTCTTCAGTCATTTGCCACGCGTTCCACAGGTCTTAGCAGACCCTGCCCCCCATGGCGGGACCCCTGACAGCCATAGTCTCTCATTTTTATTTCATGTTTTTTTTTTTTTTTTTTTT
>NW_003852442.1:10870330-10872949 GCF_000181295.1 Otolemur garnettii
TTTTTTTTTTTTTTAATCTCTTAGTCTTACATTCAGTTTTATAGTCCAGCCTTTTCCAAAGGGTTAGTGGTCCTTGGTTTTTGGTTTACCTTTAAGAGTGAGGCATTGAAAACAGGTCAGAACCTCTTTGTGTGTATGGGTGGGATTTATTGCCAGATACCCTCATTGTTGCCTGATTTACCTAAGCCCTTTCTTAGGGGAATTCCAGACTGTCAGAAACTAGTTTTCTTTCTTTGGGTTGATCATTTTCCCCAAAGGAACCCTCCGGTCTTCTACCTGGAAGGTATGAGCTGGCTGCCAGTGTTTCTAAGACCCCAGTGAAGAAGGGAGTCAAAAGTCTCTTTGTTTGATATGTAGACTTCCACTTAATTCTCCTGTTGTAAGTATTTCTGCTCTCTCCTGTGTGTGGAGTCCAAAGTCCCCTTAGTTTAACTTCTCCAGAGAATAATAAACCTATTTTCTATTTGGGTGGGGAGAGTAGTCATTGAGTTTGGTGGATCAAAAAAGGGAAGAGTAGAGGTAACTGTTTCTTTTTTAAAATTTTTTTATTTTTTATTGAATGGTAACTATGTACATTAATGCACTTCTGGGGTACAGTGTGGGTTTTCACATGCAATCTGAAATACTTCCATCAAACTGGTCAACACAGCCTTCATGTCATTTTCTCAGTCATTGCTTTAAAACGTTCACATTCCACTCTTAGAAAGATTCACCTGTACCCCTATAAGGTAAACCTCAGAAGTGATCCCTCCAAACCCCCGAGGTAACTGTTTCTTACACAGATTTTTTTTTTTTTTTTAGAGACAGAGTTTCACTTTTTGTTGATAGAGTGCCATCGTGTCAGAGCTCACAGCAACCTTCAGCTCTTGGGCTTAGGTGATTCTCTTGCCTCAGCCTCCCTAGTAGCTGGGACTACAGGCGCCCACCACAACACCCGGCTGTTTTTTTTTTTGTTGTTGTTGCAATTTGGCCAGGGACAGGTTTGAACCCGCCACCCTCGGTATATGAGGCCACCTTCTTACATAGATTTTTAACCTCAATCTCATTTTTAGTCTCTTCTGTTTTCCTCCTTTAAAAATAATCTCATAGGACTGGGCACAATGGCTCATGCCTGTAATCCTAGCAGTCTGGGAGGCCGAGGTGGGTGGATTGCCTGAGCTCAGAGGTTTGAGACCAGCCTGAGCCAAGAGCAAGACTTTATCTCTACTAAAAGTAGAAAAACTAGCCAGGCATCATGGTGGGTGCCTGTGGTCCCAGCTCCCTGAGGGGCTGAGATAAGAGGATCACTTGAGCCCAAGAGTTTGAGGTTTCTGTGAACTATGATGCCATGTTACTCTACCGAGGGTGACAAAGTAAAGACTCTGTCTCCAAAAACAAAAAAATTTCATAGCAGAAAAAGGTTAAAATGTGTCACAGGCTTGGCGCCTGTGGCTCAAGTAGCTAAGGTGCCAGCCATATACCTAAGGTGGCGGGTTCAAATCCAATCCAGGCCTGCCAAACAACGACAGCTGCAACCAAAAAATAGCCAGGTGTTGTGGCGGATGCCTGTGGTCCCACCTACTTGGGAAGTGGAGGCAGGAGACTCACTTGAGCTCAGGAGTTGGAGGTTGCTGTGAGCTGTGATGCCATGGCACTCTATCCAGGGGGACAGCTTGAGGCTCTGTCTCAAAAAAAAAAAGTCACACAACCTAAAAGCCATAAACAAAGAATAATAGAAGTTAAAAAAAAAAAATCTCTGTATAGTGTAAAGCAAAACAAAAATGATAGGTCAAAAAAAGAAATGGCATTTATATCATAGGTGCCAGGTACCCCTGAAAGTCTACATATTGAACAGGAAGAACCCCTGTCCCCAGGCTTCCAGAGTGTTGAGACCACTCTGGTTCAGTGTTACTATTGTCCCTGCCTAGACTATTGGAGTAACTTCTTAAATATTCTTCCTAAACTCATTTTGGCTTCCTTCAGTTTATCTACCGTTCTATCAGAACAGCCTGAGGGTTTTATTCAAAAAACACAGATCTAATCCTATCACTACCTCTTACTTTCTATTGTGTTTGTGATCAAAACAAAACTTACTATGGCCTGCATGGCGCTGCATTGTCTGGCTCCCACCTGCCTGCCTTTCTTATTTCATTTCCTACCACACTCTTCTCTTAGGCGCTGTGCTAGAGGCTCACTGCTTTTATTTTAGGCTTGAGGATTGGCCATGGTTTTTCTTTGCACATAGTGTTTTCTTTTCCTGCAGTCTTCTTCATTCTTGAAACATTTCCTCATTTCCTTCAGAAAGCCTTACTTTTCTGATCAGATCTGATTCTCATAAGCTGGTGAGAGTGTGGGGTACCTTACCCTTGGCAGCACTTGTACCTTTATCTGTGTGTGTTAATGACTGTTTTCCCTAGAAACTGTATAATTCTGTAACAAATGTCTGTGTTTGTTCATTATTTTGCGTGCTGTAATGCTCAGATAGTGCTCGATGGCTGCTCATTGGGTGGATGAACAGACAAATAAGTGAATGAAAATGTACTCCTTGGCTCGGCGCCTGTAGCTCAACGGGCTAAGGCGCCAGCCACGTACACCTAAGGTGGCGGGTTCGAATCCCCAGCCCGGACCCGCCAAACAACA
>NW_003852442.1:10873085-10876512 GCF_000181295.1 Otolemur garnettii
AAAAAAAAAAAAAAGAAAAAGAAAATGTACTCCTTAAGGATTCATAGACTCCTCAGTTTTTTTGAAATCCTATAATAGAAACATGTTAACTGTTGATAGAAGGAAGCTTGAAGCAGTTGGTAGAAATGGGCTCCATTTTTATATACTGTTCTTTTTCTCTATAGGTTGCCGATCAGCTCTGTGCCAAGTACAGCAAGGAATATGGCAAGTTGTGCAGGACCAATCAGATTGGAACTGTGAATGACAGGGTAATGAGTGTACTTGGTAAACGTGAAGCAATGAGTGGGTGGAAAGAGGTTATTTTATTGCCTGTAGTGATGCTAGTGGATACCATTGTAAGGCTCAGTTAATCTAGGAAAGCACATTGTATTGTGAGGTGAGAAGAATAGCTCACAGTTGACTGGCAGTACAGTCAACTCCTTACCCCTGCCCAGCAATTCTAATTGTGATGTTTCTGTCATTGCTGACTTTTCCATCTTCCTTACTCCTTGTGATTTGTAAAGGCAGGAAGTGGGGGTCGGAGGGAGAAGCGTGGATGAATTGAAATGTGGAAGGCCGCAGTGTTGGTCTTTTACCAACACTTGGTCATGAGTAACTAGAGAATGTTAGAGACATGGGTGCTGTGACATGCCTTGTGATTCTGAAAAAAAAAAATCACTTGACTGCTCTGAGCCTCTTTTTTTCTCAACTTTACCTATAAAATGGGAAGAACTAGGTTTAAATATTGAGACAGGTTAGGATTAGGCTGGTTGATACAGATGCATCTTAACCATGGGTCTTTTACTTATAGCTAATGCACAAACTGAGTGTGGAGGCCCCGCCCAAAATCCTGGTGGAGAGATACCTAATTGAAATTGCCAAGAATTACAATGTACCCTATGAGCCTGACTCTGTGGTCATGGTAAGTTCATACCAGAGTGCAAAGGAAAATGAGTTTCTAAGTATGACCTTCTTTGAAAAAAATAACCGTATTCTTTGTACTAACTTAAATTTGTGTATGTGAATTTAAGCCTTGTCCAGCTACTCCCTTTTTGGGTGACAGTGAATATGCCTGTGTCATAGGGTACTTCAGAATCAGATTAGATTTCTGCAGGCACTTTGAGAAGGTACAAACCTTGTTAGAATGTAAAATGCTGTCATTATTGTTGCTTTTCTGTGAACTTCTAGGAATTGAGAAAATCCCTCTTTGGATAGCAACAAATGTCTCAAGACCTAAACAGTAGGGTTAGGGTACCCACTGTGTACCAGAGAATGCCCCGAAGGCTGAGAATACAGAGATACTTAACAAGTTCTCTGTCCCAGGAGGCCTATAGCGCTACATCTAAGGAGGGTAAAATTCCCAAACAAGAATCATTAGCAGTTAAAGTGGATGGTGTGTGTTGGATACTGGTGTGCTGCTTGCACCCCTTATCTCTCATTGAGGCTACCCTATAGGCCCATCGCAGCTTTGTTGAGAGTACATGGCAACCTGTCTTTCCAACTAGCCAACTCTGCTTCCTCACTTTCCCCACAGAAGTTGATCATTAGAACACTCTCCAATAAACTTTTTTGGACAGGGGCTGGGTTTGAACCCGCCACCTCCAGCATATGGGGCTGGTGCCCTACCCTACCCTTTTGAGCCACAGGCACCTCCCCAATAAACTTCCTTAATCTCCATCTCAGAGTCTGCTTCCTGGGGAACCTGGCCTTGGACATGGACTAATGATAGAGGTTTCTCTCTCTCTCAGGCAGAAGCTCCTCCTGGTATAGAGACAGATCTTATTGATGTTGGATTCACAGATGATGTGAAGAAAGGTGGCCCTGGAAGAGGAGGAGGGGGCGGGTTCACAGCACCAGTCAGTGGACCTGATGGAACAGTGCCCATGCCCATGCCTATGCCCATGCCATCTCCAAATACACCTTTCTCATATCCACTGCCAAAGGGACCAGTAAGTATACATATAAGTAACTGGATATAAGTTTTATGAAATGTTACAGGAGATGACAAATCAGTTCTGTGAATATACTTAGGATCATTTAGCAGTAAGAACATTTGGAATTAGCTTAGTGATGATCACATTGTGGAAAAAATAGCACTAGGACTCAAAAGTCTTGGCTCAGCTATAGGTAATAAAGTGGGAAAATCAAATCTAGAGAGATGGTGCTGGAGAAACTCTTTCTTTGGGTTTACTGATGATCTCTTGGCCCTGTTGCAGTCATGTTAGTAGCTTTTTCCGCAAACAAATAAACTACCATATATTACCAGGCAGAAGAACTTCTACATAGACAAGAAATAGGAGGTCATTACTAGTATGGAAGTCTGATTAGAATTTTTTTTTGTAGACGATGAAGCATTTGATTTAGTAATTTGAAGAATAGCTATTGGCTGTAGATCTTTAAAAATCTGGAATCCTTCCAACCACACATGGTCCTTTTTGGGCATCTTGAATATTATATGTACTTCCCCCTTCCCGTACACAAACTCAGAGTTAGGGAGCAGGGTCTCTGATGTTGCCTTTCTCCTCTTGCAGTCGGATTTCAATGGATTGCCAGTGGGGACTTATCAGGCATTTCCCAATATTCATCCACCTCAGATACCAGCAACTCCCCCATCGTATGAATCTGTAAGTGCCTGAGCCTCTTTGTAAGCAACAGGAGAGAGAATCCCATGAAGAGAGTGCAAAATAATGACCACAGGGAAGGCAAAATTTTGATCAACTCCTAATACCAGCATTGCTCTTGCTTTGGGATTCTTGTGTTGCTTTAATGCTATCCTGGAAATGGGAAGTGGTGGTGATGGCAGCGTCATTGGTGGCAGTGCTCTGTTTGTTTAATTAAGCCAGGAATTGGGAAAGAGCTGCAGGTCTCTTAAGAGAGTTGTTGTACCCTACAGTGGCACTTAGGTTTTTTATTTTATTTTGCTTGCTAGGCATAAAATCACATTGACTAATAGTCTTGGTACTAGAATATCATAATTATTAAAATAGCATTGTTGGTGTGCCACCTGTAGTTAAGTGGCTAAGGCACCAACCACATACACCAGAGCTGGTAGGTTCGAATCCAGCCCAGGCCTGCCGAACAACAATGAAAACTACAAACAAACAAAAAAATAGCCAGACGTTGTGGTGGGTGCCTGTAGTCCCAGCTACTTGGGAGGCTGAGGCAAGCGAATCACTTAAGCCAGGAGTTGGAGGTTGCTGTGAGTTGTGATGCCATGGTACTCTACCCAGGGCGACAGCTTGAGGCTCTGTCTTAAAAAAAAAAAAAAAGGTATTGTTAAAAGTTCTCAACACTTCTGTTAAAAGTCTGGTCACTATTCCTTTATATAAGAATTTAGGGCTTGGAGCCTGTGGCTCAAGTGGCTAAGGCACCAGCCACATACACCTAAGGAGGTGGGTTCGAATCCAGCCCAGGCCCACCAAACAACGATGGCTGCAACCAAAAAATA